>NC_064615.1:1159780461-1160380461 GCF_023898315.1 Schistocerca nitens | reverse complement strand
TGACTGAAGGTGCTGCTCTCATTATGGAACGTACAGAAGCACTCGGACAACCAACAGTACATGTCCTCCCAAGAGTGCGCATATGCAATGAAGCTGACGGTGGGATATTCTAGAATTTATTGTCATCTATAAAACACTTGTAATGTGATATGTACAATAAGGCTTAAGGGGATTCCTTCAAAAAATATATTTTGGAATTTTCACTCAGTAAAAAATGTTGTAACGTTTACAAACTGTTGTATGTGTATGCACGAGATAACTTGATATTTTATTGATCAGTACTGCAGCTGAATATCACTGTACATTAAACCCTACTATCTCGGAAACTATTCCCAATATGGCGTATGTCCATATGATGATTTTGCCCTCAAATGATCGTTCTTTTTATATGCCTGAAAAATTACCACACCTGCCGAGAAACCCTGTACATTAAGGGTTTGCAGTTTAATTGTTTTCGTGTTTACACATTTAATACTTGGTTGTGTGAACCAGTGCCTGAAGCTATTTGAAGTGAAATAATAGTGTAAGGGACGTTCAGTGTGTAATGCAACAAATATTTCTGAAGGCAGGTTGGTTTGATTTACCATTCCAGTGCAGGATATTGTTTCTGAAGTGTTGGCAGAAGAGCCAACACCGTGTTGCTAGAGGAGGCCGAAATGCACGCTTTAAGCTCACGCAGATTGGCGTGAGGTCTGGAACAGTTAAGGGAATTAATAGTAGCAAATAAAGTACGTAGTTAATGTAATACTTAACTTTAATCCATAATTGGTGAACATTGGTCTGACGGTACAGGCATCACAATATACACTCCTGGAAATTGAAATAAGAACACCGTGAATTCATTGTCCCAGGAAGGGAAACTTTATTGACACATTCCTGGGGTCAGATACATCACATGATCACACTGACAGAACCACTGGCACATAGACACAGGCAACAGAGCATGCACAATGTCGGCAATGTCGCTCAAAGTCCGTCAACTGCACATACGGTTCACGTCCACGCTGTCGCGGCATGCTACCAGTGTTAAAGACTGCGATGGAGCTCCGTATGCCACGGCAAACTGGCTGACACTGACGGCGGGGGTACACAAATGCTGCGCAGCTGGCGCCATTCGACGGCCAACACCGCGGTTCCTGGTGTGTCCGCTGTGCCGTGCGTGTGATCATTGCTTGTACAGCCCTCTCGCAGTGTCCGGAGCAAGTATGGTGGGTCTGACACACCGGTGTCAATGTGTTCTTTTTTCCATTTCCAGGAGTGTATATAACAATCTCAATATAAACTGTTAATGGCGCCTTGCTAGGTCGTATCAAATGACGTAGCTGAAGGCTATGCTAACTATCGTCTCGGCTAATGAGAGCGTATTTGTCAGTGATCCGTCTCTGGCAAAGTAGGCTGTACAACTGGGGCGAGTGCCAGGACGTCTCTCTAGACCTGCCGTGTGGTGGCTCTCGGTCTGCTATCACTGACAGTGGCGACAAGCGGGTCCGACGTATACTACAGGACCGCGGCCGATTTAAATGCTACCACCTAGCAAGTGTGGTGTCTGGCGGTGATACCACATTCCTCCCCCGCAAATCGGCGAACGGTTGTGTGATAAGGCTTCCGCCCGCCGTGTGGAGGACCCCATGTTGACGTATGCGACGAGGTGGGGAGCCTAACAACAGGCGAGGCTGTGCCACCCGCACCCTGCCATTCGGTCCGAGGGGAACTAGGAAACGGCTGAAAACCTAGTCCAGGGTGCACGCCAACATGCGGTGTATGCGCCCGTAGAGAGACAGGAGGGGCCGAAGGGTCGACCTCCACCGCGTCGGGGTACCCAACGGGCGAAGACGACAACTGGTCCGGAGCGGGCAAGAGTTCCATGCCGGAGGACAGCTGGTCACGGGAAGCGATCGGCGGCGCGTGACCCAGGGAGGCGCTTGGCGTCTGCAACGAAGCGTCCACTGCGGGCGTCGCCGGCGGGAGAACAGGCGGCGGCGGCTGCGCGACGCCATGGGGCAAAATGGAAGGCATCGTCGGTAACACCTGGGGATGAGGCGAGCCAGTAGATGGGTCCCCAGGGCGCTGACCGGACGGCACCGTCGCTGAAAGCAGACGGGGAGCGGCAGAACCCGTGCGACGACAGAGGCACAGCTGATTGAGATGCCGACGCACCTCACCAGAGGCCCCCAAAACCAAATACATAGCGCGGCCGAGGCAGCGAAGAATTCGCCCTGCGAGCCAACGCCTTGAACCTCGATAGTTGCGATAGTGTACAACGTCGCCTGGAGCAAAAGCAGGTGGCTGCCGCTGCACAGGAACCTGATGCGGCGGATGTAGCAAAGACATCAAGGTTCGATGAGGACGACCGTGGAGCAACTCAGCCGGTGAGCGACCATCTGGGGGCTGAGAGCGATACGAAGACAAAAAGAGCAACAACGCGTGCTCCCGAGAAAGCGACTCTTCTAACTTCAACATCTGTGACTTGAAAGTCTGGACCAATCGTTCAGCGGCACCGTTTGACTGAGGCGAAAACGGCGCGGATGTCAGATGTTGAATACCATTGGCCTTGCAGAATGACTGAAATTCTGCGGACATGAATTGTGGGCCATTGTCGGAAACAATAGTCTGTGGAAGACCTTCAATACAAAAGATAGCGGATAACGCTTGGATGGTGGCAGATGACGTCGTGGAAGACATCCCGACAACAAAAGGAAAATTACTGAAGGAGTCGACCAGAACCAACCATCGAGCATTCCAGAATGGACCAGCAAAATCGATGTGTAAGCGTTGCCAAGGGGAAGTGGCTTTTGGCCATGCAAAGAATTTCCGCGGTGGTGCGGACTGTTGTTCGGCACACGCCATGCAAGAAGAGCACAAAGTCGTAATCGCAGCATCGATTCCGAATCAAGTACAGTGCTGACAAGGAAGTTGTTTCGTTCGCACTATACCCCAATGTCCTTGGTGGAGAAGCAGTAAGACAGAGGACTGTAACGAACGTGGGACCACGAAAACACCACGTCGTACAAAAAGTCTCTCCTTGTGAGCAAAAACTCGGCGAACCAACGGATCCTCGATCCGTGACTTTGACAAGGGCCATTGCGGAGCAACAAAACGCAAACCGGTAGCAAGGACAGGGTCAGCAGCTGTGGCTGTAGGTACACGACGAAAATCAATCGGAAACGATTCGACCACGTCATCGGTTTCCGCACAATAAACATGCAAGCAAGTTCGGAGGAATCGAATGCTCTATCCCCAGCAACAGGCAAACGGGACAACGCATCGGAGATTCCGTGCTTAGCAGTGGACCGATACAAGATATCGTAGCGGTACTGCGAGAGGAAAATTGACCAGCGAATGAATTTCTGCGCTGTACGTGGAGGTACAGGCTTGTTCGGATGAAAAAGCGATGTCAAAGGGTTGTGGTCTGTGATGATGGTAAAGTGACGACCATACAAGAAATCATGAAACTTTGTAGCACCAAATACGAGAGCCAACGCTTCTTTCTCGATCTGTGAATAATTTCTTTGCGCAGACGAGAGCAATTTGGACGCAAAGGCAACAGGGCAATGATGCGATCCTTCTTTGTGCGCAAGCACAGCACCGATCCCGAAATCCGATGCATCTACCATCAACAAAAGGTGTTTCTGGGGATCGAATGGCGTAGGGCAAGTATTGTAAAGCAACGCCGATTTCAACTGGCGAAAGGCGCGTTCGCATTCCGTCGGCCAGACGAACGGAACACCTTTACGGCGTAAGCGATGAAGCGGAGCTGAAATGGAAGAAGCGTGCGGCACAAATTTGTGGTAATAATTAATTTTTCCCAACACACTCTGTAGCTGCTTCAAATTCTGCGGCGATGGCAAGTCTTGTATGGCACGGAGGTGCTCGGGACTGGGATGTATGCCTTGGGCATTGATTACATGTCCCAGATAGGGTAAGCCACGAGCAACAAACACACATTTGTCCTTCCGCAAGCGAAGACCATTTTGTCGCAAGACTTGAAATAATGTTCTGAGATTGGGTAAATGTTCTTCCTCCGTCTTTCCCGAGATCACAATATCGTCCAGATAGTTTGCTGCAGTAGGGACCGAGGCACAAACGGTTTGCAGATATCGCTGAAACAATGTAGGGGCGGATGCACACCCGAATGGCAGTCTTTTGAATCGATACAAACAAAGATGTGTGTTAACCACCAAAACGCGCTGGGATTCTTCGTCCACCGGTATTTGCAAGTACGCATCTGCTAGGTCCAACTTCGAGAAATTTACCCGGGCACAGTTTGTCATAAAGATCTTCCGGGCGCGGTAAAGAAAAAGTTGCAATCACTAGTTGTGGATTCACTGTAGCTTTGAAGTCCACACAAAGTCTCAATTTTCCTGAAGGTTTTGGCAAAATTACTAAGGGTGATGACCAGAGAGAAGCCTGCACACGTTCAATTACACCTTGTGATTCCAAATCGTGTAATGTTCGTGCGACCTCATCACGCAATGCGTGGGGAACATTGCGCGCTCTGAAAAATTTTGGTTGCGCGTTTACCTTCAGTTCCAAATATGCTTTATAGTTCTTAGCGCAACCAAGGCCCGGTGCAAAAATGTCAGCAAATTCTTCACATAGACGAGAAACACTGGCTGAAGGCACAGTCTGGTTCACTGATAGGACCTGATTGACTATTGACAAGTTAAACAACTGAAATAAATCTAAACCAAACTAGTTCACTGCAGAAGAAGAACGAAGGACGTGAAATGACACAGGTTTTGTTTGTCCCTTGTATGTTGCAAGAAGGCTGCACTGTCCTAACACAGGGATATTCTGTCCTGAATAACTATGTAACTTAATATTTGTGGCACGCAACGGAGGTGTGCCCAGGTGTTTGTACGTGTCTTTATTGAGCAATGAAACTGCAGCTCCAGTATCGAGCTGGAAGGGTATCACGTTGCCATTTATGACCAAATCTACAAAAAGTTTATTGTTCTGCTGACAACAAGAGCGACCGTCTCGTGCAACGTGAACTGACACTGGTACAGAATCACTTGCGACTTGACGTGATTTCCATCTATGTCGACGCACACTGAATATCACTGTACATTAAGCTCTACTATCTCGGAAACTATTCCGAATATGGCGTATGTCCATATGATGATTTTGCCCTCAAATGATCGTTCTTTTCATATGCCTGAAAAATGACCACACCTGCCGAGAAACCCTGTACATTAAGGGTTTGCAGTTTAATTGTTTTCGTGTTTACACATTTAACACTTGGTTGTGTGAACCAGTGCCTGAAGCTATTTGAAGTGAAATAATAGTGTAAGGGACGTTCAGTGTGTAATGCAACAAATATTTCTGAAGGCAGGTTGGTTTGATTTACCATTCCAGTGCAGGATATTGTTTCTGAAGTGTTGGCAGAAGAGCCAACACCGTGTTGCTAGAGGAGGCCGAAATGCACGCTTTTAAGCTCACGCAGATTGGCGTGAGGTCTGGAACAGTTAAGGGAATTAATAGTAGCAAATAAAGTACGTAGTTGATGTAATACTTAACTTTAATCCATAATTGGTGAACATTGGTCTGACGGTACAGGCATCACAATATATATAACAATCTCAATATAAACTGTTAATGGCGCCTTGCTAGGTCGTAGCAAATGACGTAGCTGAAGGCTATGCTAATTATCGTCTCGGCTAATGAGAGCGTATTTGTCAGTGATCCGTCTCTGGCAAAGTAGGCTGTACAACTGGGGCGAGTGCCAGGACGTCTCTCTAGACCTGCCGTGTGGTGGCGCTCGGTCTGCTATCACTGACAGTAGCGACACGCGGGTCCGACGTATACTACCGGACCGCTACCGATTTAAATGCTACCACCTAGCAAGTGTGGTGTCTGGCGGTGACACCACTGTTTCCCTCTCATTTGGATACGAAACTCTACTTTTTAGCATAATCCTCGTACAATGAGAGGGCCTTACCCCTCCCTACCACGCTGGCCTCTATGCCCGCATGGTACCTCCTACTGGTCGACGTCGGAGCCAACGTCAATAACCTCTCCATCATCCACGCACTGGTTCTTGCGGAGTGCATTATTCATTGGACCGGAGAGATGGGCCTGGGAAAGTGCGAGATCCAGCCTAAAGGGTGAATGAGGAGTGGAGTTTTGTAAGCTCCTCTTGGATACGCAGACATGTGTGAGGTGTTGTGTTGTTATGGAGAGGGAGACAGTCATTTACATTTTTGTGGCAACGAACATACTGAAGTCGTTCCTTCAGTTTCATGTGTGCACCAGAGTAAACTTCAGAGTTGGTCATTACATTATGAGGGGTACATCAAAGTGTCCACACTGTGAACAGAGATGTCCAGCACTGCAGCGACGTGTCTGTCTGTGATCCGTCACTCACGTCGAATGAAAACGTCCACACGTCCCAAAAGTGCAAGATTCACAAACGTTGCAGCGAACCGGCACGTGGGGCATCGGTCAGGTATCCACCAAAAGGAACATAATGACAGCACTCCGCTCTTTGAACGCACCTGCATTACTGATGCCATTTTTAAGACTATGTATAGAGCCGCCACATATCGAAGCTTCATAAAACTACAGAAGCTGACGCATGGTATTTCACGATGTCCGACAACAAATCTTCATGTTTTCAACAGAAAGGGACAAAGAAAAAATGTGTTACATTACTTATTGAACTCCTCTCGTAGAACAATACCTTCATTTTGAATGTGGAGTTTACTCCGTCGACGTTATGTAGCTTAACAAAACGGTCGTCTGCAAAAAAATTGTTTGGAACAAATGCTGCTACGTTTTTATTTATTTACATACAGCTGCGGTAAAACCGAATGTCGTTTTGAATAAGGCAAAAACTGCTCTTGTACCTGTTCCAGGTTCTAGAAGGTACTCGTTAAGGCGTTGCACTGAAGTCGTCCATCGGACAGACAGATCTGTTTGCCCGCTGGCGGAGAGGAGTATGGACTGCGATCTGGCGATAACGGGCTGCCCTTGCCGGAGCTACGCGGGCCGCCTGTCCTCTGGAGGCGAACAGCCGCTGAGGCGCGCCACTTGCCGTCAGGATGGAGCGGCACGCAGGTCGCGTCGCCCTGGTGACGGGCGCCAACTCCGGCATCGGCGCCGCCACCGCACGGGCGCTGCTCAGGAGGGGGCTCGAGGTCGTCGGCCTCGACAAGAGGATCGACAGGGTCCAGGTAGTTAACTAACCAGCACCCTCGGTACAGTATCTCAAAACCGGACAGGGTCAAAAAATTGTGCCAGTACTTCAGTTCGAAGTGTTATTTAGCTAACTGCCACAGAAACAGCATGGGTTTCAGAGCAATAGAGAAATGAATATGATGTATTAAGAGTAAGGTATTACTTTTTTCTATTTTTAGCTCAGTCACTTTTTTATGACACAATCGTAACTGGTTTTTAGTCTTCAAAGCCCATCCTCAGATGCTACTTTTTTTGAGTCATCAGGCTTCTGACTGGTTTGCTGCGCCCGCCACGAATTCCTCTCCTGTGCCAAACTCTTCATCTCAGAGTAGCACTTGCAACTGACGTCTTCAATTATTTGCTGAACGTGTTTCCTTATCTGTCCTCCTCTACAGTTTGTCCCCTTTACATCTGCCTGTAGTACCATGGACGTCATTCCCTGATGTCTTAAACAGATGTCCTATCTTGCTGTCCCTTCTCCATGTGAATATTTTCCTTTCCTCTCCGATTCTGTCCAGAAACCCCTCTCTATAACCTTACCATTCAATCTAATTTTCAACATTCGTCCGTAGTACCAGATCTCAAATACTTCGATTCTCTTCGGTTCCAGGTTTCTCACAGCCCATTCTTTACTACCACACAATGATGTGCTCCAAATGTACTTTCTCAGATATTCCTTCCTCAAATTAAGGCCCTTTTTACCGGTGCTAGTCTGCTTTTGATGTCCACCTTGTCCCGTCCGACACAAGTTATGTTCTTGCCTAGGAAGCAGAATCCACCTACTTCATCCACTTCGTAATCGGTCCTGACGTTAACTTTCTCACTGTTCTCATTTCTGCTACATCCTATTACTTTCGTCTTTCTTAGATTTGTACTCATTAGACTGTTCATTCAGTTCAGCGGATCATGTAGTTATTCTTCGCTTTCACTTAGGATAGCAATGTCATCAGTGAATGGTATCATTGATATCCTTCCACCATGAATTTTAATCCCTCTCCTGAACATTTCTTTTTTTTTCTCTCATTGCTTCTTCGATGGTACAGTAGGGTCGAAAGACTGCATTCCTGTCTTACACCCTTCTTAATCTGAGCACTTGGTTCCTGGTCGTCCACTCTTATTATTCCCTCCTGGCTCTTGTACATACAGTATATGACCCGTCTCTCCCTACAGCTTACACCTATTTTTCTCAGAATTTCGAACTTGCGTATCCCACTTCTTTGCGTATTGATTCTTCCTGACTAATCTCTTACACTTCAGCCTGCTCTTCATCACTACTGCATTCTGATCTGCTCCTGGGTACGCCTTACAATCGAGTATCTGATTTCGGAATCTCTGCATGTGTATGACGTAATCTAACTGACACATTGCCGTATCACCCAGACTTTTCCAAGTATACCTCGTCCTCTTGCGATTCTTGTACAGAGTATTCACTACTACTAGCTGAAATTTATTACAGAACTGAATCAGTCTTTCTCCTCTCTCATTCCTTGTCTCACGCCAATATTCTCCTTCCCTTACAACTGTACTCCAGTCCCCGATTACTATTAGATGTTTATCTCCCTATTCGGGCTGTATTACCCGCTCATTATCCTCATATACTTTCTTTGTCTCTTAATATTCAGTTTGCGGCGTCGACATTTACACATGAACTATCGTTTGTGTTGGTTTGCTGTCGATTCTGATAGAAACAACACTATCAGAGAACTGTTCACAGTAACACACTCTCTGCCCTTCCTTCTATTTTTAATGAATCCTACTCCCGCTACACCATTTATTGCTGCTGTCGATATTACCCTACACTCATCTGACCATAAATCCCTGTCTTCTTTCCATTCCACTTCACTGACCTCTACTATGCCTATAATGAGCCTTTGAATTTCTCTTTTCAGATTTTCTAGCTTCTCGACCACGTTCAAGCTCCTGACAAATCCACGTCCCGGCTCGTAGAACGCTATCCTTTCGTTGGTTATTTAACCTTTTTGTCATGGTCACCTCCCCTTTCGCAGTCCCCTCCCAGAGATCCGAATGGGGGACTATTCCGGAATCTTTTACCAATGGAGAGATCATCATGAAACTTTTTCAGTTACAGGCTACATATCTTGGGGGTACAGGTTATGTTTCTTTAATGCAGTGATTTCCATTGCCTTCTGTATTCTTGATCGCGTTTAAACTTATGGGCTGACTTTTTTCTGGTTCATAAACATTTTATCTTTATCTGTTATTACTTTTATGTTGTAATTTCATGTACTGACACGTTCCATGACCTTGGACATTTGATATTGTTGTTTCTTCCGCCCTTAGGGGCAGTTTCCTAAACCGAGGACAAGAGAGTGGCCTTAACCTCCGTCCGCTCCATTGCCCTCTTTGACAAGGCCGTTGGCAGAAAGAGGATGATTTTTATGTCGGAAGTCTTCGTCCGCCAATGCTGGTTATTAATCAATATTTAAGTAGTTTCGTGTTTCGAACTTGGGACCGAAGACGTCAATCAAATCAATAATCAAAGACGATACCCCTCGACCACTTGTGCATCACCAATGCTGCTATGGACAATACGAAAGGTTACAGTAAGACCTGAAACAAGTGCTATTTTTTCACTTGGTTTACTTGTGAGCTTATTAATGTGCTATAACAATGTATGTGGTTTCATACATATGAGCGGCATTTGATGGACGAGTGCTCATCACCGTCTCCACAAACGGGATGTTGTTTCTTCCAAAATGTATTAACAGTTCTTGCTGCTAACAAGTGAATCCGACTGTAGGACTGTAACACTATAAACACTATTCCCTGAACTTGTCATATTCACAGAGACTCAAAACTCGCTATCTAATGTCGGTAAACAAACAAACCAAGACTTACCATAATGTTGTGTTTGGCCTCTATATGCACATGAGTGAAATCCTTCGATAGAGTCCAGATTTTCTCAATACTGTTAACCGTAATGAAAGCGTCGTCCCTCCGTGGATTCCCATTTATTTTCACGAAGCATCTTGGTGATACCCGCCTGTTGCTCGAGCGTGTAGTAACAAATCAGGCAGACCGTCTCTGAATTTCTTCGACATCTTCCTTTAATCCGTACTTATGGTGATCCAAAATACTGCAGCTCAGCTAAATTTTAATCAGAATTCTTCCAACGAATTTAAATAGATAAATCGCCTTCCCTACTGCCGACACTGCTTGCCCGTTTCATTTCACATAGCTTTGCAATGTTACACGTAGACATACAGAGCGTAACGGGTGCAATTTATTTTAATTTTATACACACGTCAAGTTCCGCAGGACCAAACTGAGGAGCAATTGTCCAAGGTCATGGAATGGGTTAGTACATGAAATTATAACATAAAGGTAATAGCAGATGAAAATCAAATGTTTGTTAACCAGAAAAATGCCAGTCCGTTAGTTTAAGCAATCGCGATCAAATAAGCTAATATTGTTAACAAGAAATGACAGTAAGGAATAGATATATCTATATATATTAAGAGGCCAATATCAAAATACCCTGACTCGCGAACAGTCGTCGACAAGAGGTTCGTGAACTTTCATCACTTATTGCGCGAACCGCCCGTTTCTCAGCCAAAATTATCCTTTTGGAATGGGAAGAGTTACCCTAAAATGTAATACCATACGGCATAAGTGAATGAACATAAGCAAAGTAGACAAATTTTCGTGTCGAACGATCACTCACTTCAGTTACCGTTCTAATAGTAAAAATGGCAGCATTAAGTCTCTGAACAAGATCCTGAACGTGGGCTTTCCATCTATCTGAACACCTATAAATTTGAACTGCACAGTTTCACTAATCATATGCCCATTTTTTGAAATTAAAACGTCGGGTTTTGTTGAATTGCATGTTACAAACATTAAAAATTGAGTCTTACTGTGATTTAGCGTTAGTTCTTTTACTACAAGCCATGAACTTATGTCATTAACTTCCCTAATTCACTTTGGCAAATACGGATGGCATAGAAACAGGTCTAAAATAGTCTACATTATCCCTTTCCCCTTTTTATAAAGCGGCTTTACTACTGAGTACTTAATCGTTCAGGAAACTGATCATTCCTAAAGGGAAAGTTACAAATTTGGCTAAATACAGGGCTAACATGTGCAGCACAGTACTTGAATATTCTGCCAGGCACTCCAACATATCCATAGAGTCCATAGTCTTCAGTGATTTAATTATTGACTCAATCTCCCCCTTTTCTGTATCACAGACGAGTATTTCAGATATCATTCTCGGAAAGGCATTTGTCAAGAAAGTTATATGATTCCCTGTAGCAATTTCATTTTTATTTAATTCACCAGCAATGCTCAGAAAATAATTGTTAAATACTGTACATACATCTGATTTATCAGTAACAGAAATATTTTTTCCAGGAACTGACTTTATATCGTCGACCTCATGCTGCTGACGAGACACTTACCTCACAACTGACCATATGGCTTTAATTTTATCCTGTGAGTTAGCTATTCTGTTTGCATAACACATACTTTTTGCCTTCCTAATAACATTTTTAAGCAACTTACAGTACTGTTTGTAATTGGCTACTGCAGCTTGATTGTGACTACTTCTAGCATTTTGATATAATTCCCGCTTTGTTCTACATGATATCCTTATTCCACTTGTCAGCCACGCGGGCTGCCTTTTACTGCTAGTACCCAGTTTAAAACGTTCTAATAGAAAGCAAATCTCAAAGAGCATGAGAAATGCGTTAAGGAAAGCATCATATTTGTCATCTATGTTATCAGCACTGTAAATATCCTGCAACTCTTGTTCCTTAACGACATTTAAGAAACTGACTATTGCTGTTCGATTAACGTTCCAATATAGTTTGTAATTATATGTGACGTTTGTTTGAGTACAAAAGCCTTTTAGTGTTAAAATCTGTGCATCATGGTCTAAAAAGCCATTCACCCATTTACTAACAGAATGCCCATCTAGTAATGAAGAATGAATAAAAATATTGTCTATGGCTGTGCTACTGTTTCCCTACACCCTAGTTGTAAAGAACACCGCCTGTATCAGATCATATGAATTTAGGAGGTCTACCAACATCCTTTTCCTGGCACCATCATTTAGAAAATTTATATCGAAGTCACCACATATAATTAATTTCTACTATTTCCTACAAAGTGAATCAGGAACCCTCTCTAGCTTGTGCAGAAATGATCTGAAGTCAGAGTTAGGGGACCTCAAACAACATTAATTAGCAGTTTAGTGTCACTAAATTCAACCGCCCCTCCTCAACATTCAAATATGTGTTCAGTGCAGTGCTGTGATACGTCTATGGACTCACACGGAATTCTGTTTTTTACGTACATAGCCACTCCCCCATCCCGCAAGTGATGAAACACAGCCAGCTAATCTGTATCCTGGTAAAGGAAGCCTCTGAAGTGTGAAATTATTTAAGTGGTGCTCCGATATACCAATAATCTATAAGCAGTTCACTAACTTTGCCTCTAATACCTCTTATATTTTGATAAAATATGCTAATTCCTTCTCTACTTGGAAACATGACGTCCTCTGAAGGTGAGCCCTTAGTTAGAGGGACTTGCTTTAAGTACGTGCTGATATTTCTACTGGTGGCTGAGGACAGCGTACTGAACAATATTATATCTTTATTCATGTAACTGCAGACTAAAAGTCATAGTCAGTACAAGTCAACTATTTTCAGGTGTGAAGTGTGGACGTGTAGACGCAAAACGCTTAGTGTATACTGACAGGCATAATACTCTTAATGGTGCAGTATGATCATGCAGTAAGCCTCAGGTCGTAAAGTTTCTGATGTGTTTGTGGGAAGACTGATTCAAGCAGAGAAACAACAACCAGCACGCTGGTGTGTGTACACATAAGGTCCCATGTATGGGAATATCCGCGACTACACCTGTTACAGCCTGTATAATCGCCGTGTAGAAATATCAGCATAACACTAATAGTGTACCGACCAATACAGGAGTGTTATCCCTACTCATCTGCATTAATTGACACTTTTCTACATTTGTAGCAAGCTGTCATTCATCATACCAAATTGAAATTATCTCCGACTCATCCTGTAGCCTCTAACACACTCTACGAAAACACTGTCCCTTACACTGCAGTGTAGTGAGCAAACAGTTGCCTTATCCATCACATCGTTTATCCATATATAGAGAATAAGACAGGTTCCATCACTCGTCCCTGACGTACTCCAGGTAATAACCTCGTCTCATTTGCCCTCTGGAGCAAGGTACAAGGTAGTGTTATATATTGTCGGACCTTCATTAAAACACAATAGAGCACTGTGTGGCACTGTGTGGAATGCATTCTGGAAATCTAGAAAAATTGAATTTGCCTGTTGCCATTCATGAATGGTTCGCAGGTTTTCATACAAGAAAAGGACAAGTTGAATTTTTCACGAGCGGTTCATTCTCAATCTGTGCTGATTTGCGGACAGAAACTTTTCTGTCGAAAGGAGATTTATTATTTTGCTCGATAGCGTTACGGATCCGTTCATTTACTCTTCTTACAAGCACGAGTCACCTGCGCTTTTTTTTTCCATTCAGTTGAGACTTCGCTGTGGGTGGGTGATTATGCAAGCTAGGTAACAGGCCAGTGTCAAAGAGTACTCCCCGTAAAGCACCTAATACCGCATTCCGTACGGACCCGGCGACTGATTTCTTTTCCGCTTTTTCAGATGCTTATCTATACCAGAGATGACTATGACTATGTTTCCTGTACTGGGGTTTGTGTGACGGTCAACCGACGATGTCTGTACTATATTCCGCCGTGAATGATTTTTTAAACGCAAAATTAAAATTACTGTTTCCATTACTGTCTTCTGTTGTCACACCTGACTGGACTGTTCGATGAGTGAGTAGATAGAAGCCTTCGACTCAGTTGCTGATTTTATGCACGGCCAGAAATTTCTCCAGGCCTCGTCAAGATCTGCTAAGGTATGGAAGTGGAATTTGTGTGCTTCTTGCTTCTTCTTACAGATGCAAGAATTTCTACTAACTTATTCCTGTCGTCAGTTCCGTTTCTGTTTTGAACGTAGTGCAACATTCCGAATCTTCGTATTAAACCACGGTGGGTCTTGGCAGCCCTTAATCCACTTAATACGTGGCTAGCTGGGTTGTGGTGACAGACGGATCTGTAGCGCGCCCCAAGGTCTTGGTTAAGGTTGTAAGGTGAGAGATGTGCTGTCTAGTGAACAGCGGGCGACAACAATAAATAACTTTCAAGTGTGATGCAGCGTGTTGCATAATCGATGTTTCCGATGTTTTTGTTTCTAAGTCTCAGTTGTAGATGTCGTTCATGTGTTTTGTTGACAAAGTGTCTTTTCGTTCTTGTCGATGTGGCTTAAATCGTGTTGTTACAACGACGATCTTATTAAAATGGCGAAATTTTCAGCAGCAAGAAATAACGAACGAACGTCGGCAGTAACACGAACACGAAAAATATTTTAAAATACCAAAACTGAAAAGCGTAAGCTTTACGTTAATGGGTGGGCTCTTTCGTTAACTGTTTCTTGTCGTTTCCTAGTAGTGCAATGTAATGCATGAAAAACACAATGTTGTGTATGTTCTACAGGATTAATTTATTTAGTTGGCCGGTGTAGAAGGCCATCATTAGACTGTAAAACACTATCATCATCTAACGAGTTACAACATTTTTAAAGAATATTCGAAAAGACGTTACTCATCTAGACTGAGGCAAAAACACATAATAAATATCATCTTTGACAGTGCGGTAGCAACGCAATTAAAAAGGTAAAAATTTTAACAGTGAACAGATACAAAATGAGCAAACAAGGAAAAGCATTAACAATAAACTCACGAACACTGCCTATGTAACAATTTATATCAATCAAATGAAACTTCATCGATCCAAAACAATTTTTTCAAGTCTGAAACATCTATTGTGTATGTATGGAGACAAACGTAACGGACGAAAATTTGTACCAAGGCCGGGATTCAAACGCGAGTATCCTGCTAGTTAGGCGGGCGTGCTAACCACTACAGCGCCCTGGCGGAGTGGCTTTGCACAACTGCAGGGCCTACCCCAGCAAGCCTCCATCCTCAACCAACCTCCCATTCACTTCTCAGCCCACTTGGCACAGCCTCTAAACTCGAACAGTGGAGAGACGCAGGTACAAACTTCCATTCGTCACTTCAGACAGCGTATATACAATTTACATCAAATTAACAACCCCAATAAAATTGGTATTTGTCAAGAATAACAAAAAGTAGCTTGAGGAGGTATTACATACGAAAAGTGAGACAGAAACAGAGTAAAAGATAAAGTAGACAACTATAACAACAGAATTTATGAAATACTTACACGATTACAATAAAATAAAAGGAAATACAGGAAACTGGAAGAATGTTAATAAACTAGGCAGTGTGAGATGGAATGGAAAGCTGAAAGGATTAAGAGAAGTTTAGAGGAAGAGAAGTATCGAGCGGTCTTTTATCATTTAATATTAAATTATAATTGTGGGCCAGATGTATGTTGATTTCCAGGGCTTCCAATACACTGAGTTTCTGGCCTTAGTCTGATAAGTGAAATGGGACAATAACTGGTAGCTGGGGTCTTCTCAGTACATGTTCAGCGAATGTGGGGTAATCATTCTGCGACCTCTTGTTGATTTCATGTTCTGCCAGCAAAATTGCTATCCCTCTGCCTGATTGGCCAATATAAAACTTATCATAATAAGGACAAGTAATTTTTTATATCCCACTTTACCTGTCCTAGCTATGGTATAGTACACTGTTCCTGCAATCAATGCAAAGAGAAGCAGAGCACACATTGAAGAGGAGTTGAATTTTCGGTTCTTGATTCCGATGAAAGGTGTGATCTATCAGCACATTGACTGTGACAAGAAATTTGTGCCTCAGCCTAAATGAGTAACTTCCTTTCCAGTTTTACGATATTGCTCTGCGTGTGTTGTTAAGAAGAACGATGCAATGTGCTTTCGGACATGCATGCATGCCAGGCATTGTGGCGACTACAGCCGTTATGAAATACATAAAATTTATTCACATTTGCGAATACGAAGAACCATCAGCTTAAGTGAATGACGACAGTGAGAATTTGTGCCCACCCGAGATTCAAACCTGGACTTCCAGCTTTATATGAGCATTCACGTTTACTGCTTTCGCTATCCGTGAACAACTCATGGCCTCGCCTAAACTTCCATATGTCGTCTTTCCTGCAACACAGCCTGTACTCGTACACACATTATGTAATTCCCGTACAGGGGAGGAAAGTTTAATTGAAAGTCACTGTCCAGCGTTGGCAGATAAATTCGATAGTGCAGTCCCTGTCGTGATAAGAAGGACGATACACTGTCCTTTCAGACACGCATGCATGCACTTCTGAACCTCATGGATAGGAAATAGCAGCCGTCCATCTCGCCTCCCTCCCCCCACCCCCAAGCAGTTTCAGCGCTCATTTTCAGGGCAGCTAACGACTTTTTCAGTGTCTTCCTGACGTCCAGAAAGAATGTCAGTCTGCAACAGAATACGTGATGATCTGAAACGCCCTTTGTACCAGACTAGGACTCGAACCAAGAACCTTTCCCCTAACTGGTAAATACTGGTAAATACATTTCAGCAGGATAACGCACGACCGCATATTGCAGGTTCTGTACGGGATTTCTGGATACAGAAAATGTTCGACTGCTGCCCAGGCCAGCACATTCTCCAGATCTCTCACCAATTGAAAACGTCTGCTCAATGGTGGCCGAGCAACTGGCTCTTCACAATACGCCAGTCACTACTGTTGATGAACTGTGGTATCGTGTTGAAGCTGCATGGGCAGCTGTACCTGTACACGCTCCGTTTGACTCAAAGCTCAGGCGTATCAAGGCCGTTATTAGGGCCAAAGGTGGTACTGATTTCTCAGGATCTATGCACCCAAATTGCGTGAAAATGTAATCACATGTCAGTTCTAGTATAATATACGTATTTGTCCAATGAATACCCCATTACCATGTGCATTTCTTATTGGTATGGCAATTTTATTGGCCAGTAGTGTAATCAGCAATTACGTCAAGAGCCCCTGCATGATGTGAAAACAAGAGTGACCTGTGCAATTACTACAACTTGAATTACTGAGTCGATCGTTTCCCTCCAAACCGAAACATCTTAATCGGTAAAGTTTACATGATCAGTATACTATAACCTCTGCCGAGAACTCCCTACTATTGAGAAGACCTACGGCTGTATCATGAAAAACAGTGCGAGTGTATGGAGAGCAATTGAGTCAGAGACAATAGTAAGAGATACAGTATTTGTTCCTTAGCAAGAATGTAACAACATTTAATTTGCACCGATTTCAAAATGTAGTCTTACTATTTAACCAAAACAGGGCATCGTCGTCTTTTTATTACCTACACAGAGATCTATAGTAAGTCTGAACATGATCCACAACTCGTCTATGATTCTGGAATTTGCAGTAAGTGTTCTATTGCGTCTTTTAGGTAGAACTGTCTATCAGTTCCAATATTTGCGAATGATCCCCTTGATTTCTTTATAAATGTTTTCTCTTGGTGACCAACATCGCTAACCATGTTCGCCACTCACTGTCTCTTTGTCGGCGGATTCAAGATCTTCTACTTTTCTTGTTGTCAGCAGGGCTAAAGTGTTTCTCTCACGTGATTGTTTCGAAACTCGTTTTTCGGAGCAGTTATCTGATGACGGATTTAATATTACATTACAAGATTGTTTGTTCTTACTGTCGATAATGTAAGTGAAAATTTCATGGTTTGTACTAGCTGCATGAAAGTAGCCCCTTTCTGCTAATGTATAGTTGAGCTACATCCGTGTAATTCAATTTATGCTATGTTGAATGACTTTAAGACAGGCGCTTCTAATTCTGGCATCATGTGCAAGCATGCAGTTATCAAGCTGACTGGACCACCGTTAATTACTTTCGTCTGTGTGTACTAGCAGTTACGTTTTATTTGAATTTCGGCTAACCTAATAATTTAGCTCGCCAAATCACGGGAAGAGTTTCTGTCCCAACTTTGCGATGCATATTCCCTTTACTGTTGAACGGCGTGTCTAGTGTTATGTGAGAGTTATTTCAAGCTCTCGTTCCGGCAGATGACAACTAACACTTCAGGAATCTCACGTCCTATATTTGATATTACATCGGTTTCAGTTATTGGGTTTTCATATTACGAATTTTTATCTGGAGATCTTGGGGAATTTCGAGTCACACTCGACCAAATGTGTTCCACATGCCCTCTCTTCCCTCTTGGCCGCTTCTGGTCTTTGGTGGACACTGGGGTAACTGTACGAGTCTCCGTAGCTCGTGGATTCTTCAGGTAAGCCCTGCACCGAACTGACGAAGATTCTGCTTTAGACAGTCCACTTGGCTCCAGTTCATAGCAACATGCTCGGGCTGTACATAGTCTTTTACTGTACGTTCGTGGTATACATATATCCAATATGAATATACCCTGAACTGGGGTAATTTGATGTCAAGCAATAGATATTCCAGTTCCCGTTCGTTATTCAGTACAAGACAATGAAGTTAGCAAAGCGGCGATATATACAAGTGACTTGAGACTCAACCATGTCCAAATGATATTGCTTTTGGAAAGCCTGGCAAAAGGTTTTTCACAGGTGGCTCGACGACATGAGGCACCCTTGCAGAAGCTGTGTACTTTGCAAAGATAAATATGAGCCGCTTCTGTCTGGGACCCACAGAAAAATCCGGGATAACACCTATGTTTCCTCCTTTCTGACAGATCATACAATATGAAACAAGTCGGCGGACTCTTGGTATGTACCGATTAAATGAATACTTTCTTGCTCGTTGCGAGGGCTACTTGGAGAAAAACTGCAAATTATATAGTGCAGGTCGTCCTAAGATGTCTTGCTACATCGCAAGAACTCCATAAATCCAAGTTTCGTTGAATAACGCGCTGCTCAGATTGCCCGACAGGAGCAACAACTGGTTTCTTCACCATGACAATTACCAACCACATTTAGCTGAGGCAACGGCAGAATGATCAACATTATGTTACGACGTCAGCTTAAAAGAAACAGGGTACCGAGCTATCTAACAGCGCAAATCACATCAGCCCTACTTCCCGACAATTCTAGTCTAATGCGGAAGATTTTCACAATAGGTTAATAGCAGGCCATGTGGCTTCCAATAGAACGGCACCCCTGACGTAGACGGTTTCCTATCTGAATTGTGGTTACTGTTCAGTTGAAGAGGTGGTTTTTTAGTTTTGGTGCACTAAGTAAATTACAACAACGAGCAGAACACAAACTGAAGTCCTAAAAATTGTTTATTTCTCATACTGATTTGCTATAAGTTCTTTGAAGAATTCTGAAAATGTAAGTTTTTGGTTGTTACCTGCTTGGTGCTTTAATTCGATTAGTTAGTGGCAAAAGCTTAACACTGAATGACTATGTTAAGTTTCTTTACATACATGATCAAGTTAAGTGAGGCTACCTGTGTTCACGAATTCCGAGGTTCTGGGCAAACAAGAATATTATCATCCTTAGTGGCAACAGCTTCTTTTTTCATGTAATTACGGCACTCACTTGTGTAGAATTCAAGTATGTTAAATGGCAAACTTGATCTATCTACTAATGATTTTTTTTCTTCTGTCCCGTGCAGATTCGACAAATCTGTCGTTTATTTCTTGCAGGCTCCAGAACTGAAGGACGCTCCGGGTACGTTCTATCCATTGCAATGTGACGTCAGCTGCGAGGAGAATGTTCTACGCGCCTTCAAATGGATCAAAGAGAATTTAGGAGGGGTCGATGTTCTTATCAATAGCGCCGGCATTTGCAGAGAAAACCTTCCAACAAGTAAGTGAGCCACGGTTCGTCTGCATTCAAGTAAGAACCTTGAGTCGTCATGATGCTGCAAAGGATCTGGAAAGAGATTTATAGTCTATACGAACAGGTGGTAAATTATGCACAGAGCCGGTGCTGAAAAGGATTCTTGTACGCTTACTGTTTCTCTCTGACCACGGCTGGATGTCTTGTTTATGTCGTGTCATATGTTTGAGACCCAGAGCAAGGATCAGGTGGCCAACTTCGTGAGTCATTTATCATTCCCCTCAAAAAACATTTTTATTTAATAGTCATTCTGTCATAAGCCAACTAACAGTTACCAAGAATCTTGCTAAATTAATACAGATAACTGAGGTTTTTAAAGTAATATCGCAATGCATAATGACATTTGCACTATACTTAAAATTACAAGTGGTAGTATAAGAACATGTCAACGGTGCAACACAGTGATGGCCCGATTAGAAAGGCGCGTGGAGTGGCAGCGCGGTTTGAGGCGTCATGTCACGGAGTGCGTGGCCCCTCCCACCGGCGGTTCGAGTCCTCCCTCGGGCATGGGTGAGTGTGTTGTTCTTAGCGTAAGTTAGTTTAAGTAGAGTTTAAGTCTAGGGGCCGATGACCTAAGCAGTTTGGTTCCTTAGAGATTCACACATACCGATTACAAACAATTGATGAAATAAACGGGCGGCAGGGCTGAATCCGCGCATCTAGCAGCACAACTGTGGACTAACCCCACAACAGGACTTGAATTTAAGTTGAACAAACGACAAGTAAAGGACGTTAAAATGCGTATATCTCCAGTGCATCAGTAAGCTCCAAACCTGCTCCGAGGCAAACATTGGACACAAGTACATATAATGTTGGTGTCCAAAGTCTATTAGCCACCTCACGCTAGGTGGTACACAATCATATTAAATATTCCTTTTACTAACAATAATGGGGAGCGTAAGGCAAACGACAACACTTTGATGCCATAAGACATTGTTATTATGCTCCCATATAGACAAGATAAGGACAAGTTGGCCAAAGGCAATACTTGACTGATTGGCTACAACGCTGTTACACACAAATCAAGTACTTAATAAGCTACTGGGCCCCTAAAACAAAATAAACTACCAGGCCCCTACTAAAATGATAATGACAATTAAACCCATAATTTCTTTAAAGAAATCAAAAAACTCTGCTCAGTTTGCCCAAAGGCTTTGATCACATTCCCACAAGGATCTTGCAATAACAGAAACACTGACAAAATTACTTTCTCAAAATGACCAAAGCCATGATACCAAAAGAATGGCAATAAACTGCTCAGCTTGAGGTTGAAATGGGAGATCCGCAGAAGCGTGTGTGGCCTGCCAACACCTAGGCCTCGTGCTATGACGGGAAAGCCGCCGAAGCAGAAGGAAGACGCGTCCCTGCATCGGACCAGCAGAACAGCAACGCACCAACCGCTGCCGAGACATAGCTGTCAACATATACCAAACGACAAACAGCAGACAAGTTTGACCGAAATTAACATACACAGTAGCATTTAAGCTGACATTTAAATTTATTTCCAAGGAAACCAACTATTAAAACTTCAGTATAGGAGCACCCCGTTCATAAATGTTGGAAGTTAACCTTCCTACAACAAGGAACAATTTAAAAAGTCATTTAAAAGAATAATTACATAATAATTGAAACAAGACAAAAAAAGTCAAACTTATACCTTTGCTGGGGCGTCTTGGTGACTGAATGACACTGTAATTCGATACGCACCAAATGGCAGATGGTCGGCCATAAGGTCTACAACAAACAAAAATCACACTCAGTGGTATCAAAAAATCAATGATAACAGTGACTTCAGGTACCAGATTACGATTGCACAATACAAGCTTTGCGCTTAAAGAAACCTCCAGACTGACACACACAGGCCCAATGGGTGTCACTGAAAGGCATAAAAGAACCGGATTCGTGCCCTCCTGCTCGTGGCTGCTAACAAGAGGTTCAGTACATCTCGGCGTATTTAGCCCACCACAGTTAACTCATGCATTTCGTGACGAGAGCCGCTCTTTGCCCCCTCAGCTCACCGGCACCAACGGTAAACGCTACATGAAAAGGCGGGACCTACGAACCAACGGTCAACGGTTTCAACTCTCTGCAATCGTGAGTACGCGAGCTACTCAGACCCACCCGTCCAGATCCGTCTTCCATACACCACTCCTTACTTCACAGCTCCAGAGGTAACACTCAACCAAGAAAAGATGATACGACGAGCGCCAGAATCGATGGAACGCGCGCAGAAATGGCGCCAGTACGATCGCGCTAGCGCACCTTCACAGAAGCAACCACTACTCATTTTTGTTGTACAAATTGCGTATAGCATAATAATTAAAGCTGTCACACAATATTGACACAATTTTCGATAAAGCATTGTTCAGTTCACTAAGTTTGATACGTGCAGTCAATGAAAGAGGAAAAGAGGCAGCAGGTACAAAAGAATCATACGCTACTCTGGGGAAATGCCGAAAGGAAACCAGCAGTCTACGACGTTCCAAGATGGCAGATGAGGGAGTTCCATGATGAAATAGCAAAGACAGTGTGTGGCGGTAAGCCCTATCATGAGCCCAGCTATAGACTACGTAGCCAAAGAAACCCAATAGTATTAGGCGTTCACAGGCGGGCAGATAAGGCAATGCCATGTTGAAACGGCAAACACACTGCGAGATAAACCAGTTGTTGAGACTAGCGATAGGACACGTAGCTGTTGTTCACAGCTCACGGAATTTGAACGAAAAATAAACAGGAGGAATCTCTTAGCACACGCACACACACACACACACACACACACACACGAGGGAGGCCTAATTTCGTCCTATATACGTATACGCAGGAACTACCTCGAACTGGGACACAGGCTGACAATTACAGTAACTGTAGTGCTGCGGTATGAGGGAGATATCAGCGTATTACAGTATTCGAATCTGTGGAATTAGCTTCAGATAATGCCCACCTGCTGGTCTGCTTTGTTCTGATCTGTAGTAATTTCCGTACAACGACAATTACAATCATTCCATTATACAGCTGATGGCTGCCCATAATCGCAACTGCGAATACATTTCATGTTACTGAAGGCTGTCGTCCATTGATTAACAGCGGCAGCAGCGGCGCAACATTCGGCTGACCTGTCTGGGGTTTGAATGAGTCTCCAAGGCGTGTGCTGTACAGGCCTAGACAGTTATCCTGGTAGACGACACAGATTAATATAGCGTTACTATAGCTAGAATAAACTGCCATTCGGTTTGATTATCTCTGATCTCAGATAGCTATTGCTTTCCTCGATGCCTTCCCAACTATTGGTAAAATCTTATTATTTTATACACACTGATGAGCCAAAACATAATGATCAGTTACTTAAAAGTCTGTTGGTCCACATTTGGAAATCAAATGAGAGGCCACTCTGCGTGCAATGGATTCTAGAAGCTCGTGATAGGTTTTCAGATGTTTTCCCCGATCAAATATTATTTTTAAGCGTACGTGAGGAAAAATGTTATTGTTACTTTGTGATTGGAAATCTTCGCAAGTGAAGAAAAATCCTTTTTATTAATAATTTGTGGAAAAAAATCGTTTTATGCTCTAGCTGAGCCGTCATTCAGCTTCGAATTTTGGAGCATGGATGATTACTCGGAAGACCAATGAGTGATCACAAAGTCCCATTCCCCCTATGGCGTGTCCGTATATTCTTAGATGGCGACACTGTGTTTATATGGAAACATGACAGAGGACAACTTTGAGGTTGTGTGACTGTTCTTAATTATTTATTCCAGAGTGTCTGTGTACGCCATGGTTTTCACAATACAGTCTGATGTCTTACATGTAAGATGTGAAATTCTCCAAATTGCTGGCATGATGGCAGTAAACGTACGTCGAACAGAATTCTTACGTACATCGGTCTCGCAATGTGTGACAGAAACCTTCGGCTTAATGAACCCCATAAAACGCATTGCACACAGGATGACAGATCAGGACTTCGAAGCGGCCACTCCAAAGGTACACGCGAATGGACAGAACGACATCCAGTCCGTTTGTAATGAAATGTCTCATTGAAGCTTTCTCTAATGGCGATAACAGAATTGACTGGTGCCCTATCCTGCTGAAACCACATACGACCGAGCAGTTCCCGATCTTGCAGATACGGAATAAACAAATCGCGTAACATGGTGAGATACGCAGTGCGATTCACAGAACCGTTGAAGAAATATGGAGCTACCAAGTGCGTTACAGACATTGCAGCCAATGTCATGACATATGGTGGGTTGTGTTCAAGTTCGTCATAAAAGACATCAAGCATTCACCCCCACACAAGCCTAATTACTTTTCGGGTGTCGTTACCATTCATTTCGTTGGGAAACGAAGGTTTAAATGCCTGTAGCTTGTAATCATTCCTCATATGATTTTGTAATGTAGAGTATGGAACTCCCAATTCCAGTGACCGCTTACGAATGGACTTCTTTTGGCGAACGTTCGACAGACACTGCATCCTCCAGATACTTTTGCATTAGTATTTATAGTCTTCCTGAGCGCATCTCATGTTTTATACATTGAGCTGAAATTGGTTTTTCTCACACCGTAAAATTGTTTGGTAGGGAATATTTATGAAACAGTGCACTGAAATCTAGACGAATATTTCTTATTGATTTTGCTGTATGAGGTCGTTCGTGAACACACATGCTCATCACGATCCGTTCCTAGATGGTGCAAGTGCGCTCATCAGCCATGATTTAGATATATGTGACTGCTACAAGAAAAAGAGAACAATGTATCTTCCCTGCAATACATAGGGGTTAATGGGACTTTGTGATAACCCTGCAGAAGTAGTGACGAAGAAACAAGAAAGAAAGCGCCCCATCTTACATTTACAGGCGGTCATTTGTCCTTGACGTCTTATTTTCACATACCACACATAATTATAGCTCTTTTTGATGTGAATACGTATTTGAGACAGAGCCAGATATGGGAAACAAGTGAGTACAACACAAATGAAAGATTTACAGTCTAAATTATTTTGAACTATAACTCCAAAATTAAATACGTCAACCAGAATTAAGTGATGCCACTTGCAGAGTGTACAACTAAAATGTGTTCCCTCTTTCTCGTTCCGTGAGCTGAGGCGAGCGTGCAGTGCGGAGGGAGGAGCACCAACACCGCCGCGGCGGGGGTGGGGGGTGGGGGGGGGGGAGTGACAGGCAGGGAGCAGAGGCGCTTCGTACCGATTGCTTGCTGTATTTCACATGATGAGCGGGAGAGAAAATTTTGTGACAGTGCGTATGTACGTAGACTGTTATCTTCACATGTGGTATATATTGACAGCACACCACAAAGATAAAGAAATACCCGCTCACCTGTTAGTCGCGCACTGACCGACTGTTCGCTGCAACGCTGAACAGTGGTAGATCGCCGACTATGGTAGAAGTTGCAAAAGGCACGAAACGTATAGAATTAAGTCAAAAAATTCCTAACAGAACTGTGGCTCTCAAGAAACAAGACTAAGTGGACAGACGATAGCATGCGAAATAGGACCCGCAATAATACTGGTTTGCATTTGGCTAGCTATTTCGCCGTCATACAGAACAAATATTGGCCTTCTTACAACAAAGGAAAGCACTGCTAAAGTCAGCGAAATTGCCATCCTCACGTGCACCCATTATGTTCGTATTTTCGTCTTCGCTTACTTCAACCAGTGCTTCGCTAGTCTCTTATATTTTGTACTAAAGATGGACGACTCCATCAAATCTACTTTCCCAACTGCACTCAGTGGCTTCAACTTTAGAATACATGTAAGGGGCGTTCAACAAGTAATGCAACACTTCGTTATCTCATCCAATTCCGGCTGGCAAAATGCGGAATTTGCTGTGGGACATGGTGGAATATTTCCGCTTCACCCCTCTAGTTTTATGAAGTTTCAACATCTGGCGGCGCCATACGTAGAATTCAAAATGGCGTCTGTAACAAGTGGTGCGTTGCAAGCAGAGAGTTGTTGTTGAGTTTCCTTCGGCGGAAAACCAGAGACTCACAGGTATTCGTAATATGTAGCAAAATGTCTACGGAGACCTGGCGCTGAACGAAAGTAGGATTAGTCGTAGGGTGAGCCGTTTGTCATCATCGCAAATAAGGTCGCGAAACCTTGCGATCTCCCGCGTTCTGGGCGGCCGCACACAGCTGTCACGCTTCATCTGTTGCAACGAGTGGCCCTCTCATTCGAGCTGATCGACGAATCGCAGTCAAATACGCAGTCGTTCTACAATTGGAATACTGAAAGATGTGGGTTCCTTGCCGACTGACAGAAGACCAAAAAATAACAACGAAGAACCATCTGCGTGGAATTGCTTGCCCGTTAAGAGGTTTATCGAGGCAATTATTTGTAAGAACAACCACACAGGCGATGAAACACGGGTTCATTACTTCGAACCGGAAATAAAGCAGCAGTCCATGGAGTCACGCCACACCACATCTCCTGTGAAGAAGAAGTTCAAAGCCGCATCCTCAGACGATAAAGTCTGGGATTCTCAATGGGTTATTCTGTTTGCTGCCCCACATCACAGGGCAACGATCAACTTTGAACTGTGTCCTGTTACCTTCAGGAAACTGAACGAATTCAGTGTGCTCGTCGCCACAAAAATGCAAACAAACTGCTCCTTCTCCAAGACAATCTAAGCCCTCACACAAGTATGCGCACCCGAGAGTACAGAACTTCGTTGGGCTGTTCCTCCTCAGCCACCGTACGGCCAGGATCTCGCACCTCCCGACATTTGTTGGGTCCAATGCCTCCGATGTCGTCCAGTAGATTCGTACCATGTCAGCACACTGCCTCTCCCAGCGAGCCCAGCGAGGTGGTGCGAGGCCGTCACATTGAACGGAAATAATGTTGAAAAATTGGGATTTGTGCCCAAAGAGTGGGGAATAATAAGGTTTAATAGAATCCTGAATAGAACCAACCTGCTTTCAGAAAAGAAACGCTGCGTTACCTATTGAACGCCCCTCGTCTATGACCATCAAATCTGCCCAGCGTCGCACAGATACAGAAAAGAAACCAAAAATTGTTTTCACCAAACAAAAGAAGGAAACTGCGTAGCACGATGCCTTTGCAGCTAGAGGGATAGGATAGGAGATCAGTGTTTAACGTCCCGTCGACAACGAGGTCATTAGAGACGGAGCGCAAGCTCGGGTGAGGGAAGGATGGGGGAGGAAATCGGCCGTGCCCTTTCAAAGGAACCATCCCGGCATTTGCCTGAAATGATTTAGGGAAATCACGGAAAACCTAAATCAGGATGGCCGGAGACGGGATTGAACCGTCGTCCTCCCGAATGCGAGTCCAGTGTGCTAACCACTGCGCCACCTCGCTCGGTTGCAGCTAGAATTTGCGACTAGAATTAGGGAATAACTACTGCAGGGAACTAAAAATGCTTGAGGATTTATCTAAAATTCGCTTTTGCATTCCTATGTTTTTGCCTTTCATATTAGTACAGTCATTCCTAAACAAATGAATATGACATAGTAAGGAATAAGGTAGATGAAATAATTAAAATGTGACGTAAGATTTTAGCTATTGTTGTCAATTGCTTACGTACGTGAATGGTGCTTATTGATACTGCCGGCCTTTAACGTTAACATGTTAAGACGCACCTTCTTAAGGAGTGGTTGCTATGAATCTCGGTCCCAGGTATCGGGCATAACTATCAGTCCATATCAAAAGTCAGTCACCCTATTTGCGCTAGTAACCCCCCTCCCTCCAGAATGATTCTCCATCCGTCCCCGCTCCGCCTTTACAGCCCCCCCCCCCACCACCACCACCACCCACAATGACACATGCCTGTAACTCTACCAAGGTGAGTTCAACCTTGCGACGGGAAAGGATCAAAGTCAGTTGGCTCAACAGTGGACACTATAAGGAATGCTGGGATAGATGAAGAATAAACTGGAATTCAAATAGCTGAGATAGATATCTTACAAATGCAGATGACACCATACTGGTTGCAGAAGGCTTGGCTCTGAGCACTATGGGACTGAACTTCTGTGGTCATCAGTCCCCTAGAACTTAGAACTACTTAAACCTAACTAACCTAAGGACATCACACACATCCATGCCCGAGGCAGGATTCGAACCTGCGACCGTAGCGGTCACGCGGCTCCAGACTGTAGCGCCTAGAACCGCACGGCCACTTCGGCCGGCCGGTTGCAGAAGGTGGAAGAGAGTTATACATCCTCTTACTTACAGTGAAAGGAGAAAGTACAGATGCTGATCTGAGTTAGAACGTCAAGAAAACGAAAATTATGCAACTGCACGTAACACTTCATGGCATACGGGAGGAGCAAAAGTGGAGGTAATTTCTGTGATGTTGAATGCAGCTACGAAATCAAGGGACCGTTACTGCTTTGAAGAGAGGGGAATTACAACTCTGACAGTGTTTTAAGGAATAGAGACGTAACTTTACAACAAAAATCTGTATAGTAAGTTGTGATATAAGGATGTAAGACCTGAATCGCAAGAATGGCTGAACGGCGTGGAATTGTGGTATTGGAAGAAAATTCTTAAGAGTTCCATTGAGTGAAAAGAGTATGAACACAGTAAATAAAAACCAGACTGCTGCTTAAACGGTATAATAATGAAGCAAAAAGCAGACCTGCTTTGGGGACATTACGAGAAGACACCATTCGATGGAAAAGACGAAAATGCTGAGCAAGATCGGAGGCAGAAGAACAGGGCGGGCAAGGATGAGATGAATCGATGGCGTCACATCAGTAATGGATTCGGAGCTGGAAAGTCTGCAGGAGAAAATGCAGGACTGAAAAATCGACACGCTCTAGTTCATGGGGTCATGGAGAGTGGGAATCGACTAAACAAATAGAGAGATAGAGAGAGACACTACATACCAAATTAATAGAGTTTTACTTGTTGGATTGATCCGAGAGGGCGAGCTAATGCTTGTTCATCTGCCCTCTTACCTTTATTCATTTTTAACTAGTGTTATACGATGGAATAATTCCCTGCCGCATTCATTAGTGTAAGTTTGGCACAACCACTTTGATTCTCAAACGCAGTTTGTAAATAGCGAGACAAATGAACGTTCATCCACTAGACAGTGGACCAAGGCAGGTAAAAGACCTGGATGTGTCAGGTTGTGTACTAGCAGAGCACCTCTGTTATGCGACTTGCATTAACTTCCTTCATCAATATTGTTTGTATTTACCATTTTGTAACGAAGCAATTATGTATACCTTTGGTATTATAGCTATTTTTAACCTACAGAACTAGTTTCAATAATTTTTGTTTAAGTTGAGTCTTTTTCAATTAGGCAGCAGGTTCCTTTCGCACAGTACGATTGAAATATTTTACGATCTTCTCACTGGAGGCGACTTGTTTTGTTTTAGCTGTGTTCTTTGTAGTTTAAATTCATAAATTTATTGGATGTTGGATTTTAGGCACATTTCTGATAAAATATCAGCTACAAATGATTTATGACGATTCCTTCAAAACATTAACGCAATACTGAAATTGAAAAATAAAATATGAGATTCATGAAATATAATGAAATAAAATTTTTTGATAGTAAAGGAATTACAGTATTACGTACTGTTTCATAGTGTCAAAAGTGGGACGCTTTAAACTAAAATCATGGACACAAATCCTCAGCGAGGCGACGAGTCTATTTACGCAGACAATGGTTTAAGAACCTGAGAGCTTTCTAAAAACATGGTCTGCGTTACAAAAGTATTACGTAGAGTGGAAAAAAATTTGTAATATCGGAAAGTGTGAACATATTGGATTAAGACTGATAAAGAGAAGGTTGCAAGTGTTGGAAGCCAATTAAGACATGTTTGCATCCCATCTACTGGCCAGTGACGAAACGTGAATATACAGGTTTGTGCTAAACAGTCTGAATAGCACGTAATGCTGTTGCAGGGTAAGTTGTGCTGAGAAATAATTCAATACGTTGCACCGTGTCCGAGTAAAAGACAAAAGGAAATCAGGCCGTTGCAACTTGAGTACGCAAATTCAAAAGGCCCGCCAAACATGTTCGTTTGTTTCCCGAATACCGAGCAAGAGAGCGACAAACCAAATAATCATGGGACGGTAGTAAGGATCGAACCAGAGCCGAAGGCTGAACAGTCTCGAAAGTTGGCATCTGTGGTGTCACCGCTAGACACCACACTTGCTAGGTGGTAACTTAAATCGGCCGCGTCCTGTAGTACATGTCGGACCCGCGTGTCGCCACTGTGGGATCGCAAACCTAGCGCCACCACAAGGCAGGTCTCGAGAGACTGAGGAGACCTCGTCCCCAGTTGTACGGACAACATAGCTAGCGATTGGACGTGCTAAGCCTTGCTCTCATTTGCCGAGAGATAGACAGTAGAATAGCCCTCTGCTAAGTTAAATGGCGACCACCTAGCAAGGCGCCATTTGTATCAGTGCCAATAGCTTACGAGTATGCAGGAGAGATGTATTCCAACAAGAAAATAAAGTTAAGTATTAAAAAAGCTACGTATTTCTCTTTAGTGCATTTATAAGTCTCATGTTCTAGACTTCACGCCCGTCTGCGTTAGCCTTGCGTGCCCTATCGGCTACAGCATTGTGTCTGGGCTGTATGGTCTAGACACAACAGCATCCATGTTATAACAACTGATACTAGCTGCATCTAGCAGGCCGCTTGAAATTGTGCGCTCAAGGACATTCAGTGCTTACTATTTCGGAAACGGCGCAACGTATCGAGTTCTTTTCTTAACAACTATTTCTCAACTCAGCCTACACTGCAACACCCTCAAAAGATTTTCAGACTGTATCCGACCACCCTGTATATAATCCAGAATGAGAAAGGTCCAGGTACAAGCGACGCATCACCTTCCGAATACTAAACAAACGTAAGAGGTAGCCATCGGCAAAAGAATTCATAATTACTATTTTTGGAATGATAAGGACGCAGTTCTTGATTTTCTGTAATGCCGCTGTTCATAAATAGCAAGAGACATGTTCACCTTTCACAAGCATAAAGTCGTCACTACCACGAAGAGATTACACAAGAACACGGAAGCGCTTCAAATTCACAATGGTAATGCCAAACCGCACGAATCTTTGGCAGCTAATCTGGCACCTTCTTAGACTGGATCAGGATCTCTTACGCTTCGCACAGTGCAGATGTGACACCCCCCGACTTCTACAGGTTGGACCCGTGGAAGACAGTCTTCAGCGTCTCAAATTGATAATACTGGTGACATAAAGTGGCTGTGAAGACGTAGATACAACAGTTTGCACTCGACTTCTTGTGACGATGATTACAGAATCGGCATAAACGACGATGCTCTGTCACTACATTTAAAATAGTGGCTGTTCTGAGTAGCTTCATTGTATACAGGATCACTGACTTTAACAGCATAAGCATTTCCAATGATGTGTCGGTACACAGGGTTTCACTGCAGTCCTCGTCCTTCGCTTTATTGCTGACTGATGATGGCGGCATGCTGTGTTCCCAGCTGGACAGACAGCCGAGTGGCAGCACACACTGGACGTCAACGTCCTGGGGCTGTCCGTCTGCACGAGGGAGGCCGTCCAGAGCATGCTGGACAGGGGAGTCGACGACGGCTTCGTCATCCACATATGCAGGTAGACCTCAAAGCGTCTATAGCGATGTATTTTCGTCTTGTGAGACTGTATAGAGGTATTCTTAAACATAGAGCCATTCAGCATTTAGCTTCCAATAAACGTCGACATCAGGTACCGCGTGAGAATCATTGCGTGTTTATTAACGAACATGAAAGCTGACTCTTATCTCCACAGTGTACACTGGTGTCCGAAATTAAAGCAACAAACCACTCTTTTCCCGTCCTGTGCCTAATTCACGATATAATCATACAAAATGTCGACAGATGTCCGTACAATCATGATCTGCATAAAAGATAGCATTCCGGTCAACGGACAAGCACGCCAACGATGACGTCAGAGCACCCATCAAACGAGGTAGTATTTGTCGATTAGTCCAACATCCACGGTCGTGGTGTACACTGTCACAGACGGTGCACTGCGGCACAGAGGAGTCGCCAATCAGACTCTCTGCAGTGGACAGCCGTACAAAGAATGGAAGCAGGACAGTCGCAAACTAATGTACACCAATGGCTTAATGTGAATCGTTCTCTTGTTTACAGATATCGAAACTGTATCCCGATGATCAGGGAGGGGCCGACCACGTGTAATATCGGAAAGAGAGAACCATTATTTGGCTGTAAGAGCACGACGGACCGCCTTAGTAGCGCATGGCAGCTGGCGTCTGACATCGCAGCACCCGCTGGACGTGTTGTAGCGAGGCAAACGCTGTGTAGAAGGCTACACCACAGAAGCCTTTACTGTCTGACATGCCATAGTGGGCCAATGTTCTTTGCACAGATGAGTCCCGTTTTGGTCTGGAGAGTGATTATCGACGCAGACGCATCTGGAGGGAACGCTGAACGCATTTTCGGAATCCAAACATTGAGGAAAGACAGCGGTATCGAGGAGGATTCCTAATGATGTGGGCAGGGATTATGTTGACTACTCGAACATCTCTTCATTAAATTGTACGACTGAAAAGGCAATGTTCATCTGATGTCAGTTATCGCGACGAGAACTTGGGACCTCATGTGCAGTTCTTGCGAGGTGCTGTGGGCCCATACCTCGCACTGATGGATGACAATGCTCGACCTTTAAAGCACGGATGATTGATATTCTTTTGGAAGGGGATAATGCTGCTCGCTCCCCAGATTTGAATCCCATAGAACATGTCTGGCATGCGCTAGGAAGACAGGTTGTATCACGTCAGTATCCACCAACCACTCTCCAAAACTTCCGAGCAGCTCTACAGGAAAAATTGGCGTTATTGCCTCAATATGAGACTGATGACATCATTCACAGCATCACCACTCTTAATCAGACATATATTGCTGCCAGAGGTGGTAACACCCCATGCTAAGTACATTAACCAGTTGTCGGAATGTGTGTGAAAATGCATTAAGTTGGAAAAAACGAAGAACATCTTTGTCTACCGTTATAAATGGTGCAGTTGTTTGCGTTCTGTATTTTTTACGTTGTTTCTACTTTACTGTCACCTGTTTATATTGTTTTGTTGCAAAATTAACGCAATCTTGCACTATTTCCGTTTGTTGCTTGGATTTTGGACACCGGTGTAGATAAGACGTTTGATTGTCAGAAGAAAATATTTGCATTATATCCGGTTTTCCCGATTGAAGGAATCGTTACAACGGGTCTATTTTCACTTCCCTTTAAAAGACGGCGTCTGTGAAAGTAATGTAGCATTCTGTTACGATGTAGAATTCTCGTGCATCTAAGGAAAGACGAAAATTCGCATTGTGCGAGACGGTGTGGTGGATAAAAAAGGCCGAGTTGTGGATTTTAGACCCCCGTCCAGCGATACACATGAAAATTTCCTGTGGTTTCTTTGTTTATTTTAAGGCCCAAGCCAGAATAATTCCTTCAGGCTCACCACCGTTGATTTCCTAACATAGTCATTGTTAAACTGAACTAGTCTTTGTCCTAGTAACCCCGATATCGACGGAGCATTGAAACTCCGTCGCTTAGGCCTGGCGAAGTGCATGACAGATGGTTTCAGGTCCGCAACATAGAGAAGACTTTAATGCGAGGCACCGTCTCTGTCCTGTGTAGGACCATTTAGCGAAAAAGAAAAAAAAACTCATGGTATACTTTTTTGTGTTCACTCGAACTATAGAAACGAAGGCACTCAGTTATTGTAACCTACAGATCTTCATAACCTACTCTCTGTAGAGCTCCATGCATTTTGCTGTATCTGTGTACTAACGCATCATGTGCCAAAGCCACTGCCCAGTAGTGATAAATGCTGCAGAGTTGAAACCAACATTAGTAATGCTCATCAACGAAAAATTCCGCGGAGGACCTAAATGTACAGCACATCTGGTGTATCAGTTCCTGCACATGTCGAATCTATCAAACATTCTCCTCACACTTAACCCTCTGTTTCATTCCTATGGTTCGTAGGGAGGAACCTGGAAATTCTTCAGTATCACACTGGTTTATGTATTTTAAGGATAGAAAATAATGATAAATACAGACTTGTGTTCATAAGTGTCCCGTCACTTCAGTGCCAGTACTATCCCTTCTAATTTCGTGTGATTATGTGTGATAGCAGTAAATGACGTGGTGGCAAAGGTGTGGTATCGCCGGATAAGTGAATTAAATTAGCCTTGCCAATGACAGTCCCCAGCTGCGGTAGTCCCCAAGCTGTGACGATACTCCACTCTAAATTGACCAAGATCAGTGACTGGAGTCTAATTCTAGGAAGAGTAGAACAACCGGGCACTGATAATACTTTTATTATAAAAACAACTACCAAAGATACAATGCAAAGTGAACATTCACTGAGACAGAACGTTAAAAAAAATGGTTCAAATGGCTCTGAGCACTATGGGACTCAACTGCTGTGGTCATAAGTCCCCTAGAACTTAGAACTACCTAAATCTAACTAACCTAAGGACAGCACACAACACCCAGCCATCACGAGGCAGAGAAAATCCCTGACCCCGCCGGGAATCGAACCCGGGAACCCGGGCGTGGGAAGCGAGAACGCTACCGCACGACCACGAGATGCGGGCACAGAACGTTAACTCCAACTCACTAACCTAAATTGGAGATTCGCAAATCGTTCATGACGTGACTCGAAATCGCGTCCCCGCTAATACGACGGAAACACTTAAGCGGCCGACACTGATTAACATCGAATTTACGGAAGCCTCTAGCCTTACTGGCACTAACAATGAAGGGCACTGCGATCAAAGAAATGGAACTTAATACACATACTGTTAAAAGAGTTCCTATGTGCCGAGCCGTGGTGTGTATATCGACGAATTCAATTCTGTGAAGAACAATTCTCCAGCGATTATCTGGGAACTGCTGCCAGTGGTCGCAGAGACAAAGTGCGTTGCGTAGCTGAAAATTCTGACTTCACAGAGGACGTCAAATGGCGTCTGCAACCTCCTGGGGTCGAGGCCGCTTCCGTCTAATGCTGGACACGAACTGAGAATTCTGCTTCCTTATAAGCCAGGAGCAGAGACATTTCATAAATGTAAGGTCGTAAAGAAGCACTCTGTAGTGACTTCGTCTCCCCGAAGGAGCACAGGTACGTACCTCTGCTCACAGAGAGACGAATGATGGAGTTCCTACTGGCAACATCAGCACATTAGAATCTAATGCTGAGACAGTTCTCTGACGCCTCGCCAGCAATGTCTCAAAACGGTATCCACCTAAGTTTTTCACTCACCGACACTCACCAGAGAGCTCTCAAAATCGCATTGTAGCCAAATATATCCTACCGACACCACCAAGTGACGCCCCCCGCCAGAAGCGTCCAGTTAGTAAACCTCCCGTCGTTAGTGTGTATTCTCCTTACAGCCAATCACAGCCCCCACTACAAACTGAGTACCTTCCACTCTACACATCAAGAAGCTATCAGTCAACTTCTTACAGCTCATGTTCAGCCCAATAGAAACTTCTAGAACATATTATGACCCCTCCCCCATCTGCAATTGAACTAACCAAATTCGTTTCTGTGTCTTTTAGCAGGAATGTGGCTTGGCCTTCTCATAAAAACATCTTTCGGCCGTTAGCACGCATTTGCGGCAGGCATTCGACGTACAAAAGCCTGTTCATGGCACTCTCTACAATCTCATGCTTTTAGCATCATCTTGCCTAAGCCTCCTCTAAGCGACCAGAGCCAATCACGAGAAGCCCTTTTCCACTGGCCTCACGAAGAGGCGACAGTCTTGGGCTGTAAACTACCAGCATTCTCCTTTTAGATCCATGAAACTGGCTTCCCAGCAGCCCTTGTTCCATGTCGATCACAGGGACCATGAAGGCCCACTTTCGTCTTTCTGTCAGAAAATTGCACTTTCAGTTTGCATCTCCACAGAAATGTTAGTATGGGGCTACCCAGTATCAACCAAGAAACGATTAATTATTCGATAGCTCCCGCCCCCTAAAAAATGCGATCCCCTTCTAAGTAAATGAAATACGAATTGTCAAAATTATTCATGTTTGGTGGTTAAATCTTGCCGACTTACACAGTGTATAATCTGTATCCATATAGTACAGGCAGTACAAGTTTGTTTCTTTTTCTTGTTTCCAGTATAGCTGGCCACATCATGCCATTCGATCCATTGTGCTCGATGTACCACGCCAGCAAACATGCTGTCTGGGCTCTGCTTGAAGGACTGAGGAAGGACCTGGTTGCCAGGAACAGCAAGATACGGTGTGGGGTACGTTTCAAATGCATTATGTTGTTACGTTTCGAAGCCTCCGAGCAGGTCTGGTGTTTCATAATTTTGTGATTACGTAAATACACTTTTCAATCATACAGAATTTTCCAGTCTGGTAAACACACAGTTCAAACAAGTATATATAAATTGCAGGAAAGGGAATGGATTGAACAGAACGATAAAAAGCAAATTATGAGTATCCAGGCTTCGTGATAGAAATAGGAAGTTAATTAAAGGAACCATTGCTAACACAATCTCACAGACGAATTCTCCACTATGGAGGAGACTGTGTGCCCCTCTTAAACTTGCTGTCTGTCTGATACAGTGCTCCGAGTTTTTGACTCCAACCTGAAACCTTGACTTCGGTAGCAAGACTCCTACTGGCTGACTTACCCACACAGAACCCGTCTTCTTACTTCCGCAGTCGCTCTGCCTCCCTTCACTCCGTCCCGCGCTCCAACCTTCACAGAAGCTCTCCATGGGCACCTTGGTTCACTGTCCTTCTTGAAAGAATGAATATGGGAAGAAATGCAATGAAGTAATCCCCTGTTGTCGCATTTATCTAGTATATAAGACTTGCAAATATTAAAGTCGTGTAACGGTAATTGTTTATTCCGTGCTTGGATTCCACAAATAATCCGAATTTTCAGGCCTAGTACGATAAAGACGCTGCTCAGCAATTAGACTTGCAGCGAGGAATTGACCATATTACCTGCCATGCTGAAATCAGTCGTGCATGAAGGCGAAAGTGTGCCGACATGACTTGTCAGTTTGCAGTTGAGGCTGCGTGGTGCCGCGTGACTGTTGACAGACATCTGGTGGCTTTTATCTTCGTATTTCTCTGTAGCCGGCCGCGGCTATACAAGCGACACTGAGAACAGTTCTATACGCATTATGTGCGATGTTTTCTCAGTAATCGTTCTGCAGGAGAAACGGTCACTCGACATTGGCACAGAGCTGCTGTCCCATCCAAATCGATCGTTTCCTGTCTCCCAGAGTACATATGGTGAATTTTATCTGCAGTAATTTAACTGAATGGGTGATATCCAAGCTATATTTTTGCAGTTCTAGGTCAGGTAACAAGAACACAGTCGGAAAAGTGGACTGAAAGAAGAACCATACGACACTGAAAGGAAGCTGAGAATGTCACAAAATGAGAGCAGATCTTTGGATGAATGCAAGACTCAATCAAAACTGAATAGGAGACAGACTGAAATGTTCCCTGAACGCTAAATCAGAGTGCCCACTCTGAAACACAGTCACCTCTTCACTTTCAGTGCCCTCAGATCAAACAATTCCATCCCCTCGAAGGCCCGTGCTCAGGAGTTTTCTTCTTCTTCCCCCCCAATACTGTTTTTGATGGCACTGAATTTTCCATACTGTCACCATGTTAATGGTGGGCTCATTTCCACAGTAGCACAATAAAGGGCAAAAATTAAGTTGCTCCACCCTGTCATTCGACGTTACAGGCTGCCAACCACTTCGATCCCACTCCAGAGAATCACTCCACGGCGACGAGTATCGAGACAAGATGTTCCCATGGCAGTCTCAATAAACTCGAGGCACCAATCACAGTCTGCATCAAGTTTCCTACATACTCACACGCCAGCTTTTCGTGAATGCGTCCAGGTTTCTGTTCTGTGCATTGAAGAGTCGCCAACATGGCACCAGCTCAACAGAAGGTCCGTTAGTTTCTACTGGGAAGGCCTTTAAGGTTCCCACAAACGTTTATCTGGTACTTGAAAATTCGGTGTCATCCATTAGCTGTCTCAGCCTTTTAATGGGATACTCATTTCAGAGTGAAGTGAAACACAACTACCAGTTTTCAGTGACTGCCGGGGAAGTCCTGAAAGTCCTGATAATAAAGCGTAGCTTAACTGGAAGCCTATTCCTCATAGCGTTGCATAATTTTTAGTACACACAAGAGGTCGTCACTTCATCGCTATTCAGATGTACTTCTCTGTAATTACATCTGTAATACCTTACATAGAATAAATGGAACCTCATTGTTGTAAATATTTTATCAACTTATCTTCAAAGCTAAATGCTTCGTGGGATGATAATCATTGAACACCTTTTAGTAAATGAAGTCTGGTTTGCTGCATTCTTTCTATTTCACATCACGTTATATCTAACTGTAAACGGCATGGATTCACGTATTTTACATACCACTTCGCTATGTTCCAAAGTCCTTTTCCCCCTCAGCTCCTGTCTATTCTCTACAGTTGGTGTTTTTATGCTTTTGTTTCCTAACAGGGAAACTGCTTTGTGTGTGTGTGTGTGTGTGTGTGTGTGTGTGTGTGTGTGTGTGCGTGTGTGCGTGTGTGTGTGTGTGTGTGTGTGTGTGTGAGAGAGAGAGAGAGAGAGAGCAAATCTCTTGCTAACTATCTGAAAGAAGTGTTCTAAAATACTGATATAGAATCGTCTACTGCAATCCTACTTCTGAACACAAACAAATCCTTGCAAATTACTTTTCTTATGTATGACATTCTGATTGATTTAAAACGCACCTGACTGTCTGTAAATTAGATTGTATATAAATAATGGTCCACCTGAAAATTCAAGAGATCTTTATCATGAGCAATCTATCTTACACAATGGTTAACCGTTACGTAATGTAAATGTGTCCCTATTAGAAAACTGCAGCTGCTGAATTTATATGAAAGTCTGTAAATCAAAACTTGATCTTAATTCCCTCTCAAAATGTTCGTTTAGGCTCTACAGTTGTTCCTTATTTGGCAACGGGTAACTCGGCATTGCTCTGACTGCACTGCAAAAATGATGAGTTGAAATTGTTGTATTGGCAGAAGAGCCAACACCGTGTTACGAATGGAGGCCGAAATGAACGCGTATTAGCTCACGCTAGCTGGCGTGAGGAGGGAAGGACTATACTGACGTGAGGTCTGGTACATGACAAGGAATTAGAATTCAGAAAGTGGACTTAATTAGTTTCATACTTAACTTTAATCCATTAATGATGAACGCCGCTCCGACGGTACATGATTCACAATATCTGTTCAGAATACATTCGTAGTAACTGAATATGACGCCTTGCTAGGTCGTAGCAAATGACGTAGTTGAAGGCTATGCTAAACTGTCGTCTCTGCAAATGAGAGCGTATGTAGACAGTGAATCATCGCTAGTAAAGTCGGCTGTACAACTTGGGCGAGTGCTAGGGAGTCTCTAGACTAGACCAGCCGTGTGGCGGCGCTCGGTCTGCAGTCACTGATAGTGGCGACACACGGGTCCGACGTATACTAACGGACCGGGCCGATTTAAAGGCTACCACCTAGCAGGTGTGGTGTCTGGCGGTGACACCACAGAAATAGATCACTGCACAGCAGTTTGCCTGTACATATTACTTGTCAGACTGTTTTTTGCTAATTAAACTTTTCTTCCTTTTTTTAAAAAAAGATGTAGGATTCGCCGTCCATGCAACAGTGAAAGGCGTGACGTTGCAGGTCTTGTCTAATCTAACTATCACTTAATTGTGAGAATAAGCTCCATGAAATATTTATAAATGAGTAGGGAAGTATTTTGAAATTAAACAGGGTGAGTCACTAACTATTGTCACCTAGAATAATTCCGAAAGTATGATAGTAGCTGAAAAGTTTGTGGCACAAATGTTGCATGGGACAACGGGGGCTATACTACGACGTTGTTGTCTTGCTGCTAGGTGGGGTCGTGTCAGAGATATGAAAGTCAACTTTGTTTTTCAAAATGGGGTGCTATAGTTTGGTACTTATTTTCTGATAGCGGCTATCGAGACGAATCCAATGATGTTTAAGAGTAATGCCTTTGAAGGTCAACGAAGGTCACAAAGGTGGCATGAACATCCATTTTCAGAAGGTGTACGAAGTGATGACCATTGGTATCAATGCAGTGCTACAATTTTCTTATCATGGATTGAGTGGTGTTCCTTATCACTTTGGCACTTACCGAAGCGCATGCTCTGACAATTCTCTGTCGTATATTGCGCAAATATTAAATATACGCCGAACACGGCGTATCAATCTAAAGTACCATTCACATGTAAACACCATTCGGCGGTTTCGCAATACAACACTGATAGGAAAGGTAAGACTAGTATCGTCGAATCAAGCGAATGTGAATGATGTATTCCTTCGTAGAACAAGTCTATATGCTTCTCATTTATAGAAAATGCCAACGAAATCCATTGAGAGCTAGAGACTTATACGATGAAGTATATCGTCCTCATACCCACCCTGCATGTCGTACATTTAAATATGTGTGTGATTAATTGCGAACAACTGGATTTTTAACGTATCGGAAACGTATCTGCCAAAGGAAAGTTACTAACGAGGAAACGGAAATTGGTATTCTTGCCACTGTAGTTCTAGATCCTTGGGTCAGTTCGTGTCAAATCGAAAGGGAATCTTGCATGAGCCAGAGTAGTGTTGTTCGTGTTCTGCATCGCCATAAATACCATTCTCCTCGAAGAATTAACTGGTACAGATTGTATGCGTCGCATTGAATTCTGCCGATGTGTGAAACGCCCTGATTAAGTGCGCAGGACAGAACAGGTAGTTGGAATTGTGGAAAGGATCCAAAAGAGGGTTGTCAGTTACAGTCAAACACATATATCTTTATTTAGTTGTCCAAACAATACAGCAAAAATTTTTTGGACATAGTTATCGGCTGAATAGGCCACACTGTTTTATGCCTTAAGTGCACAAGCACTTAAATTTAAAAACGGCTGAAAACCATTGACTTAAAATTCAGACTAAAAACAGAATATTTAGAAGGCAAAAGGCCTCACGTAAGTAAGTTCTATGACTTGGCTGAAGGCCCAACAAATCTAACACTCGAAAGGCAAACAAGTATAATTTAAAGACGGCTGAAGGCCCATGATTTAAGATACTTTTTTCAAAAGAACACATATCTTGAATTAGGCTGAAGGCCCCACACAGTCTGATCATAGAAAGACAAGAACTTTAATTTAAAAACGGCTGAAGGCTGATTACTTAAAACAACTAAAATAATTTTTAATAGGCAGAAGGCCCAAAGCTTTATCTTTAAACAATATGTTACACAGGTTGAAAGCCCAAACAATCTAAAATTTAACAGGTAAGGAACTTAAATTTTAAAGCGGCTGAAGGCCCATTATTGAAAAACACAACTACAATAAATTTTCAAAAGGCAGAACGCCCAATGCTTTATCCAAAAAAATATTTTAAATGCAGCTGAAGGTCCAAACCATGCAAGACTTGACAAGTAAGGAACTTTCAATTTCAAAGCGGCTGAAGGCCCATTATTTAAAACCCAACTAAAAGCATACATATTCAAATCATCGCCTGTAAGCCATTAAAATACACAATCAAACACCAATAAGAAAAGGCAGTACAGCCAGCGGCGCTCAGACGTTTCCGGTGGTCGGTCTGCACTTGGAATATTAACATTCGCAAAGGGGAGACAGGTAGTCGGCCCAAATATATCCGATCCGCCAGCAACCAGACCAAGAGACAGTCAACGGACCCACCGACAAGACGACTTGATTTCCACCCGACCAGTGCACAAGGAACTCCAAAGCCGAACGTAAAAGGCGTAGCCACCCACAAGCCAGTACGCATAAGCTGTCGAAACTACACACACGAGTTGGACAGCGACAACATGTTGAGGAGAGGATACTGCCTGAATTTTACGTCAGCGACCAGGGCAAGTAACCGGAACGCTAATGGCCAGAAATCAGGAAATTCCGCTGGTGCACTTGGACTTCAAATAACCAAAATACAGTTAAACTCCACCAGACGGTGGCCAAACTTTCGCCAACTCGAAAACTCGCTGTTGCTCATGGGAATACCCCCAGCAGCCAACGATGAAAACCAACGGCTCAGTGTGAACAGTCTGGCTTCGGTAATTAAATCACCACTTAACTATGATGTCCTGGGTCAGTGAGCCACGAGCCCTGTAGCAATTGGAACAGCTCCCACACACTCCGACACTGCGTAGAGATGGCCAGCTTCCCCGACATGCTGCGCCGCACGGAGATTTCGTGGCTGATCCACACCAACCGACCGACTGCCGCACATCGACTAGTCGGAAACTATAAGCACCAGACCAAAGATAGTACAAGGTGCGAATATCGATACACACCACTGCTGCCACATGTAGAAAGAGGAAGAACCACGGCATAACCACAATAACCACGGGAAACCAAACTCATAGTAACAGTCAAGGTTTAAACCAACGCATAAGCTCAATGGGCTCAGCTTCAGATTCAGAGGGATGACATATTTATTAATTTTATTTTTTTTTTAGTGACGAGGCTACATTCACGAACCATGGAAATGTTTATCTGCATAACATGCATTATTGGCCAACTGAAAATCCATGTTGGCTGCGGCAAGTTGCACACCAAAACCCGTGGTCGATGAATATGTGGTGTGGGATTCTGGAGGACAGAATTATTGGACCCTGTTTCATCGAAGGAAATCTTAATGGTAGGAAGTACACCACATTCCTGCAAGAGACATTAGGTCTTTTATTGGAAGAAATACCTTTAGGAACAAGGAATGGAATGTCGTATCAACACGATTGGTATTTGGCACATTTTTGCTGATGGCTATAAATGAGTTGCAGAGACCATTCCCAAATCCTAGGACAGGATGCGGAGGAGATGTGTCGTGGCCAGCTCTTTCACCAGACTTGACGCCTCTGGTTCGTAAAAGACATATTTTATAAAGACGTTCCAACTACACCTGCAGATATGCGACAGAGAAATGTCAGAGCATGTGATTCGATAAGTGCCGATGTGATAAGGAAAATACCGCTCAGTCCACGATTGCAGCACTGCATTGATACCAATGGTCATCGCTTCGAACACCTTCTGTAAATGGACGTTCATGCCACCTTTATGACCTTCATTGACCTTCAAAGACCTTACTGTTGCACACCATTGGATTCATCTCGATAGCCAGTATCAGAAAATAAGTACCAAACTATAGCACCCCATTTAAAAAAAAAACAAAGTTGACTTTCATATCTCTTAAGCGACCTACTAGCAACAAAAACCTAGCGTCATTTTATAGCCCCCGTTGTCCCATGCAGCTTTTGCCCCACAAGCTTTTCAGTTCCTATCGTACTTTTGGAGTTATTCTTGGTGGCAATAGTTAGTGACTCACCCTGTATAGAATGCTTTTAATCTCACAGAAATAATTCGCACTAGCATATATTATGACATCTCTTCTACATTCTCGCACATCGTACAATTTACCTTTGTAAACGATCTTTAAATTATATTAGTTTACCACTTTTCCTTTTTAATGATATACTTCAACTACGAGCGGAGGAAGCAAACTAATTAAAATACTGGACGCAATATTGATAATCTAGAATTCCTGGTGAAATCTTATGTTATGTCTAAATCCAAAAGGTAATAATCGTCTATACGTAGCTGCTGCAATATTCTATTCGAATATACATTTCAACGCCAGCTAATTCCACTTCATATGGTATAGCCACAGGATTTTTGTGTTAATTCAAAATGGTATCCAGGGCTTCCTTGCCGATCTTATCCAATATTCCTCTTTCGATCGCAGTATTTCCTGTAGGAGAAGTGGTAGCTTCGCCTGGACACCATGTCTTGGCGTGACTAACTTCGACAATTTACTACGTAGATAACAACTAAATGAACTATACATGTCTTTCTTTAACACTAAGGACTATTCCTTCTCTAATTGATCCTGACAGTCCGCTTTGTCACAGTTGTAACTACCATAACGTTATCGCAAAACGTTTCTGTAATGGCGCTAATGACATTTAAGTCCCTCTTGCTGACAAGTGTACCACTTTCAGTATACTTTATGTTGCCAGTGACAGAAACAAGATTGTCCAGGTTCACCATTAATAACCATAAACCAAAGGGTTCGTCAGCTGGTCTTGTCCTCCTCCATAATAATCCTTGCATGTTAAGCACTTTGGAGGAATGCATGTTGACACTTTCAACTACCACAGAAGACTGATCGGATGTGGCTGTCAAGTCTCCTCTTATACTATTTATTGTCCACGATGACCTCACATCTAGTCAAGCGATCTTTCGCTTTACAAACTAAATTTGATAGTGCTTGCAATCCAACTGTAAACTCATAGCATAATTGCGCTATTTTGTGTGGAAGGTTTCAGTGGGAGGCAGGGAGGGATGCTGAAACCCCCACGAGTGGACAGAACAATGCAGGGCTGTATCCTAGCGTGATAGTGGGGTTTGCGGCGACAGGTTGGGCAGTAAGGGCGTTACTCGTGTATTTACAGCAGAAAAGCGTCAACACACTGACTGCAACAGAGATTTGTGCGTGTGTTGAAAAAAAAAAAAAACATGGTTTATCTAAAGCAGCAACACCCCTTTAGCCGTCAAGAAAACCAGAAACTGCTTGGGTATCGTGCTATAAAAAATATGCTACAGATGGATGCTTGCATCTATATCTCAAATCTTACAAACTACAGATCATGTGGTCATTAAATCGTCGGCCGGTGTGACCGTGCGGTTCTAGGCTCTTCAGTCTGGAACCGCGTGACCGCTACGGTCGCAGGTTCGAATCCCGCCTGGGGCATGGATGCGTGTGATGTCCTTAGGTTAGTTAGGTTTAAGTAGTTCTAAGCTCTAGGGGACTGATGACCTTAGAAGTTAAGTCCCATAGCGCTCAGAGCCACCATTAAATCAAAATTTCCGAGGTGGCTCTGGATCTTTGGAGTGACATGAATGATTTCCTTCTCCGCCTGATTTACACCTATGTTGCTGCACCATTGGTTATAACGCGTTGTACTTACGAGCGCGAATGACGTGTTGTCTTACTGGATATTTTTATGTCGTTCATTCGGGAGTCTGCCGATGGTCAAATGGCGGTATGTTCGTATGCTCCTCCTGTGTGAACGATTTTTTGAATGAGAAATATAAAACTTTGGATTTCGTTGTGCTGTCTTCAATTGCCACACCAGACTGGACAATAAGGGACTCAATGGAAGCCTTAGATCCGCTTGCAGGTTCTATGCCAGATCTTTCGCTAAGGCGTGACGTTGGTAGCTGTTGTATGCTTAGCGCATAGAACATTTCACAGATGCACTTGTCATCATTTGTGTGTCTCCTTCTAAACCTAGGGTGCAGTAGCCTCTGCTTACTCAGCATCTGGGCCGGCCGAAGTGGCCGAGCGGTTCTAGGCGCTACAATCCGGAACCGCGCGACCGCTACGGTCGCAGGTTCGAATCCCGCCTCGAGCATGGATGTGTGTGATGTCCTTAGGTTAGTTAGGTTTAAGTAGTTCTAAGTTCTGGGGGACTGATGACCTCAGAAGTTAAGTCCCATAGTGCTCAGAGCCATCTGAACCATCAGCATCCGGCAAATTCCGTTGTTAAACCATGGTGGTTCTTTTCCGTTCTTTATCCACCTACTAGGCACGCACCAGTCCAGATCACAATTTGCAGTCTGCTTAAACTTTTCCCACAATTCATCCACACCCATCTTACTGGAACTAAGTGATGCCAATTCACTGCCCAAGTGAGATTTTACTATCTGCTTACCTGCTCTATCCAGCAGAAACACTCTTCTAGCCTTCTTGACATTTGTTAACTTTCGTTATCAAAGTTGCTACAATGACATCATAACCGCTTCTCCTCGTTTGTATGCTGACATTGTCGATAAGGTGCGGCCTATTTGCAGCTACAAGGCCTAAGGATTTCCATCGCTTGTGGGCTGCCTAGCTAGCAGCTCAAGACAATTTTCAGAAAATCTCTTCAAAAGTATTTCACATGACTGACCTTCTGTAACCCCCACAATGAATGCATAGACATCCCAACCTATACTTGGCAGGTTAAAGTTGCCTCCAACTAGTATTGCTTGATCTGGGTATTTACGCGGTAAAGACCGTAGATTTTCTTTGAGTCATTCTAGAACTGTCAAAGCGGAATCGAGCGGTCGTTAAAAAGTCCAACAATGAACTTAGATTCACCTACACCTGTTATACGCGACCAGGTGACTTCACTGTTACAGTCAGCTTCGACCTCAAAAGAGACAATATTTTTGTCAACTGAAATGAACACTCCCACTGATATGGCTCATAATCTGTCTTTACGATATACGTTCCACGAGTCGCTAAATATCTCAGAGCTTTCACTTCGGGTTTCAGCCAGCTCTCGGTCCAGAGAATAATTTGAGGGCGACAACTCTCTTGGAGGGCAGTAAATTTGGGAACTTTATTACGAATACGTCGACAGTTTACTGATTAAATTGTGACAGTCGAAATGGCTCTACTCTGAAGTCAGTTTGACTCCCCTTTCTGTGGATCTACTGACGAGTGTTCATCAGAGACCTCAGCCTACCAGCTAGCTAAAAAACCCTCATGCGTACTCCACATGTACTCTGCTGAGCAGCTGCTTCCTTTGTGTTGTGCACCCCTGACCCGTTAAGGAGTGTCCTACAAATCCCCACACAAAAACGCAGGTCTAGAAATCTGCAGCCAAGGTCGTCACAGAGTGGACGAAGAATTTGGTTGAGATCCCCCACTCGGCTCCAAACCAAAGAACACCGACCAGCTCTGGGAACGATGTTGCTAATTGCGAGCTCTGCTTGCACCCCACACACGAGTCCAGCAGTTTCCACCATCCCCGCCAGATGGCTGTACGAACTGAGGATCGCTTCAGGATCCATGCGACAGGCATCGCTGGTGCTGACGTGAGCCACAACTTGCAGACGATTGCAACATCACGCTCTGTAGCCACAGGCAAGGCCGCCTCCAGATCTCGGATGAGGACGCCCCAGCAGACATACAGAGGGCACATTGGCTTTCTTTCCAGCCCTGAACGCCATCTGTCGAATGGGCTCCATAACGCGCCTAACATTACAGCTCCCAATAACCAATAAACAGCTCCCCCTGCTCGGGCACTGCTGAAGGAGCGTCCACCTGTCGACTCACAGGGTGAATGGGCGAGGCCAGGCGGCCAGACTCCACATAGGCCCTTCACCTCATGCGACGTGACAGCGTTACTACCCGCCACTCACCCTCTGTGACGGCGAAACAGAGCCCATGGGCTGAACAAGTGACACCTGAGGTGTCCCATGTGACGTGCCAGACTCGTGATGTATCAGCAATGGTCGCTGCTGCGTTCAAGAGCTACGTTACTGGCTGTTCAGTGAGCAACTATTGCGCTGATGACTGGATCAAATAACATTTACAAAAACGCGAGATTAACCCTCTTAAACATAGAAACGCACGAAATTTACTAAATATACTACGTGGACGCACTCGTAATACGTACGTCACGTCATAGGAGAAACAATTTTGGATACTTCGTCAGTACGACGATTAAAGTACTAGTGGTCGATTGCTAGTTGCATCAATGGTCCCTTGAAAGCCTCTCTGTGTATCTAAAATCCCAGTCGTCCAAAACAAATTAATGTGTACACAGGGTCCAGGGTCCGGAATGTAAACTCACGTCCTAGCATTGATGTTCAAAATGTTCTAATGTGTGTGAAATCTAATGGGACTTAGCTGCTAAGGTCATCAGTCCTTAAGGTTAGACACTACTTAATCTGAATTATCCTAAGGACAAACACACACACCCATGCCCGAGGGAGGACTCGAAGCTCCGCCGGGACCAGCTGCACAGCCCATGACTGCAGCACCCTAGACCGCTCGGCTAATTCCGCCCGGTCGGCATTGATGTCTCCAGCAGGCACGGCACAGCTATTGCTGCAAACTGGAAGGTCGGCCTGATCTCTAGTTGCAGCAGGCAGGTCAGAACACCCACGGTGCAAGTCGGCTGTTCTCTGTTTCTGGACCTTTCGTGATACCGAGAAGATTATTTTGGACCTGATCTGTGTCTCAGGTTGAATCAGAATGTCGTATCGTGCATGATACTGTTGCTTATGAGTCATCAGTTTTCCAATTCGACTGCAGCAGCACGTGATGCAGCAGTATGCGTTGTGGTTCCAGCTCACGGCAGCTGCAGAGCTATAAAGGTCATTTAACCTTCCCGTCTATATTTATACAGTTGGTGTAGGAGGTAAACTGTGCAGAGCGAAAATGCGTCCAAATGCCTGTCCAGAAAAAGGCCTCAATACAGTTCTGCCGAAATTGTGCCGGGAAAAGTTTGGTCTTAATACAGCACGCGGGAGGTTGGATTAACCACATTCAGTGAGTGGTCCCTCTCTGCTAAGCATCACGCGTATGAGCTAAGTGAAGAGGAGTACTTTTACACCGGCAGTGGCTATGGAACAGTGTGTTTTCATTGTGACGGTGTTTTAACGCGTTAAAAACGATGATCAGAGGACAGCACAGACTCTGTGGTTCTCCAAATGTATGTTTCGGATTCGTGTGAAGGACACTGACTCTGTGGATACTATCTGTCGACAGAAACAGGCGATAATTACTACAAACGATGTGTGAAATATTAAACCAGAGGCAGATATTCTGAATAAAGCAACGAGGATATCCGTCTGTGCAAAATTTGCTTCCAAGACGAGAGCAGCGCAATGTTCCATTGACGTCGACATGCTATCACCTGTGTTAAATGTGCATTGTGCACTCTTCATTTCCTCCAATGTTGCATGTTTCTTTTTTGCAAGATGTTAAACTTCACAGTTAACCTAACTGATATCTAACTGTTGTAATGCGCAATAAATGTATTTTTTTTGTAAGCAAGTTCACTTAATTCATAACCCTGCCCACGAACTAAATTACGTGTTTATACATACCCACTGAAAACTGCTGTACGGAGTGTCTGAATTATATACAGCAACGCTCAGACTTTGAGGTAGGGGCCTGATTTGGAAATCCATATAAGCAAGCAGTATTAACATCGCCACCGGTGTATGGTGCTATTGTTACACATGCCGGTAGGCTTGCTGAAGTGCTATATACCCGAACTTTATGACGTATTACAGGTAGAGTGACATAGTTTGAGAGCACTATGTCAGCAGTATCGGCTTGTTGTTGATCGTTAACACCGCTGCGGCTTCACCTTCCTGCTGCAGTCAAATCGTTTACAGCACATGAGAACTGGGTAACACATGACAATTTACCATCACCCACTTACAGCAGGTTCCGCTCACTGTATTCGAGCACACAGTCTGGTAATGTGTCTCCTGCTCTTGTACGCTGTGTCTCCAATGCTGCTAGCGTTGGGTCGGAAGCCCCTCCGCAATTTGTCTACTGGATTAAAGGTAGACCGTTAACTACTATATTCTGCCCGCATGCTATTATAATAAGATTCTCGGACTCCAAAATAAGCGGAAGCGTTATTCTCCGCAGTACCGTCGGTGGTACGGTCTGTACGACGCTATTTGGTACTCTGTCACACAAATCGCGGAATTTACCATTATATCACGCCGTTACGTTATTATTGGCCAGCATTTATTTTCTTCCAGAATATTAGACGAAGCCGTTAGTTTACACACAGCGCAAGTATCCTGCCTCACTAAACTGCACTATAAATCTGCATTAACGGAACCAGCTTGCTTCGGTAGTTCTGTAAAGTTGTTGCAGTGCAGAGCGTTGGATGTTCTAGGGGACATGTTGCATATAAGCGACACGTAGGGTTGTGCTATACGATAAGAGTGTTTAATATGGATGACCTACAAATGTAGAGTAAAAGTTATGTTTCATGTATGTGTCAAATCAGAAGTCCAGAAGCAGGCAACGTTATTAGTAGCCAGCTTATAGGTTTTACGAAGTGACTACGCACGTGGCTGAACATGGTCGTGTGTTTGATATCTGTGCAACACAGTGTAGGTAATAGGTTGATGTCTCTTCAACTACTCTGTTATGGAATATAATTACGTTATATGGGCAGCTACTGGAAACTCCGCACTACTATTGCTGCTGTACTCACATTATTTCCCGTGTAGTGTGGCTCTGTTGTCTTCAGAGCGGCACCGTCATACTGCTACACTGCGATGTTGAGGTACGTGCCTCATAATATTTGCAGCTGTTTTGTGTAAGCTTTTCTTATTGGAAGTCCTGGTATGGATGATGTGGGAGAGGGTTTCAATTAAGCGTATATTCTAGCTGAGGCAGCATCATGGGCTGGTAGAACCTATGGTTGCGATCCACTAATTTCTTTCTAGAGCATGACGACTTCCACATCCACATATCTGTACGTTATAGATAATAGCATCTCATTAATACGTGTTGTGGCATTTGTTTAGTCTTGTTTAGTCTTTATAGCAATGGAGTGTATTCATACAAAGCGTACCAATTCGAATACTCGTGGCGATTTTGTTTGCATTTCGATAATCATGTGTTTTAATGAACTATACAGAAAACTTAGATGCGGCAGTATTTAATCTGTGCTTGCGAAGTGCGAGGCGCCTCGCAGTATATTATAGTGCACATTTTTTTTCCCGAGGTTCAACTCTGACATTATCTTTGGAATCGTCACATATCCCAGTGTTACCTTATTTCGTTGTATGTTTTTGTAAGCTGTACATTTTCTTCTGTCACCAAAGTAATATTTTTGGTAGTAAAAAAAATTGTCTTTGCTTCCTTTCCTAATAACACAATTATGTTACAAATATGTTTGTGGTAGTGTAGATAGTTACTGATTTCTATTTTCGCAAGGCGTATTTTGCGGAAATGCAACTGTAAAGATCGAATACTCGCAGTAAGTATTTAATAACGTGAACAGGTGGTCATTAACTCTGGCAATACCAAGCCATTTTCAGTAACGTGTATTACCAAGGGGGACGGGCGTACTTTGTGCCAATCACAAAAAAATTAAAAATAAATAAAATTCATTAATTGTACTTGAATTACATTAGTGACATACTCCTGAAAGATCTATTGATGGATAATTAGGATCCAGAACATGAACATTTCTTTTAAAACTGTTTTTAGAAATGCGTTTTACATTTTTCAGTTGAGTTTAGGAAGTCTAATTATCTGGAGAAAAATTAGTAGTAAAAGTCGTTAGAGTACTATTGAAGTACACTACACTACAATTAAAAAAAATATTATACAATATAAAATAATATAAAAATATATAATATAATATAATATTAAAAAATATAAACTTAAGGTAATGTACAAATAGTTAAGGTACATAATCTAGTTTTTTGACAAGAATTATTCACCACTTTTTTCGGAATCTACTCACACTTGGAACATACAACAGTTTTTTTGCTCTGTTTGTCACAAGAGTATCTGTTACAATTGTTGCAGATTATTGTTGTTTTGTTAACTTTGTTGTACTTTTCTGCTTTTGAATGGCTTACACTAACACACAAACGACATCTACCTTTACCTCCATGAGCTTTCTTTGCACCGAAGTTCTGCTTGATTTTCCGTCCGAGAATACCCTCCATACTTGAAATTACAGGCTTTGGCAGTCCTGCAATATTTGTAACCCTTTCTTCAACGTATGGTTTCATGAGCTGTAGTCCCAGTTGTTGAAGAAAGAGTCGTCCCTTATTACGTTTTTTCTTATTCCTACCTGGGTAGTTCAACAAAAATAGTGTATAATTTACCGCTGCTATGTCCACATGAGTACAGAAAACACCTCTCAGTTGAATATTTCCCTATCATTTGATCTATCGTGTCAACGCCATCTTTAGTCTCATTATAATGTAAATTTATAATTGTTTTCTACTTAGTGTCAGTAGGTGAACCAACTGCGGCGTCGTTACGTTGAGATGATAGAAACAGCAGATTCAGTGTCTATTTGAATGCCAACGTAGCATATATTTTCCTGCAGCTATAGGCCTGGATAGGTTAGTTTTACGACATCGAATTTTAAGGCCTAATTCCTAAAATGACGACTTTTGATCTTTACCTTGGGGTGCATACTTCAGACTTTTGTCATTAATTTAACGACTGTATATATGTGGAAATTAACTCACACTTTCTTTTACACTGCAGTATTGCAATATTGCCACATCAGACAGAATTTTAACCTGGAACAGAAATGTAAATTTTGCATTTTTCGTGCTGCTACTGTTTTTTAATTGACACTGGAGCCATCTATTGGCGTGGTGCAAAGATCGAACTATGGTCTCGATTTTACAGTGCAGTATTCTGCTGGTGATTGGAGGAATTAGGATTTGCAATTATTTCGCGTTTTCTGGGTTTTTGTAGTAGCATTTAAGCTACAGATCGTTTTCAACATCAACGAATTTTTAATTTGTTATTTATATTTTCGAAGCAAATGTTGATTTTTAATTATTTACAGAAGAAATATCGATTTTTCATGCAGCCATGTGGTAAGTAACAGGAGCAAGTAGGATGTGAAAATGGAATTGCTGTTACTTATGTTTTCAGACCTTGTGGGATAGTATTTAAAGTAAAAATCTCATTTTCAGTGAATAAGAATTCGTAATTCGTTACTTATATTTTAGAGCAAATGTTGATTTTTATTTGTGAATTAGGAAGTGTGCAATTTACTTGTTCCAGTATTCCACGACAAATGATATTTAGCTACCAACGTGACGACTGGCATAGGCAGTCCTTAAACCAATATTTGGAAGTTAGTAATGCAAAAATAGCTGCAGAGTGGAAGCCAAGGTTTGCGGAATGTTGGAGAGTGGTGCAGCGGGATGTTTCATGCAAACAGTAGTGTAATGGGGGATGGGTGGTGGGGGGGGGGGGCTGTTGAAAGTGTGATATGGCATGCATGTGAAATGTGAACTGAATCTCGCTCCCACGAATGCGAGGGGTGCTGAGTGTGTGTGTGGCAGGGGGGGGGGGCTTAATGCAAAATATGAAAAGCTCAATTGCATGAGATTCCCCAGAATCGCCTCTAGGTTGGGCTCAAGGATGTCTCTTTCTCTCCCTGCCCTACTACTTCTAGAATGGACCAACTTTCTGTGGTAAGATATTTGCACTTAAATGTTAGTAATTCAAATGGAAATCAGTTTGAAATGAGGGAAGCAGTGGTGTTAAGTGGCTATGATCTTGTGAGTTTTGAAAAGTAAATAATAAAATGATTTAACGAAGATGAAAACACAGCTAGATAGAAGCAGTGGTCAATAATACGATTATGCTGTATCTATGAATGGGAAATATTCAGGTATGCAGTCAGGAAGTAAAGCATTTTACCTAGAGACTGAGTTTACATGTTGCTCATTACACAACAAAATTTTCTACTAAATGATTCCGTAATGAATATGTAGGAACTGCAACAGTTTTAGGACAAAGGGCCATGAATATATGTGTTATTCAGTGATTATGTGTTTCAGAGATGACAAATAAAAGAAACTGATGACTAACAGACGTGTTAGGCCCTGAGGAAACTGTTCCCAACTAGATGGATTTCCAGATTTGATTCATTGCTGCCAAACAGAGTTTCATACAAATTTTGCAATGCCTATCCAGTACAATTTCGGGGAGCAACGAAAGATGGGAGAGAAGTTTAATTTTTTAATGGATGGAAGCATTTGAGTTCGTCCTGCATCTTGTATTCCACATTAGGATTTTGGAAAATACTGACTTCGTTTCTAAACTACTGCATTCTTGTACTACTGATGTTTCTAAGCGCGGGTTCCTATTCTAGATTTGTTCCTCGAGACACATTGAACAATCCCTTTTCCACACCCCCACCCCCTTCCACCGACGTTTGTTGTAGTATTCCTGGGATACTGTATGTGTGTGTGTGCGAGCGCGCATGAGTGTATAAAGCTCTGGCCCTATATTTCCGTTTCACTCTCTTGCCAGATCAGCCAACCCAAAGACGCACGTAGAAATTTTACCTATGTTTCAGGAAGAGTTAAAACAAATCCATGCCTTCAAAACGTAATGGAAAACTGACAATGAAAGTTCAACTGTCTAAAAGTAGCGAAACGAGTCTTTATGTAATTTTACCTTCGTAACATAGCTAACAGCTATGGATTTCTGAAGACATTTGGGCGAATGATGCATGTATAAGTTCTTCATTAGCTAAGAGCACACACCATTCTGTGGATACAGTACACACCTACTCGAAAGCATCTGTCTCACAGTACTTATATACGACTGGAAAAATAGTAGCTCAGTAAGCCGACTATGACCAGGCATGAACTTTACTGCACGTATGACAAACATACGCAACTCCCAGGATTGTCGAAGAAGAATTCACACAGCATTCTAATCAAATTGACCCACTGAATTCTCAAGAGAGACTCCATCACTAAATAAAGACGTTTACTAAAGTCAACATCATACTTTCCATGGGATCTAAAATACGACCTTTACGGAACACTAATTAAATTATGTAATAGAAATTATTCACTATTTATGAGTTTAACACTTTTTGAAAAATGCATCTGACCTAACAACTCTACTTTATGTTTCAAGACTGGACAAGTCTTTATTTTACAATGTATGAGGGCTAATTTGGAGAGTAAGGAATGATTGGTCGCGAAATGGAAACCATCCGATCAAACTTTGCGCAGATGTGTTGGACAGTGTCTCTAGTATGTCAGAAGATAGTGTCAGGTCGCTCTTTTCAGTTCTGAGTGCACAATGAGCGTGAAAAGATGCCCAGAGAATGATGACTTCCACAAAATATGATGCGTGCCGTGAGTTTTTGGCCTGGTTTCATGCAACTCCACGTAATGTAACTGTCATGCATTATCTTCTTCATGACAGTTTACGGCTGCACGCTTCAGGGACACTGAGGACACTCCAGCAGCGTTTACCATGGGAAGTGTTTGGTCACCCACCACACAGCCCGCAGTTTGCTCCCTAAGATTTTCGTCCCTGCTTAAATGTACCGCCGGCTATGAAGGCAACATTTCGGCACAGACAACAAGCTGCAGACCAGCGTAGAAAATTATCGGAAAACACAGCAGGCTGTCTTCTTGATGAGGGTACTGTAAAGTTGGTACAATGCTAAAACAGACGTCTAAGTCGGAGCGGCGACTATGTAGAGAGGGAGGTGGAAGATGTAACTAACTGTTGCAAGTAAAATATTTTTGATTTTCACTGTGGTTCCACTCTGTGACCGATTGTTTCTTACTTACCGAATAGCTCGCGTGCGTGTAATATACTTGAACTAGGATAATAAGTTTGAGAAATATATAAATGATCCTTCGATATATATTAAATTTCAAGGGCAAATAAAACAGTTTTGAAAATTAAACATTATCTTCTGTTTGTTAACGTTTGATTTTTGTTTTAGGAAATATCGCCAGGAATTGTCAAAACAGATATATACAATAACTTAAAAAAGTATTCGCTTGAAGCACTGGAAAATATGCATACGCCTATGATGGAACCTGAAGACATAGCGAATGCAGTTATCTATATGTTATCGCAACCTCCAGGTGTTCAAGTACGTACTGATAATGATCGCAAAAGATGCAGATAACCTTTTCTGTGTATAAAATATTTATTTAAGTAGGAATTTCTTCCTCCTAAGAAAATTACAGACTATCATAGTTAATCCAACATCTTGCACAGATTTATTAAACTGGAAAGACAGGTGTTCAAAGTTTGATAAAAATTCCATTAATTTTTATAGTGTTAATAAATAAAACATTGGTTGTTACAAACGCACACAACCTATTTCAGATAAATATTAAATTTATACTAAGGGCCAATAATAATAATAATAATAATAATAATAATAATTGAGGAACCACCATGTTATTACAGGATGTAGAATATTGACAGTGTAGTAGTGCTCAGGAGGATTTTATGTGACAGTTGAAACTGACAAAGTGGAAACAAGTTATTGGGTAAGAAACAAAAGTGGCATATTTACTTCAGCTGATTCAAGAGGAAATAAAGGAGGGTATAAAAAGGGTGAGAACAATAGGAGAGAATTTTCTTCTGTTTACCTGTGAAAAAGAAAAGAAGCTTTGGTCGGCAACATTACCACGATCACATAGGAAAAACTACGACTTGTTGTTAAATGTAGCATGTATATACCAGAAGTAAAATACCACTATTTGAGCGCAAAGAAGGCAAATGTAATCCTCTATAAAAGACTTTAACTGATAAGTGGGTAACCAAAGGCGTCAGTCCTCATTCCGACGACCTCACCAAGGGTATTGGCATGTGAACTATTCGCACTCTTTTAATACAGAACATTCTATTTCCTTTTAACCAAAACCCTCTTTGTAGCGATGTCATTATATTCATCATCTCCCTCTCACTGCTACTCATTACATACATACGTCTCCTTCCCATGTCTACTTCCTCTCCCATTGGACTTTCTCCTGTCTGTCTGTCTCCCATTGTCATTGTCTTCATGCCTTTCTCTCGCTCTTCCTTACGACTGTCTCCTTCTTTTACTTTCATTGTCTCTCTCTGTCACACTACCATTGCTATCTTTCTTTTCAGCCACCATTGTCGCCTCTCCATTTGTGTCCTTGGGGGTGGTTTCCTTGAGGCTTTGGCCTTAGACTAGGAAACTTTAAAGCGTGGGTGAGGTGGGAGAAAGTGGGCAGGCTTTTCTTGTCAACTTTTGCTGGTTGGGAGGGAGAATGGGAAGGTTGCAGACCCCCAAGCCTATGTGTGGTTCCAGTCATCACTCTTTCTGGTTTCCATTGTCACCTCTGTCTTTAGTTTCCACTATTATTACATTCATCCATTTCTATCTCCCCCAACCCCTCTCCCTCCCTCTCTTTTCTATTGTCAGTATCTCTCCGCTATTGTCTTCCAGCACAAGAAAGCACGAATATGTTCACATGCAAAAAACTTTTGGTGGGGAAGGCGGAAAGGGGACTGAGCCAGCTGGTTCCCCACTTCTCTCTGAATCTTTTACTGGGTAAGCGTATTTGTCTTTTCTGTGCTCCGACAGAAGAATTGTTCAGCTAGTTACCTTCTTTTGCCTGTTACAGCGGGGTGTGCTGCTTGTATAAGATGAAGTCCGTATGTCAGCAAAGTTTTGACATTTTACTTGTATACTTTGACATATTTACATACTTCCACACATGTAAACGAAAAATAAATACGCATATCGTAAGGTTAAAACAGAATCGTTTTCCGTTCAATATAAGTTCACTTTACAGTACTTTATACAGAAGAGCGTAATATTTTTAGGCCATGCCTATAGTATACCAAATCACGCAGTGTTTGATTTACAAGTACCAAAAATTTAGTATGACAATTTTTGTAAGGTGCCTACGATGTGAAGTAGCACCAACGAATAGTTTCCACGTCAAGATAGTGGCGTCAGAACCCTTGCAATGAACCCAGAACCCTTACCATGCTGTCTCTACGTCAGTTAAAACTGCATTTACTCCTCATTCAGATGTTTTACATGAGTATGTACAGTGAATTTGGACATCTGGATCCCTGTAACACATGTTAAAATCGAAAAACATTTAGAAGTTACCAGAGATCATCATGTTAAGGACATATGGTAAAAATTTCAACGATTTACCATTACATAAGCGGCCAGCACAACAAGTAGTACTTTTGGTGCCTAAAAACATGGTGTTTAGGTGTTTTTTCAAGTACAGCCATTGAACAAAGAGTAATGTAATAAAGTGCACACTGGACTGCACCTGATGCTAAAGAACCATACACTTACTCAATAATGTGAACAATTTAATTATTATCAACAAAGTAGCCTGTACCACAGCTAGGTTTAACTGCAACACATAGACTGCCATAGCTCATAAAGCAAATAAAATCATAAAAGAAAATCTTAAGGAAAACAAATTTTCAATATCAGTTCAAATTAAAGAGATAATACAGACATCAACAGGAACTTTTCTAGGTATGGCGCCATTCTGAAAAATCGGATAACAGCAACACAGCAGTTACTGTGTGACTACAACTCCAAACCACTTGAATTTTTAGAATCTAATAGTATCACTATACTAAAAACAGACCACGCCCCTAAATTATAAGAATCAGCTGAAAAAATTCTTAAAATTTAAATATTCTATTAACCATTAATGAAGGCCAGTGCCGTGTTGTAATGAATAAACAATCCACGAGGCTGAGGTCTCAATTTAAGATTCACAAAAGTTGTTGTCCTATGCGTCCAATTGTAGTCCTCAGAAACAACTCAGGACACAAAATTACCACAAATCTTAATAATATACTGAAGAAATATTAAACTATTGAAGTTACCGATGGCACCTTCACAACTGTGAACTACGTGAACGTTTGTGTGGACCTCCTGCATCCCTTCCTGCTTGATGGCCGCCTCGACTGTTGAGACATCTTGCTATAGGACAACTGTCCGTGTCACAAGTCCAGAATTGTGCTTAAGTTGTCTGAGGGGTGTTACAGTGCATTCAAATGACTGTCCTGCCTTGATCACCAGTTTCAACTGATCTGAAACATATAGGACACGTCTGGAATACTATTGAGCCCAGCTCCGTTCCCAGAAACAGTAGGTTCGTAATTTGTGACAGTTGTCTGAGCTGTACGTTCCAGTTTATTCCCCCATACCTGCAGAAACCTATAAAGAAGTTCAACATCCATGCCACGCTGAATGGCTGCTGCACTGCGCTTCAAAGGTGGACGAATACGCAGCTAAGTAGCTGGTCCTAATAATATGTCTCATGAGTGTAGATGTTTCTGTGAACGCTGTTGGGGTTTTACGGGAATTACGTAAATGATTTGGCCGCTCTCAGTCCACTCTCGACTATCCCCGTTCTCTTTTCATCTCACCTGCCAAGATGTAGTGTGTGAAGAAAACAGATGGAGATACAGTTCTGTCTCAGTCTCAATAAGGGAAAGTGCTGCGAGTATTGTTAAAAGTAAAGTTATTGTGATATGGATTCTGGATATAGAGTTGACTCTGAGCAAGGCAGGGTTGTAGTTGCGACCGATCCGTACTTCTTTCACATCAAAGACATCGCACATAATCTCAGCAGCTGCCGGGCGGGAGGCCAGAATGCCGGAGCGAATGGGCATTTGCGAGCAGCAGGGATACCCAGCGTTGCTCTCTAGATGACTAACCGCGAGTGTGCGCCATATATTGCCCCAGAAAATCAGCACGGATACTTAGTCATACAGAAACAGTTTTAATTAAAATGAGAAATCGTAGCTTGAGTGCGAGGCTCACTGAAAAAGGGAAACAGGAATTTAATACTGGCTAATACTGAAAAATAATATCAAAGGTACGCAGCCTAAAGAATGGCTGTATAAAATATATTTTGATAGACACGCTGGTGAACACTTGTTGCTAAATAAACAATCTTGAAGGAACGTGATAGTAACAACGTTAAATGATATTCCCTCTTGTGGACCGTCAGGTGATGGTTACTATTGTTGTTTCAGTTAAAATGCTTGCCACTTCATGCCGATTGTGTTGAATGAACAGTAAAAAATTTGCATGTGGTTGTACTACGGAAAAGAAAAGTCTTGTAGAACGAATATCTTTCACACGTCGATGTTACAACAGTTTTTTAACGGCCGCAACCTATTTCACCTTCCTGAAGCTTCAGTAAGATCTGTTCCCTACTCCGTGGCATTGTCGTTTGCAGAAATGCTGGAATGTCTCATAACAGTGCAAACATTGGACACAAAGAGATGGGTTACTACAACGTCAGTTACAGTGACACAGTTCTGGTAACATCAGATCTATTCTGAAAGCTGTTTCTTCTCAGGCCTGCACTGTTCACATGCTATTGGGGCACATAAACAGGAACCACTTTCACGACCAAACCACTCAACTCTATCGATCGCTATTTCGCGAGCATTTTTAGTTTCTTCCTTTTTTTTATAATCATTTGTACTTCCTGAGAAAACATGTGAAGGACCCAGAACACATGACCGTATATCACTGTAACTTCGTACCATCGGTGGGTATGTCAATGGTCAGACTTCCAAATTTGTGACTGGTAGAGCGGGGACCGCGGTGCGTCAGTGTCGTTCATGTCCAGCGCTGTTACCAGTCCTCATAGGGTTTACGAGGTGCATGAACAACGCCAAGTGTTGAGCGATCGCTGTGAAAGCCACATAGATACCACGTACTCGAGTGACACAGCGTTTTCAGCACGTGACAAAAGTACGAAATGTCTCCATTTGGCCACTAGGTCGAATAGTGCACTGTCCAGATTTGCGATGTTGCTTTGCATTGGACGGCGTGGGAATATGAGGGAGGGTGTACTTTTTATCAAGATTCCGGGCCTCTACGACAGACCACGGAAAGTGAGGATTGCCGAATCGTGCACACATCCGCACCTGCCATCCGAGAGAAGGTACTGAACATTCTGTCTAATCGCTTACCATTATTAAGAGACCAGCAGCAGGCAGACTAGGGAATTACCGTCCCCTGCGTAGGATAAAGTTACCATTACGACACAGGTGGGTGCGTCTGGAGTGGTGCTGTGACTAGAAAGCATGGACTGCTGACGAATGGCGTCGCCCAATGTTCAGGGATGAACCGTAGTTCTGCACGACCCTGGATGACCATCGACGGCGAATATGGCGGCGAACTGGAGAGAGGTCCCGTTCCTGAAGGAGCCATCGAGTTCAGGTCAAGGCTGGTCTTCGTTGAGTAAACTCTGACTGCAGAGTTTCCACTCATGCAACAAAATCTTCTTGTCATTTTTAAACGGGACACTGTACTTCCACACATGGTAGTGGCTCTGTGAAGTGCCTGGGCTATACTGAGTTACTCTTCTGGCCAGCAATACCTCTAGATCTCTCCTGGACAAAGTATGCGTGTGGCCAGCTCGGTCGTACACCCCGTTCACTGCGAGTTTCCAGGGTATCAAGGAGCCGCTACTGAGAGCCAACATGCCTCAGCAGAGGACACAACGCCCTTACGGCACACTTCCTAACCGAATCTGTGCATGCATCCATGTCAAGGCAAGTGAGGCTGTTATCAAGGCCGTAGGAAGCGTTACTCGGTATAAACTTCACCATGTCTTCTGGGAGCGTCCAATTATTTTCTTGTCCAATGCGTTTTAACTGCCGCTGGAAGGCAAAACTTATGTTTCAGCCAAGGTTGCTGCGACCTTCCCGTGCGAATGCATCGGGTTTAGTCATCTAGTAACAATTAACAACAATGAGTGCTCTGTACCCTGAAAACTTGCATGTCAGATTACACAACAGATAGCACCTTAAAGCATAAATGTTGTTCACAAAATTGGAAGTGCTTTAGGGAATCTGTTTTCATATCCTGTAATTACATATTTGCTACTAATGCAGCATTTTAAATCCCTATTTCTTGATTTCTTACTGCCTGTGACAGACATATTTGATAGTTACGGTATATACTATGTTTATGTATTTACTAACTTGCTTAAGATGTGTATACTCCACAGGCATAAACATAATTAAAATTTATAAATAACAGTAAACATTCTAATACTGTCTGCAGATTTTTCGTTCTGTGTACAGTTGTAACAACCAACGCTAGAAACGCATTTTATTACTGTCATGTAACATACAAATTATTACATAATATACTGCTACAGCGATATTAACGTCTCGACATCGGGCGTCACATGACATGACCTGCCATGTTATAACTGACCCAGGCCATTGCCTACTTAGCAGTAATCTTATTCTAAGATTTTAACTTTGCCAAACACAGAATACATAAAACCCGTAACTGACAGACAACAGGGCAGAGTGACGAAATACTGAATCATGGGCTAAAGATGAAGCCACACACTGCTACTACACTTGGTGAATATCATACCGTAAAATGGCTTTAAGAAAATGTCGTGTTATGTCTTTGCTTCAATGCATTTAGATTTCTCACTTGATTACGTGGATGTCTTCTCTTCTGTCTGCTTGTATAACTGCGAATAATTATCCTCTTTCTGTTGCAGGTGTACGATATTATCATTCGTCCAACAGGAGATTTATATTTCTGACGAAATATAGAATTACTTCATAAAATTCACTGAAGACGCAGCAAATCCTCTTACAGGAGCCGTACTCGCGTATACGACGCAAAATGAAATACAAAATTCAAATGCATAGTATAAGTGTGAACAGACAAGAAAATAATTTCTCGGTATAGTATTTGGTAACGAAATTCTTCAGATTATAGCTTGTTGTTAAACCTTCGGCTTTCATGTTCACACTGGAAATAGCTCACAGATCCTCTGAGCTGGAGACTACATCTGTGGCATCATCAGCAATATAGTAAAGATATACACAGTGGAAAATAAACGTGACACACACTACAACAGAGACAAATTGAATCAATCTGTGCATGTGAAGCAGCCCTGTCAATTTTCTGAAGATTATGGGTTAATAACTCGTATATTAACAAACTTCATTAACATCAGTCTTTTGTTATGTGTCTATGATCGTAAGGATCATCTGTTACAGTGGAAGATTAAACATTAAAATATGTGTGAAACGTCGGTGCCATCCAATGTGAGTGAATGATTACTTACGAAACAAGTCACATAAATGGATGTGATTCCCAATTTCAGAGGTATTCTAGACCAGAGAAATCATGACAAGAAATATATGAAGGGTGGAAAATGTCAACGTTCTAAACATATTTTGTTTTCAAAATGCATTTTAAGATCTCTTGTGATTTTAGTACTTCGTTTCATGACATTGGACTTGTTCCAAATGTCAAATCACGGAAGAAATCTTTGCAACATCATTACCAGAAGCTACATGGTCTTTGTGAGAAGCAGTGCATACCTCAGCAGTTCCATCCACTGAAATTACGTACTCGTTCCATGCGACTCAGATGAATACAACTGACTACTTTGAACTTAAAGACGCTGCTGAAACATTGTCAGTGCAGGCGGTAAGATCTCCAAATGCCCTCTCTTCAAGGTGTCTGATCCTCACCCATATCACACAGCTATTAAAAATGTTTACTCTGACACAGAAGAATGGAAAACTGTCATTGTTTTCAAAAGAGGAAAGACCATGGCAGGTCCATGCCATGTCGTACTTCATCTGAAAACCACCCATGGTTTACCTTTTGACTATGCTGCCATTTCTTCCTCAACAGCACAAGCAGTTTACGTGTAAAACTTCGCAACAGATGAAGCAACAGAATTCGATACCGAGGGACTTTTTCATGAATTAAATTTTGCCACTCCCTTGTAAAGAAAGAAGAAAAACCTTTCATGTGATGGTCCATATTCAAACTAAATGTAACTTACCAGTATGGAAGCAATAAGTAATATCTAACAAACCTGTAGTTGCATCCGTTATCCTGCGTATTCGAAAGAAATATTTTATCACTGTAGGTAACATTAATATCAGTGTATTTACAAATACGTGGTGGAAGCTGATTAAGAGATCAGATGGGGAATAAAAAATTTATACACGCTTAACTTTCATTTAAAGTTTTTATCCCTCACAACAAGAGTAGTGTGGCCGAAAATATTGTTCTTCAGGTTGCCGGAGCTATCGAGATATACCTCCGTTTCTCATTGTCCCACTCCACAAACATGTCACTGCCCTTCCTAAATCAAAATCGGCAGCGAGTTGCGTCAGTGCACCTCTTCTTCGCCTGAACCTAGTTGCAAATCCCATAACACACCTATTTAGTGCTCCACTTATAGCAGTGTCACAAGCACATAAACTTGCTATCGCGACTACTACGAGCAATACAGGTAGAGTTACTGAGCTATTACTACCCTGAGAAATACAGAAAAATTCTCAAGATTGTTTCTTTGTGTTTCTTGCACAGGACTGTTGCTATCACTCACGATCCAATTCAGAGTTGGATGCTTATCAATGCAGTTCGCATAATTATCCGTAATGCTTGAACAACGACTTTTATGCACTGCAAAAGGAACATAAAACCCAAACATATACATAAATGTAACAATTAAAAACTTAATTGGCATGAATTTATCGTAACTGCGCACATCAAGTTAGTCTAGTCTGACCTGAAGGTGTTTTAGACGCAGTCCAATCATAAAATGTAACTCCTTACAAATGAGCAGAGCTAGTTTTGGACTGGAAACAGGAAATGCGTTGTGTGAAGTTAAATGAGGTTGGGATTACACAAGACAACGGTGACAGATGTTCTGTAAATTGCGGTGGTGTGCAGTGTTCTCAGGCATTGACAGTGGACGTCGTCAGCGACACGTGAGTTGACTTATAGAACGTGTCAAAGTGGTAAGCCTAGCTTGTCACTCATATCGTTTTTGCATTAAACAATGTTTTAATTAGCCGGCCGCGGTGGCCGATCGGTTCTAGACGCTTCAGTCCGGAACCGCGCGAATGCTATGGTCGCAGGTTCGAATCCTCCCTCGGGCATAGATATGTGTGATGTCCTTAGGTTAGGTTAGGTTTAAGTAGTTCTAAGATCTAGGGGACTGATGACCACAGATATTAAGTCCCATAGTGCTCAGAGCCATTTTAATCATTTTTGAATGTTTTACTTAGGAGAAACAAGGAAACACACACTGCCTCAATCATGGCTTCGTTTCAGCCTGAAACCATCAACGTCAGTATTCGGGCAGTGCTGGCTCTTGACCAAAGTACCTCACTCGTGGCGTCACCGATGGCACCGTCAGATATCCTCACTCCCCTCCCTCCACCCATGTGACAAAGTGTAGCTGCCTTATGTATAAAATGACTCTGGATATTCAACACTGTAAGGTCTTCGTATGTTTACTGCCATTGAAAATAATTCACCTTTGCTATACTGTGAAAAAGCTGAATAAGCGCACTGCACGAGCAGTGAGTAATATCCTTGACTGTGTTTATCTGTGGTTCGCTTGGTCGCCTGTGAGTTGTGCAGCGCTAGGGCTTCTTACTTGAAGTATAATAGTGAGCAGTTGAGTTTTGTAGAGAAAGAAATTCGGTAATTGTGAATCTGAAGGCAAATATCTGGAATATTTTATTATGGAGATGACAACTTGTTTGTAAACATATGTCATTGATCCTACTCATAGAGAAGATTTTTGGAGGAATATTTCAAAATAGCCAGTGCACGGTAGGAATGAAATGCTTGTTTGGCAGAACTGTTAACTGAGGAAATTTTTGTCCCTTAAATGACGAATAAGATTCATGATTAGCGTTAATTTGATCTCTTTGTTTTTATTACGTCACAAGTAACACTATTGACTACATGTCCGTAATTTTTGTAATTAGAGGATTTCGTAATTTTGAGTCATCTTATGTTATATAGTCCCTTTTTGTCAGTAATCAATGGTTAATTTTTCAAGAACGATTTTCTTTAAAGTATAAGTCACGTCAATTATTCTTAGTGAAGTTTTGAATGTTGTGTCCAGTGTGCATTGCCCCTTACTCCACATGAAGCCACAGATTGTTTTTGACGAGCAAAAATAAATTTTGTAGTAATTAGTTTATTTTCTCTTTAGCTGTTGCTTCTGACGATTTCAGTTTGCTTTCCAGAACGCCAGTATATCAGTCATAAAATAGAATCGTGAGCAAGAGGTAAGTTACTTTTTTTCAGGGCAGATCTCACTTCGCACAGTTCATAGTCAGATTTCTCAGGTGTTGAGCCAAGCAAGCAGATTAATTTACAGAATTTTTCTTCTGAGTAGAACGACGTCTTATTTTTGTGATCATTTCAAGTCAGAAATTGGACGTCATGTCATGCAACTATCATAATGTAGTTCAGTACTGAGTTTCAGTTAAATAGTATGCGCTGAATGCAGAGTATGTTACATTTGGCATTTAATTAGATCAGTGTTAATTATTTCAGATTCGGTATTCCAGTGATTTCAAAGCTTTGTTACATAACAATGTCCAAATGCGCGACGCAGTTGAATAGAATATGTAATTTGCACATCCCCCAAGGAGAGAGACTTTGAAGAAAGAATATTCTGTATTTTAATTGACACATAAATTTTTATGCAAAACTTAAAAATTAGGAGGATAATCAAAAAAATAGATGTTTTGCTCCACTCCTCAGACATCACTGTAGAAGCAGATAAATTATCCAAGCATAAATTAGCAGGAAATTAAAAAATGTTGGATGTCACATTCTCATAGTGACAGAAATAGGCCAGTTTAACAAAATACAGAATTCAAGATGGCCACTGTCTTTTTCTCTCATATCACTGAGGAAGAGGGGATTTAGTCCTAAGTATAGAATCCTCTAGAAGACTGGTGCGATCGAGACCTGCGAGAAAGACAGGCCGCTGTGCATAAGCCACGAAGATAGGTCGAGCACGCTTGCTAGCTCACTCAGCTCAGGAACAAACTGCGTTTCTACACCTGTTAACTCGTAACTGGGTGTGCATTTACAAACGAGAATTGCATCTTCTACTTGAATCCACTATTATGTAGTTTTATTGTTAGTAGTCTCACAACGATATGAAGTCCATGGGCCTACTAATAATTAGTTACCGCTGTACTGGGGTAGAATGAAATAAAAATCATGCCAAATGACTACCAGTTGCATAAGGTACCACATCTTGTATAAAATGAGGACTGTTATGCAGAAAAGACTAACTGCTATAAAAAAGGCGTTATACCATTTATGTCAAGAATTTATCGTAAATTTTATTTCAGGGCTACTAATCAGTCAGACTTCATAACAGCAGATTCCAGTAGAAGATGAAATTCTCGCTACTACATACACCCCTAGTTATGAATTAACGGATTTGGAAACGCATTTTGTCTGCTGAGTTGAGCGAGCGATCGAGTTCAGACCTACATTCGTGAGGTACGCGCCACGGCCTGTCTCTTTTGTCTGCAATCTCTATGACGTCAGAATCCAAGATGCTAGGAGAGAGGGAACTAACGCGGCTGGCCACTTGTTCTAAGGGTGGAATTCCACATCACCCGCGAAAATTTAGCCACAGCCCGCTAGTAAGCCCTGCTAGCCTCGACACTTCTTACAGGAGCTTGTCAGGTTGTGAAGTTCAACCTGTTGCAGCAAAGCACTGACAGCTGACTGTTTCGTACTGCTACTGTGTGGAGAGCCTGGTGTTAAACAAGCAGCATCTTCTGATTCAGCGGACTTGAAAACCTTCTGTTTTTCTTATGCTTCTGGAGCATAGGAAGCTATATGCTTAAGCACAGCTGGGGATAAATATTCATACATAAGATCAATTATCAGTCTTTAATTGTTTTCCCCACTGTTATAACAAAAATGTGCCGGATTTCTATCTCTGACTCTATATACATTTCCAACTCTCACACCAAAGGCTTAAAAGTACGAAAGAAAACTTCCCATAAAGTCCGCCACTGCATTTAGGAAATTCACGAATGACACATGGATAGTACCTGCTGCCTCCAGTACTGTTACGGGAGAATCTCAAGTCCATTAATGAATATTTAAGTGCATTATTGAAATAACTTGAGAAGCTGAAAGGGGTATTTCGCTTAGACCTTTCATTGGTCAAAGATGAGAGATTGGCAGCAATGAGATGTGTTTAAGGGAAAAAAGTGCAAAAATGTTTATGAGCATACTTACTTCACAGTTTTGAAATTTCGAGTTTCTTGTCAATATTATGATTATTATAAGCGAATGTCCCCATTGGAGAACGATAATCAGGTGATTTTCGATGTTTCTTAGGGTTCTTCTTATTTTCCCAATATTTCTTCATTTCCTCCCTGAAGACTTTCTTTCGTTCTTCAGCCCACTTTGGTCGGTATCGTCTTAGATCCATTTCTGGAATAAACTTCCACTAGTCAATTTTGCTTCTGAATGTATCCCTGGTTGACGTGTTTGTTACCTCAATTTTTGCTTTCATCAAATCCTTCTTAACTTTAGTTACCCAAGGTATTGATCCTTTAAGGGATGTAACATAGTTCAATAGACTTGCGGTTAGTCTGTTTCCGGGTAAACTGTCTAGGTGTCCACATAACTTTATTCGTCTCTTTCTGACGTCAATTTCGATGTTTGATACTTTTTCTGTTCTCTCGATTGTTTGCAGTCTGTATCCATCTCGTGTGTATCGTGGTCTCAAAATTTTTCTAATAAACTTTCTCTCTACTTTCTGAATTTCTTGTAAATCTAGTTTTCAATTCAGTGAGTGTGATTCACTTGCATATGAGACTGTCGGTTTGATTACTGTGTTGTAGTGTATGATTTTAGTGTCTTTTGGAAGGCATTTTTTCTTACCTAAATTTAAAACAAGCCTGGCCACTTACTTGATTTCCTGCAATCTGATTTTTCTGCTATTTTTTAAAGCCCTGTTGGTTCAATAATTCCACCGAGGTAGGTAAAATGTTTGACTCTGTTGATCCCACCTCATTTTTTTAAGTTTCGGAATATCTAACTTGGAACACATGAATTCAGTCTTGTCAAAGTAGGTTTCCAGGCCAACCTTCTCTGCACATTCTTCGAGGTTCTCGATTTGTTTTATTGCTATTATGTTGGTTACAATCGCCAAGTAATCTGAAATCGCGAAGCATGGAAAGTTCAGTTTTCCTTGCCCTCTTCCTAGTTCGATTGGATTCCAAAAGTTTTGTTTTCTTAGTTCCATTTCCCATTCTTTCATTACTTTGTCTAAAACTATGTTGAATAATAGTGGCGGGATCCCATCTCCTTGTCTTACCCCTGTTTTAACTAAGAATGGTTACCAAATTTCATATATCAATTTAATTTTTGATTTGGTTTCTCACAGTGTTTGTTCCACCAGTTTTCGAGTTTTCGTATCTAGTCGGCGTTCTTCTAGAGTATTGCATAGATATGGTCTGTCTATAGAATCGTATGCTTTTTTTTTTTAAATCAGCAAATGTGCAGAGCAATGGTTTCGTATTTATTGATTTAATTTTTAAAATAGTTTTAAGCAGCTACTAGGGTAGCAGAGTACGTGTGGCGTGCACACGGGGGTTTTTTAGGTTAGAGGGACCCCCCCTTGGGCGAAACGATAAAATACCTGACGGCTTACCAGAGAGGACATCATCATCGTTGATAAAGAACGTCCGTCCTCAGAGACCAAAAACAGGAAAAGTCAACGTAATATTGGTAAACTGCAGGAGTATCCAGGGCAAGGTTCCTGAATTAGTATCTCTTATTGAAGGAAATAGTGCGCATATAGTATTAGGAACGGAAAGTTGGTTAAAACCGGAAGTGAACAGTAACGAAATCCTAGACACAGAATGGAATATATACCGCAAGGATAGGATAAACGCCAATGGTGGAGGAGTATTTATAGCAGTAAAGAATTCAATAATATCCAGTGAAGTTATTAGCGAATGCGAATGTGAAATAATCTGGGTTAAGTTAAGTATCAAAGGTGGGTCAGATATGATAGTCGGATGCTTCTATAGACCACCTGCATCAGCAACCGTAGTAGTTGAGCGCCTCAGAGAGAACCTGCAGAACGTCGTGAAGAAGTTTCGTGATCATACTATTGTAATAGGGGGAGACTTCAATCTACCAGGTATAGAATGGGATAGTCACACAATCAGAACTGGAGCCAGGGACAGAGACTCTTGTGACATTATCCTGACTGCCTTGTCCGAGAATTACTTCGAGCAGATAGTTAGAGAACCAACTCGTGAAGCTAACGTTTTAGACCTCATAGCAACAAATAGACCGGAACTTTTCGACTCCGTGAATGTAGAAGAGGGTATCAGTGATCATAAGTCAGTGGTTGCATCAATGACTACAAGTGTAATAAGAAATGCCAAGAAAGGAAGGAAAATATATTTGCTTAACAAGAGTGATAGGGCACAAATCGCAGAATATCTGAGTGACCACCATCAAACGTTCATTTCTGAGGAAGAGGATGTGGAACAAAAATGGAAAAAATTCAGAAACATCGTCCAGTACGCCTTAGATAAGTTCGTACCGACTAAGGTCCAAAGCGAGGGGAAAGATCCACCGTGGTATAACAATCATGTACGAAAGGTACTACGGAAACAAAGAAAGCTTCATCATAGGTTTAAGAGTAGTCGAATCATAGCTGATAAGGAAAAGCTGAACGAAGCGAAAAAGAGCGTAAAGAGAGCAATGAGAGAAGCATTCAACGAATTCGAACATAAAACATTGGCAAACAATCTAAACAAGAACCCTAAAAAGTTTTGGTCATATGTAAAATCGGTAAGCGGATCTAAATCCCCTATTCAGTCACTCGTTGACCACGATGGCACCGAAACAGAGGACGACCGAAGAAAGGCAGAAATACTGAATTCAGTGTTCCGAAACTGTTTCACTGCGGAAAATCGTAACACGGTCCCTGACTTCAGCCGTCGCACGGACGCCAAAATGGAAAATATTGAAATAAACGATATCGGAATTGAAAAACAACTGCTATCACTTAGTAGCGGAAAAGCATCCGGACCAGACGAGATACCCGTAAGATTCTACAGTGATTATGCTAAAGAACTTGCCCCCTTTCTATCAGCAATTTATCGTAGATCTCTGAAAGAACGTAAAGTACCTAGCGACTGGAAGAAAGCGCAGGTCGTTCCCATTTTCAAGAAGGGGCATAAATCAGATGCGAATAATTATAGGCCTATTTCGCTTACGTCAATCTGTTGTAGAATAATGGAACATGTTTTATGTTCTCGTATTATGACGTTCTTAGATAATACAAATCTCCTTCATCATAACCAACATGGATTCCGCAAACAGAGATCATGTGAAACTCAGCTCGCCCTATTTGTCCAAGAAATTCACAGTGCCGTAGACACTGGCGAGCAGATTGATGCCGTATTCCTGGACTTCAGGAAGGCATTTGATACGGTTCCGCACTTACGTTTAGTGAAAAAAATACGAGCTTACGGAATATCGGACCAGGTTTGTGATTGGATTCAGGATTTCCTAGAAGAAAGAACACAACATGTCATTCTTAACGGTTCAAAATCTGCAGATGTAGAGGTAATTTCGGGAGTACCGCAAGGAAGCGTGATAGGACCTTTATTGTTTACAATATACATAAATGACTTAGTTGACAACATCGGTAGCTCCGTGAGGCTATTTGCAGATGACACGGTTGTCTACAAGAAAGTAGCAACATCAGAAGACTCGTACGTACTCCAGGAAGACCTGCAGAGGATTAATGAATGGTGCGACAGCTGGCAGCTTTCCCTAAACGTAGATAAATGTAATATAATGCGCATACATAGGGGCAGAAATCCATTCCAGTACGATTATGCCATAGGTGGTAAATCATTGGAAGCGGTAACGACCGTAAAATACTTAGGAGTTACTATCCGGAGCGATCTGAAGTGGAATGATCACATAAAACAAATAGTGGGAAAAGCAGGCGCCAGGTTGAGATTCATAGGAAGAATTCTAAGAAAATGTGACTCATCGACGAAAGAAGTAGCTTACAAAACGCTTGTTCGTCCGATTCTTGAGTATTGCTCATCAGTATGGGACCCTTACCAGGTTGGATTAATAGAAGAGATAGACATGATCCAGCGAAAAGCAGCGCGATTCGTCATGGGGACATTTAGTCAGCGCGAGAGCGTTACGGAGATGCTGAACAAGCTCCAGTGGCGGACACTTCAAGAAAGGCGTTACGCAATACGGAGAGGTTTATTATCGAAATTACGAGAGAGCACATTCCGGGAAGAGATGGGCAACATATTACTACCGCCCACATATATCTCGCGTAATGATCACAACGAAAAGATCCGAGAAATTAGAGCAAATACGGAGACTTACAAGCAGTCGTTCTTCCCACGCACAATTCGTGAATGGAACAGGGAAGGGGGGATCAGATAGTGGTACAATAAGTACCCTCCGCCACACACCGTAAGGTGGCTCGCGGAGTATAGATGTAGATGTAGATGTAGATTAAAGATCTGTTGCGGGCACGACCTATTAGGTCTAAAGCCTAATTAAATTGAAACTGTATGTTCTAGCTGTTTTTGTGCTCATTTTAGAAGACACGAGGATAAAATTTTGTGAGTGACCGCAAAAGTAAAATGTCTCTGTGCTTGTTTGCATCTGATCAATCTCCCTTTTTGTGCAATAGATGAATTAAAGCACATTTCCAATCCTCTGGAATTTTTTCTGTCTGCCAAATTTCTTGGATGACTTGATTAATCTCTTTTCAGGAATTTGGACCACTGTTCTTCAGTAGTTCAACTACAGTTCCACCTTCTCTCAATGACTTTTTTTTATTGAGCTTTTTAATGTGACTTTAAATTGCTTTTTCAGTTGGCGGTACTGAAGTTTCTTTCATATGTGCTGGTTGTAAACTCGGGAATCTCGTACATCGTTGTGAGCAGTTTTGAAGTCGTGAGAAATATTTGGCTAATTATTGACAATTTCCTTTGTTAGCTAGAGCCAATTTTCCGTTTTGTTTCTTGAAACAGAGGTTTCGTGGAATGCGTCGTTTCCTATCATACAAAGAATTCCTTCCTCAAATTAAGGCCTCCGTTTGATGCTAGCAAACCTCTCTTGGCCAGGACTGCCCTTTTTGCCAGTGCTAGTCTGCTTTTGATGTCCTCCTTGCTCCGTCCGTCAATGGTTACTTTGGTGCTTAGGTTATGTACTTTGAGACCATCAAACCTGACGTTAAGTTTCTCGCTCTACTCATTTCTGATACTTCTCATTACTTTCGTCTTACTTCGCCTGACTCTCAGTCCTTATACTCTACTCCTTAGACTATTGATTCCATTCAGCAAATCATGCAAATCTTCAGTTTCACTAAGGTTAGCAATGTTATCAGCGAATCGTTTCATTGATATACTTTCACGTTGAATTACAATTTCAATATTACACCTTTCTTTTATTTGCCTAATTGCTTCTTCGATGCACAGATTGAACAGTAAAGACGAAAGAGTACATTCTTGTCTTACACCCTTTTTTATCCGAGCACTTCGTTGATGGCCGTCCATTGTTTTATTCCCTCTTGGCTCTTGCACATACAGTATATTACCCCTCTCTCTATAGCTTACCCCTATTTCCTCATAATTTTCGTATGAACCTGTCTTGATTTTTGTTTAGTCTTGTTCCATTGTCAATTGCAACATCAGAATTGCCTCTCTGGTGCCTTTACCTTTCCTAAAGCGAAACTGATCGTGATCAAACACATCCTCAAGTTTATTTTCCATTCTTCTGTATATTATTCTTGTGAGCAACTTGGCTGCATGAGCTGTTGAGCTGAATGAGACAAAATTTTCGCTCCTATCAGCTCTTGTACGCTTCGGAATTGTGTGGATGATATTTTTCCGAAAGTCAGATGATATGTTGCCAAACTTAAATATTTTACACAACAACGCGAATAGTCATTTTGTAGCCACTTCCCTCAGGAACGCTAGAAATTCTGATGAAATGTGATCTATCCATTCTATGTTCTCCAAAACCCTCTTAAATTCTGATTCTAATATTGGATTCCCTATCTCCTATAATTCGACACCTGCTTCAACTTCTATTCATCAGACAAATCTCCCCCCTCATAGAGGCCTTCACATTACTCTTTCCACGTATCCGCTCTCTCCTCTGCATTTAACAGTGGAATTCACCCTGCAGTCTTAATGTTACCACACTTGCTTTAAATTTCACTGAGGGTGGTTTTGACTTTCCTATATGCTGAGCGAGTCCTTCCGACAATTACTTCTTTTTCGATTTCTTCACATTTTTCATGCAGCCCTTTTGTCTTAGTTTCCCTGCGCTTCCTGTTTATGTCATTCCTCACCGACTTCTACTTCTGTATTCCTGAATTTCTCTGAACATTTTTGTACTTCCTTCTTTCATCGATCATCTGAAATATTTCTTCTGTTACCCATGGTTTCTTCGCAGTTACCTTCTTTCTACATCTGTTCTTCTTTCCAACTTCTGTGATTAGTCTCTGTAAAGATGTCCATTCCTCTTCAACTGTACTGCCTACTGAGCTATTCCTTATTGCTGTATCTATAGCCCTTGAGAACTTCAAGCCTATGTCACCATACCTCAGTATTTCCGATTCCACTTCTTTGCGTACTGTTTCTTCCTGACTAATTTCTTAAACGTCACCCTACTCTTCATCACTACTACATTATGATCTGTGTCTATATCTGCCCCTCGGCATGCCTTACCATCCAGTATCTGATTTCGGAATCTCTGATGTTGTTGTTGCTGTGGTCTTCAGTCCTGAGACTGGCTTGATGCAGCTCTCCATGCTACTGTATCCTGTGCAAGCTTCTTCATCTCCCAGTACCTACTGCAACCACATCCTTCTGAATCTGCTTAGTGTATTCATCTCTTGGTCTCCCTCTACGATTTTTATCCTCCACGCTTCCCTCCAATACTAAATTGGTGATCCCTTGATGCCTCAGAACATGTCCTACAAACCGATCCCTTCTTCTAGTAAAGTTGTGCCACAAAATTCTCTTCTCCCCAATCCTATTCAATACTTCCTCATTAGTTATGTGATCTACCCATTTAATCTTCAGCATTCTCCTGTAGCACCACATTCCAAAAGCTTCTATTCTCTTCTTGTCCAAACTATTTATCGTCCATGTTTCCCTTCCATACATGGCTACACTCCATACAAATACTTTCAGAAATGACTACCTGACACTTAAATCTATACTGGATGTTAACAAATTTCTCTTATTCAGAAATGCTTTCCTTTGCCATTGCCAGTCAACATTTTGTACCCTCTCTACTTCGACCATCATCAGTTATTTTGCTCCCAAAATAGCAAAACTCCTTTACTTCTTTAAGTGTCTCATTTCCTAATATAATTCCCTCAGCATCACCCAACTTAATTCGACTGCATTCCATTATCCTCGTTTTGCTTTTGTTGATGTTCATCTTATATCCTCCTTTCAAGACACTATCCATTCCGTTCAACTGCTCTTCCAAGTCCTTTGCTCTCTCTGACAGAATTACAATGTCATCGGCGAACCTCAAAGTTTTTATTTCTTCTCCATGGATTTTATTACCTACTTGACCATAACTGAAATCTTATGGTATCAACCCGCCTTATCCATGTATACCTTGTGATTACTGAAGAGACTAATCGCTACTACTAGCTGAAATTTATTAGAGAAAACTAGCCTTTCTCCTCTCTCATTCCTTGTCCCAAGCCCATATTCTCCTGTAACCTTTTCTTCTGCTCCTTCACCTACAATCGCATTCCAGTCCCTCATGAATATTCGATTTCCGTCTCCCTTTACGTACTGTAGTACACTTTCAATATGTTCATATACTTTCACAATCTCTTCATCTTCAGCTTGCGACGTCGGAATGTTTTGTATCCCGCCTGGAAGGCGGCGCATGGGTTGGATCAGGAAAACGTGAAACACGTCGGTACTGCTGTATGAATTTAAATCCCCTTTACTCAAGCAATAAGAATACATAACGTGGAATGTGGTGCGAAGCTGAAGCGAATTGTCCTGGCTGGCTGCACCTGATGAAATGGGCTGAATCTGTAGCGGAGCTCGTAGAGCTGCACAGCACCAGCTAGAGGACGCTGCCGTCGGTGTCTCGTGGTAGTGCCAACCTTTGAGACTATGTGGCATCGTTACTATCGATACCACAGCATGTATACCTGAACTATCGTCGTCGTTGTTAGTTTGCTGTCGATTCTGATAACAACCCTGTCACTGATCTGTTCGCAGTAACACACTCTCTGCTCTACCCTACTATTCATATAGAATCCTGCTGCCATTATACGATTTTCTGATGCTGTTGATATTACCCTATACTCATGTGACCAGAAATCCTTGTCTTCTTTCCACCTCCACCTTTCCACCTCACTAAATCCTACTATATCTAGATTGTGACTACATTTCTCTTTTCAGATTTTCTAGCTTTCCTCCCACGTTTTAAATTGTAGCATTCCACGCCCAAACACGTAGAACGTTATCCTTCCGTTGGTTGATTAATCTTTCTCTTATGGTCACCTCCCCCCATGGCAGACCCCTCCTGGAGATCCGAATGGTGGAGTATTCCGGAATCTTTTGCTAGTGGAGAGATCAGCATGACACTTTTTCAATTACACTCCATATGTCCTGTGGATACACTTTATGTGTCTTTAATACAGTGCTTTCCATTGCCTTCTGCACCCACATGCCTTTGATCGTTGCTGGTTCTTCCGGCCTTTAGTGGCAGTTTGCCGTCCCAAGGACAAGAGAGCCCTGAACCTCTGCCCGCTCCTCCACCCTCTTTGACAAAGCCGTTGGCAGAATGAGGGTGACTTCTTAGGCCGGAAGTCTTCGGCCGCCAGTGCTGATTATTAACCAAAATTTTTGCGATGGCAGTTTCGAACCCGACGCCGAGGTTGTTTTGATAGTAACGAAAGACGCTAACCCGAGATCTCGGGCAATATAATCATCATGAACAAATGCTTTTTACCAACGATGTTGTAGCAAAGAACCGTCACGTATACATCAAGATGGTGTCATCCCAATCATATGATTCTTCTTGTGAATCTCAGTCTGATGTTTGCTTTTCCTACTATATTTTTTAAATACCGGTGTTTGATTATAACAGTCTGAGTCTTCTTAGGGTTGAGATTAATTCGCCATCTTTGCATCCAGGTCTGGAGTCTTTTTTGTGTTGTTGTGATCGAGGCTGCAAGGTACCAGCATGCAGCGTGGTCTGTGTATAGCTGGACGTTTTCTGTCGGTCTGTTTACGGATGGAACAACGCTGGTTTATAGGGAGATCGCTGAGGATACTTAGTCCAAAATTTTCACGTGCTTCCAGCAGTTCGTCACCAATAGTGTCATTGTAGAGCACCTGTTTTCTTTTCCTACTGACGCGCAGTATATTATATTTGTTTACGTTCAGGGTCAACGCCAGAGCCTAAGCCATTTACAAACTGTCTGCAGGTCATTCTGGAAATCGATAATACCTCTGGTATTGCTAGTTTCTTGTAGGCAACAGTATCATCTGTGAAGTCTTAAAGAGCTTCCTGCGCTTCCTACTATGTATTTTACAATGATTATAAACAGTAACGGTTCTAAGACATTTCTTTGATGTACTCTGGAGATTACATTTACATCTGATATTCTGTTTCATTAAGAGCGACGTGTTGAGCTCTGTCTGTAGGTAAGTATTGAATGAAGTCGCAAATCTGGTCCGATGCTTCATAATCTCGTGGTTTATTCACTAAAAGGCAGTACGGGACGGTTTCAAATGCCTTCCTGAAGTCAAGGAACGCGGCGTCAACCTGAGCACCTTTGACTATAGCGCTATGGATCTCATGAAGGAACAGCACGAGCTGAGGTTCTCAAGATCTTTGTTTGCGGAATACATACTGATTTTCATAGAGGAGATATTCGTTATACAAAATCATCATAATCCTTGAGCGTAAAACATGTTCCGTAATTCTACAACAGATTGACACCAATGATATGGATCGATAATCGTGTTCATCCGTTACGCGTGCCTTGTTGAAGTCGAGAACGACCTGTACATTTTTCCAGTTGCTAGGTACTCTTCGTAGCTCCAATGATCTACGATGAATTGCTGCTATAAGGCGGGCAACTTCTTTCGCATAATCTCTATAGAATATTATAGATATATCATCTGGTTCTAATGCCTTTCCACTACCAAGCGATTGTAGCTGCTTTTCTGTTCGACGATCGGTTATCTCAGTATCTGCCGTTTCCTAAGGCGACGTATAAAAGCATCCGATTACCATTTTTAGCGAGTTTTCAAGCTTGACTTCACCTAGGTTAATTCATGTTCGGAATCCGTGATGTCCTCCTTAGATATTATCTAATTCTTTACCTCAATAACTTACCAATTCCTATTTCCCTAGAATCAATAAACAATGTTTGGCAACAAGTAAAAGAAATAAGCTCTTATCTTTACCGGCAATGGCTCAACTCTTGAAGAAACAGTTATAGCTGTAGGGACGTTACCACGTGGTCCCACAGTGTTTCTGTTCGAAGAAGGAACATCTTCACACGACTTTTTTTACTACTTGTTGAAGGCGACGTAAAAAATACCTTCATACTCTCCGATTGTTTTACAGTTTCCATCGTTTGTTTCCCTTGTCGTTTCTGACGGTATGTGCCACCTAATGTATTTTTTTCACATGTAATTTCGTGATGCAGTTGGTCGTTGTGCAGGAAATAAATCGAATAGCCTCTCAAAAAGTGCTGAACGAATGTACTCAGAACAACACACTACCATGGAACAAAAGCACTCGAAGATACCAACTGAACGCTGTGGTCTGGCTTCACGTGTTGGTACCACGTTGGAAGTCATTGCAGACTATGATTTGGGAAAGGAACGAAGGGAACAGACACTGCAGGCTAGCGCCCGCGGTTCTGCGTACGTAAATAGTTTATCAGTCATCACTGAGCAATGATGCAGTGCTCATTATTTTGCTGTGAAGAGCGGACGTAATTCATAAGTTGAAATAGCCTGAGGTTAGTAAAATCCATTCATAGTAATTTTATTCGTATCACAATTATTATCATCACTCTCTATGGCTGAGTAGTAGCGTTCATGCTTCTCGTGTGGTGGACAACACCGTATGTCAGTGGGCCTCAGATGTACGCGACTGGTTTGAGGAACGTTGTGAGCGATTCCAACGAATTTTTCGACCAACCAGATCTCCCGACACGAATCCCATCGAACATTCTACACTCCACTTTCTAGCGTACACAACTCCACTCACTGTCTCCAAATGCCGACGGAGTTGCCGAGCGGTTGTAGGCGCTTCAGTCTGCAACCGCGCGACCGCTACGGTCACAGATTCGAATCCTGCCTCGGACATGGATGTGTGTGATGTCTTTAGGTTGGTTAGGTTTAAGTAGTTCTAAGTTCTAGGGGACTGATGACCATAGATGTTAAGTCCCATAGTGCTCAGAGCCATTTGAACCACTTTTTGAAGCGCCTAGAACCGCTCGACCACAGGTAATATTCGCGCAGTGTTCCATAATGAGAGCGCTTAGCGACTTTCAACAAATTTTAAACATAATTTCAATTATTTTGCACAGTTTTTGTCGCTAATACGTTTAACGCCAAACGTTTGATACGTTAACTCATTTGTAAAGTAATCAATACTTTTAAGGTCCTTTGTACTTGGGGGTTCCATTGTCTAAGAAATATGGAGTTTACCGGTATTGTACTGAACCTCCTGGATCCTCACTTCGATCCTAGTCGCCGCTTGAAATTTGAATAAAAATTGTCAGTAAAGGAGCCCAAACACTTTGAGACTGCAAACGTTTTCTGCCAACGTTTTGTTTCACGGGGATTGAGCGAGTAGATGTGTAGGGCATCTCCCACTTCTCCTCTGTAACATTACTCCATAAACCACCTTATAATGCATGGTGTAGGTTACTCTGTGTACCATTGTCGCTCATCCCCTTTCTTGTTGAAGTTTGCAAATGAGGTGAGTGAAGAAGATCAGTTGTTGGTGAGTCTCCGTGTGAGCTCATATCTCTCTAACTGTACCTTCACGGTCTTTACATGAGATATAAGTTTCGAAGCAATATACTGAGTCTTCCAGGAAAGTACACTCAGAGAATAATTTTAAACATTTCTCCAGTTTCTCTCGGCGTCTTTGTTGATCGAAGCGGCCACGGGTGCACTGTCGTTTCGTAGTGTCGAGCGGACACTACTGCTACGGTCGCAGGTTCGAATCCTGCCTCGGGCATGGATGTTTGTGATGTCCTTCGGTTAGTTAGGTTTAAGTAGTTCTAAGTCTAGGAGACTGATGACCTCAGATGTTAAGTCCCATAGTGCTCAGAGCCATTTGGACCATTTGATCAGACGTGTCGCCATCGTCAGGTGCGCTGACAAACTGAGCTCCTGAGGGCGCGCGGCCCACTGACACCCGCTGCCCCCACCAGCCACCACGTCGGCGGTCGCGGAGACGCTGGCGTCGGCGTCTGTGACAGCGCTGATGTACGTACCCTGTCCATCGTGGTCGCCAGATCGTTTTGTTTGCTGAGCGTCTTCTTAATTAAACTCAATGCATGTTCCCAAGCCTTCAAGCCTTGCTAAGATTATAGCCGTAGTCTCGGTTGATGAGACCGTCCCTGGTGCTAATCTCTGTGGCCTCTCTAACGACGCTGTCCCAGTATTTGGGAGTCTGTGGCGAGATCCTGGTACGTTCGCAGTCCGTCGCGTCACCGTCGGATAAACAGTGCTCTGCGAGCGCTGACTTATTTGCATACATCAGTCGAGTGTGCCTCTGGTGTTCTCGGCAACGACGCCCGACGCTGCGCCCTGTTTGTCTTCTCACACTGGCATTCAATCTGGTATACGCCGGCCTTCCGCGGCTTGTGAAGGTCTTCCTCTTCAATAAACATCCGAGTTTTCTGAAATTGTAATCAATCGTTTGTTTTCACCTTTACATCACATATACCGATTTCCGTCCCTTTTCGGATAATTTCTGGGTGCTGCGTCGTATTTTTTTTTTTTTCTTAGAGCGTACTTTATCAAAAGTTGTTTTCACTTAGTGATTATTGGTATGTAGTACACTAATAATGTAGCACAGAAACTATTCCCTACAGTAACCACAATATTCACTCTGTTGGAACACTTTCAAATTGGAACAGAATATTTCTTCTACAAGAGCATGATGACGTTCGAACAGATTTTCGCATTTGGAAGACTTTATTTTTCGGACATAAGTGTTTGTACTTTCAGAGAAAGACTTCAGCAGTGAATGCTATCATTTCAGTTTTGAATGAGACAATATGCTGAACTTCAGTTACAGAACCGTCAAAATCCGGAAGCCTGAAACGGGTTGCAAGGTACAACACTCTAGCCTAGTGAAGCACCGTAACCTGCAATGGAAATCAAAGTGTTCCTTAGTAGCATATGAGTTGGTATTTTACGCAAACCTTAATATACGGCCCCGGACTTTCTTCGGTAAAGCACACAGCGATGCAAAACGCTTCCCTTCTAACGTAGGCAACTGGACTTGGCTACACCGTTTTGTGACGGCACCGTGTTTAGTAAATACTCTTCGTGTATTTGGAGTGGCAACGTTTTCGGGGTAGTGGCGTGCACGTATGTGTCTTACCGTAATAGACGGATTGGTCACGGCAGTATTATTAATTCAAAAATGGTTCAAATGGCTCTGAGCACTATGGGACTTAACATCTATGGTCATCAGTCCCCTAGAACTTACAACTACTTAAACCTAAGGACATCACACAACACCCGGTCATCACGAGGCAGAGAAAATCCCTGACCCCGCCGGTAATCGAACCCGGGAACCCGGGCGCGGGAAGCGAGAACGCTACCGCACGACCACGAGCTGCGGACTATTATTAATTGGCCAGCAAGATCGCCAGTAGATCTTACGCCAGTAGAATATTGTTTATAATTGGGTGAAGTCTTAGGTGTGTAGACGAATGCTGAATACGTGAAATGAGCTGCTTGGTCGCGTCATGGATGCTGCTTCCCTCCTTAGAGATCGCACAGAGGCACTTGGACAATCGACATAACGCGTTCTCCCCAGAGTGCAAACATGCATTGAAATTGACGGTGGCATATTCGAAGATTTCTGGTGAACTGTACATCAGCTGTATTTTGATACGTAGATTTCAGGCCGTTTCCATATCACATTTTCTCGCAGACGCCGCAACAAGTCCCGATAGTACCATCGATTAACACTCTGCCCCTGTGGCAGAAATTCATGATGAAGTAATCCTTGAAAGTCAAAGAAAACTATCAGCATGGCTTTGACATTTGACCTGCTTTTTCCGGTCTTTGAGAAAATTTCCCGAACCACTGTGGAGATTGAACCGTGGTCGCAACATCATAACCGTAGACCTACGTCTTATCACCAGTTATGATACTCTTATGGAACATCTCGTTCTCATTTGCGCGATCCAGAACCTCTCCACAGTCTGCGAGACGAAGGTCTTCCTGGTGTCGACTCAAGAGTAGTGGGAAGAACTTGCCATTCCTAGATGCTGTGTCAGGATTTCAAGACGATACAAGTGCAATATCTCGGAGAGTCAATCTTCGACTGGCACGCACAATTTCATTGTTCCTGACATGTGCGTCGTCAGTAGACGTCGAAGGGCGTCCTGAACGAGGGCCGTCTTTAACTTCCGTCTGGCCATTTTTAAACCGTGTGAACCATTCGTAATACCAAGTACAGCTTAAGCACTCATCGCCGTAGGCTCCCTGCATCATTTGATGTAAACGTTTTTTTTTTTTAGTTTCATGCAAAATTTAAAGCAGATACGCTGCTTCTCTAACTCTTCCATCTCGAAATTCGCCAACTGTGAGGCATACGGTTCTACTCACTACAGCACAGAACAATAACTAACAGACATACAACACTGAATCTTCCGCAGTTACACATAAGCACAAGCGTGTACAGGGATGCCAACCGCATTTCGCTGCAACACACCATTGGCGCAAAATTACAAATGTTCCAGAATTTTTTGAGCAGACTTCGCATATATACTTATTACTTTACATTTGTTGATGATCCACGTTAAACATTCTACGGCAACCGTCTTATCGCTGTGTACGAAAAATGACTGTTTCCCTGGTTCCCGTTGACTCCATGTCAACTTTTCTCGTATACTTATTATTGTCACATACATTTTTCCCACGTTCAAGAAATTTCCTGCACTAAACATACATGTAAATACTCCTTTATTGTCCTACAGTTTTCCCGAATTTGGCGTATTTTCCCTCAATTTAGATGTATTTTCCGTCAAATTCGGTAATTTTACAGATTTTATGTCACTTCTGCTCGTGTAATCATGACATCACGTCTCACCACGTATTCTAAATCTGCTTGCACATGCAGTACAACTGTCACCACCTAGCACAACTACGCTCTTTTTCTATGTGTTTGTGTCTGTATCGGTTTCACGTTCTGGGACCTTCGTGGCACAAGGTTTCTTGGGGATATGATCAGGATAGGGATTGCATTATATCAGGGATAGTGTTTGAGGGTGCATTCCCCACTCATTATGGTCCGGATAGGGTTCGAATATGAACCTATCATGCATTACGGGTGGGTTAGTGTTCGAAACTCGATCCACCATGCGCTATGGCCAGGAATTCGTTAGGAAGTGCTTCGGAAGTTAATCCACTCGCTGTACGTGTGGGGCCGTGGATTTATTGGTGGTAGGTTAGGAGCGTGGTCTGGAGGCCTCCCATGGGAAACTGGGGAAACTGAAGGACAATGAGGGAGTGCTTACATGTCTGATTCACGCAGGAAAGTTCTTGTACATCAGAACGAGTATGCGGCAGCAAGAGAAATACGAGTAAAGGTGACATGGGAGCACTCGGAACAAGGGAAACAATCATTTTCCGTGCACAGAAATAAGACAGCTGTAACAGAATGTTTAACGTGGATGAAACCAAACGCAGAGTAATAAATTTATACATGTCAGATTAAAAGCACAGGTGTGAACCCAATGTTATGAGCAACTACCTTGTAGACTTTTATACAGTGTCCTCAGCTAAACAGCATTGTATTATCATTTTGGGGGCTGCAATATACAGCTACAGAATGGAGCACATGATTCACCCTGCGCAAAAGTGTTTATGTCTTCTAAACTCTAATAAACAGCAGTTACAATGTGTTTCTACGTATTCTCCAACAATCACAACCACACGGAGTCAGCTAACAAGCACCTTACAGAACAGTTGTTGCATGGTTTTTTAGCAACATTCTGCTGTATGTCTATTGAGGTAATAGTGATGGCGCTCGATCTTCCACCATAACCAAGTCCATCAATATGAGGTAGCAAATATGAGGTAGCCAAGGAGGTGGAAAGGTGGGCTCTACTATGCCAAGACTGCTCGGTAGCTACAATTAATGTAGGTGCTGAAAATATACTCCCTGCATTGGGGTATTAACAGTGTTGCATTCCCCACAACTAATATATCTGAAACTACATTGCTTTAACATTATAGCATGTCTAAGTGTAGAACTGTATCGTATTAGGAGCTTGTGTTCGTGTTCTAGAATCATTTTTCCCTTTTCCAGTACCACCTTGGTACAGAATCCAAACACTAGAAGAGTACTACAGAACTGATAGCACAAGTGATTTACATAAAATGTTTGCAACCTCTTCCATCTGGAAGTCCATCACTCATAAACCATACATTTTTTCCTTCTTCTTAATCGTCTGTTATGTTACCATAACGCCATCAAATGTATCGGGCTTGTATCTACTATACGGGATGAAGAAAACGTGTGTCACGATATTTTAACTGTGGATAGCTAATGTCAGTAGGAACCAAAATTACTAATGTCTTGTAGGTCGATAATGCACCGTTTTTAAATTACGGAAACTTGGCGCCACACGCTCCGATTGGGCGTAGGATTGCTGTTCGTCGTCTGACGGATAGCGCTGTGGTTGTCGGTTCATATTCACACATTCAAACGTCAATCGCCCTGCGACTGCCCCAACGTGATACGCACACGCGTCGAACAGGTCTCCACCTCACGTCAAAGGCATTCACACCTAAGACGCCACCCACATCCGTAGACGTTTACAACAAGTCACCGGCGACTTGGCGAAAACATATTCGTCGGCTGCATATCGTAGTGGTGCTGGAAGACATCGAACACGACGGGACGCTGCATTTGAAGAGACTGTTCTCGAGCGTTTCGAGGAAGCACATATGACAAGTTGGACACGACCTGGCTCACTCATCGGTTAGTCTGGGAGATTTTGAAGGATGACGGTCAGCATCCATTTAGTTTCCACCCTGTCCAAGACCTAAATCCTGTGGCGGACTATGAACACGGGCTAGGGTTTTGTCAGTGGTTTCTGCGACGTGTTGCACGAGATCCCGACTTCCCCGCATTGTGTTGTTTACCGACAAGTTCACCTTCCATCAGGATGGCCTTTACAACACGCGAACCATTCATTACTGGGCAAGGGGAAATCCTCACCTCATGTACGTCCACGAACAGCAGGAACGATTTTCCCCTCACATTTGGGTAGCCATTGTGGGTGACCTTCTGACTGGGCCGGTTCAGCTACATCATCGACTTACCGGAGCAAATTACCTTCACTTTTCGCAAGAAACTCTACCCGGGCTGCTGGAAGATGTTCCCCTGGACATACGGCTACGTATGTGCTTGCAGCATGTTGGGGCGCCCGCATATAACGGTCGTACTATGCGAGGATATTTCAATGAACTCTTCGACGGCCGGGCAATTGGCAGAGGTGCTCACAGCAAATGACTCCCGCGATCACCAGACCTCACGCCACCAGCTTTTCTCCATGGCGACTCTTCAGGGCTCTAGTTCAGCCACCTGGACGCGAACCACCTAGAAACGAAGAAGAATTAATGGTTCGCGGTCAACATGCCGCCAATCGCATCAGAGCAATGCCAGCAGTCTTTGAAAGAGTTCGGTAAAACACTGTTCGATATTACCAAGCTTGTGTCGCGTCAGAGGGTTGTCAATTCCAACACCTGCTTCAAGTAAACAATGTCATAGCAACATAAAAGGCCCTTCTCAGAGTCGACACAATTTGTAAAGGACTTACTGTACACGAATTAACAGCTGTTGGCGGGAGTGTTCCCGGTACGTCTTATCATGAAACTACAATGGATGTGTCGGGACCCCGGCGGATTCGCCCCCAGGACCTTAGATACATAGCGATCTCCGTTTGGCAAAGCATTCGCGGTCATGTGTTGTCCAGGGCACCCTGCAAAAGGGCAATCCCGTGGCCAATCGGAGCGTGTGGGGCCAAGTTTCCATAGTGTAAAAACAGTGCGTTGTCGACCTACGCATCATTAGTAATTTTGGTTCTTACAGGCTTTAGCTATCCAGGGTTAAAATTTCGTGACACAGTTTTCCTCCACCCTGTATACGTTTGATTGAGAAGAGAAGTGATTTTTTATGTTTTACATTCTTACTTTGACATTTGGCGTATCAGTTTCTATATTGCCGATGTTAGAGGCAATGACCTTTTTTCTCTGCACACAATAGCCTACACCTGACAGTTTTCGCCCTGATAAACGTACTAAATTTTGCTTCCCTTTCGTCTCCCCTTTTTACGTTATTTTTAGTTACGTGGAGAGATCCCCAGCTGTGGGGTAAAACTTTTTGAAACATTCTATACGATGATGTATTTTCAGGTCTAAGGAATCGTGGTCTGCACCCGTTCACTATGGTATGCCTTCGTCTGCGAGTAACAGACGAAAAAATATATCGGAGTTCCCCCTGACGCTGCGTGGCTTTAAAAATAGTAGGACAGTACAGACTGACTTAATAGCGTAACTGTTAAAGTCTGACCTCATATGGAGAAGGTTGTGGGCTTCAATATTGTGAGGTGCCTTGAACTTTTTTTTTATTTTTAAGTCTTTATCGAGATGACTTTGATCATTACTTGTATTCGTTAACTGGTTTAAATGTAACTTGTTTCTACACCTGTGACACGTCGTATTGGTAATCGTATGAAATACATTATTTGATTTCATGTCTCTTCCTATCAGCCTTTTTCCATAGTAAACGTAAACATGGTCCGTAATAACGTTTCTTTAATCATGCGATTAGCCAGTTTCAACCAAGCGTCATTTTCAAGCACGCTTGTAACATCGGTATTTAGAGTGATTTGAAAATGACGTGAAATTAAAAGCAAATACTAGCCATAAGAGTGATTTCAAAATGACATGACATACAGATGTTTCAAACGTGCTTGACAATGACACTTAATCGAAATTAGCTAATCGCACGATTAAATAAACTTCGCGTTAAAGCCTGATACTGACCATGTTTATATTTATTAAGGATCTGGAGGGTGTGGCTCGCCACAAATACAAAATTTTAAGTGTTTTTCCACTTTGAGTCCTTGTTCGTTTGATTTTGATTATTGTTATGCGTTAACTTCGATTTAATTTCTATCATTTCTTCATCTTCCATGTTCTTCCATGTTACTGCATTGGTTACTTCTATTTCTCATTTTGTGAATTTCGTTTTACTTATAATCGTCGCTTTCGTTTATATCATCTTAGTGCAATAATAATTAATGTTTTAAACATTTTTATGACGTCTGACATTCAAAAATTGTACATCTTGTAACGAAAATCACGTTCTCGACACCAATGCACAATCAGTATAAATTGATTATTTCGTCTTCTGTTTTTTAACCGACACATCGGTATTTTAAAATGTTTAAACACTATGGTGGGTAAATAAAAATAATTAAATTTACGGGCTCAGATATTCCAATTGGAATAAAAATGAACTATTGAAGATGTTAATACGTTGATTAAAATTACGTGACAGAGGAAAAAAATATAAAAAATTGCATGTAAATCAAATAATTTAACGAAAAAAGCACAAAGCACCTCACAAGATATGAACCCACAACTTCATCCATAGGAAGTCAGAATGTTAACCATTAGGCTAAAAACCAGACTCTAACTCATCATTGTGTGTAAAGCTATAAAGTATCAAACGAAATTTCGAAACTTTTTCGTCTATTACTCCTAAACGAGGGCCTACCATGCTAAATGGCACTGGACTTCAGGCTATATCACCGTACAGGTCATTTCAAACAGTCTATCACGCCACTGGGGTACTGTCTTTGTAAGTGGTGGATCTACCTGGAGTTCACCTTGTTAGGTTTTTGCTATTTCGAGTCTTTGTATGTTAATATTCAATTTCCAGTATACTGATGCACTGATGAGGCAAATCACAATGACCACTGTCCACCACGGACTGAATGCCGCCTGGTGGCTTTACGAGCAAGTGACGCGCTAAGAAAAATATACAACTGGAGTAGAGAAAGAGAGGGAATCATTTTACCGACAATACGGGCCACAGATGGGAAATCCACTGAGATCTACGAATTCAGTCGACTGTTGTGGCCAGGTGGCTGGGAACGAGCATCTCGGAGTCGGCGAAAGTGACGACTGTCCGCGTGTTACTGCCGTCTGCATCCAGGGAAAGAGACTGAGGGGACCTATCTGTGAAAGGGCTGCACTTTTAACGCTCCTTTCTCCCTCACAGTAGTTCGGATTTATAAAGCAGAAGCAGCTTAAAATTTGTACTTGCAATTAACGTTATTATCCCCATCAGTTCTGAGAAAATCAGTTAGCTATCGTATTGTGATGTTGACTAAAATATTTATAAAAGGCAAAAAAAAAAAAAAAAAAAAAACTGAACACTGTTTAACAGAGCAAACGTTTTCTTTCGTATCTCTGACAGCACAGCTTAAACATCAGTCAAGCTACAGAAAACGTTACAAATATTATTTTACTACAGGAAATATATTTAAAAATGTAGATTAATAATCAGTCGGCCGTTTTAGAACTTCGAAGCTGTTGCTCACTTTTTTCTTTATCCTCCATATTCTTTCCCTTCATTCTTTGGATTACGCTAGCCTCCTGGGTAACACCTCCTGATACTCTCTTCGCTTCAGTTACTTGCAAATGATCTGTAACGGTTTGATCTTAAACTGTATTCTTTCCAGTCTGGATACCTAACGCTTTCAGAACATAAATCCTACAAACTGCACTATCATTGAAAGCTATTACTCCATCCATTACAATTATCTTCGACATTGTCAGCCTGACTAATACTGTTTTCGGTATTCGCTCCCCTCGGCAGCTGTTGATACTTCCGCTGGAATTCAATGAGAGACCATGGGAATATCTTCTAAGAAGGTTTGTATTTGTCTGATCCCTTTATTTAATTCTCCATAACACGATGGAATACTTGTGAGGGAATTATATGCATGTACACCCTGTTTCTGTAAGTGACAACTGATCATAAATAATGTTCAGCTTATTATTCGAGGTTGCTTTGAACTGATTGCCTCGAAACCTCTGTTTAGTGCTAAATTTTTTCAGTCTCGGTATTTCTAGCACAGGAAACCGTACACTGAAATAGAACAACACGGTGATAACTACAAAGTTCACGTGTTTGAAATTCCGATAGGAAGAACTAAACAAATGTATTTAGGTACATCTAGAAGGCTGTGGCTTAGCTGCAAGTAAAGATCTATACTTATGTTCCGATAGTCAGAGCCTTCTAGAATACGTCTGTGTTTAACATCCGTGTCTAAAAGCCAGAAGAAGGAAAAGAAGGCTACATCACATATTCTAAGGGACTCTAAAATTACAAATGAGTGTACCACCTGTGCAGCATTACGTTCAAATTATGTTTACAAGTAAATGGTAAATCAAAATGTCGATAAATTACACATTTTTTGAATATAGCAAGATGTGCTCTTTTCTACAGACCAAGATTTTTTTTTTTGTTCATTTTTCACGAGCAGGTCCGCTTGACACAAGTTGTAACCAAGAGTAGGCATAATCACAGAATGTAGAGTACAGGGGCTTTCCTGCTCTGCAGAGCAGTATAGGAGGATGTCTGCAGGAAATCTCAAGACACTAGAGTGTTGGTGCAGGCGCTTTTCGGCCCGTAGCTTTCAGCACACAGTATTGGACCTCTGCAGCAGACGACCCTTACATATTCCCATGTTGATCCAACAACATCATCAATTCAAAATGGAATGGGCATAGGAGCATTGAGATTGTCCTCACATTCAGTGGAATCGTGTCACTTCATTGGATGAATCACGTTTATTGTTTTTATTGCTACACTCGGTCCATGTTCATGCCTGGATACACCGCTATCCAGGTCAATGTATGCTAAAAACATGCACTGCCCCAGGGACGTAGTCCCCTGGGTCAGTATTATCCTCCGAGGGGACATTCATCTGAGATGTCACGAAATTTATGGTTGTAATCAAAAGCACCAAGGCAGCTGTGGACTACCTGGATACCTTGTCTTTCTGATAGCGACGGCACCTTTCAGCAGGATATCTGTCCGTGTCACAAGCCGATATTTTTGTTACAGTTTTGTTACAGTTTCTTTCCCTACTGCCGTGCGGGATTAGCCGAGCGGTCTGGGGCGCTGCAGTCACGGACTGTGTGGCTGGTCCTGGCGGAGGTTCGAGACTCACTCGGGCATGGGAATGTGTGTTTGTCCTTAGGATAATTTAGGTTAAGTAGTGTGTAAGCTTAGGGACTGATGACCTTAGCAGTTAAGTCCCATAAGATTTCACACACATTTCAACATTTTTGAGCACCTACTCACATTGACCTATTGGCCAACAAATTTGGGTGCTGGGATACGGATGACAAACATATGGGTGTTATCAGGCGTGAACTCCATACATTCAAACATCGAGCATAATGTATGGCAATTTTGTGACCTGTGCATGGACATCTGCTACCACATACCCTTGGAGGGGTGTCGAGTCGGTGCCATCAGAGCAGCGGCTGTACTACGTTCCAGTGTGGGCGAACACACTGTTAAGACAGTGCCCGTAATGTTTTGTTTTCCATTGTATATAATGAAGCGTATTTTATTATTGTCAAGGACTGAGCATTGGCACCCATTTCACTCTTCCAAGTCTCATCTTTCAGCAAGTTCTGGGACTGGATTTTGAAGCCCATTTTGCATCATTTTGTTTGTTCATAACAGATATTCACGAACACAGCATTTTTTTCGCACAGAGATTTCAAGTGTAATGGCTCTCACAGATTACTTTAATGCTTTGCAAACTTCAGATGTATGACTTCGGTTGACGCTACCTGGAGGTAAAAATTGAGTTCGTTCAAATTCCCTTATCAAACCACGTTACTGAGGTTCTGATGATGGTACTGCCTCTATTGTATGTTGTGATATTTTGAGTGCTTTGTAACATTGTATAGGCATATTTATTTGTTTTCAGTCGTTGGAATTGTTTTTCACAGATTGTAGCTTCCATAACATTACATTCACCATCAGCGTCATAAGAAAGACTAATAAAATGTGGCATACAAAGAAATATTCTACGGAAGTCCATCCACATTATCATACCAAAAAAAATGACTGATTGGTCTATTCGTAATGCCAACATCTGAGACGTAGCAGTAGGCACAAAACAAAGCAATCCACAGCCTTCTAGGCTGTGTAGTTCCCAAGATATGACTGCTCAGCTGTGGCAGTGTATGCATAGCCGCCAAATTTGACAGTCACACGTCAATATTCAGAATATTATTTTAAGATCTCACAATTGTCTGATTTTAACATATTATATACCAAAATGTTTAAAAAAGTCCCAAGTACATTATGAAGTAGAACACAGAAAACGTCAAATTTCAAAAAGTTTCACATACAATGTCCCATTTGAAGAAAACACATTCGTTACTTTGTTGCACACAAAAGAAAACTGTTAATTAAAATATAACAATATCATATACACCACAGTGTAACAACATATGATGTTTACTGCTGCCACACACCCCTAAAATTTCATTGATTTCTCTCTTAGTTAAAATTATCCTCATCATTTCTAGCAGGGAGTTCCTCCATCAACGACTTCAACTGGTAACGCCATGTCGACCCAAAAGCGAGTAGTCTCACCTGAAATCATACTTTGCGTTTCCCTGTGACCTCAGTTGAAACAGAGAAAACATTATCATTCTGGCCAGCGCTGTCCTCTTCAACACGACCATACATCTTGTGGTAAGACATTGGAACTCTTTAGAGATTAGCTTTACACCGAACAGAATGATTTGGTGGAGCTCTGAGAATGTAGGAAGCTTGCAAAAACTGATTTCCTGACCCTACACTCTCAAGAAACCGAGCAGGAGTTTTAAAGCCGGACAGAAAAAGTTTTTCATCATTAGTGTACCACGCTTTACTCTGTCTTGTGCTTCCTGAGACCAGTATGTAAAAAAGAAACATAAAAGTTTCTCATAAATATTCGCAATTGTACTCTAAGTCAGACATCTCCATTGCAGTTACCCACCAAGTAACCACACACAAATCAGTCTTACAATTAATTGCCAGGACGAGGTGATGGGCGTGGAAAAACAAACTACGCCAAGCAATCATGAGGATGAATGTCATTTAGAATCATTTCATATACATCAAAAAGATTTATGTGCTAATCAACACCAAATAATTCTTCACAACTGTACAAAACACACCCATATGCCTGCTTGAATGTTTGCTTCGCTTCTTCCTTAATCGGTGACATACTAGCCCCAGTCCTTCAGAACTTTTTCTGAACTGTAGTAATGCACCACGACTGGAAACTTGATCTTGAATTGGTGTTACCACTTCCTAGTCAGATACCCTCTCAAGTATTTAAGAAGCGTCATTTGTTCCTTTCATATTCCACCCTCAAATATTGAAAACCATTTTGTAGCTGTTTAGTTTCCTCAGTAACTACGAGATGAAATTGACCATTACCTTCCATAGAAGGTGGTAAGCTTAGACAGTGGAATCTGGAGTGAAGTCGGCGTTCTAAATAATCCGGTTTCATGCCAGGACTCTGGGGAGTCTAGTCCATTTCTGCAACGTTGTAGTCCTCAGACGATTGGTTCAAAGATGCTGCTTTGTAATAGGGTAGAATGTCATACCATAATGAACAATCATTGTCTGCAAAATGACCCTCTACTATATGTACTTCCCTGTACTGTAATATGGGTTCACATCTTTGAGCTTTCAGCGTTATGTTACTCGTAGTAACAGGACCACACCTAACTATAGAAAGCACACTCATACCGTACCACAATTTTCTTTGTACTCAGTTGACATCCAGTGACTACTTCACGTTCAAAGTTGCTGATTTCTCCTAACAAACTCGGTCTACAGCTACTATGTTTTCTGCTAACAATCCAGTACTCCCCAACTCGTTTTATACTGCCAGGTCAGCCTCTTGCGACATCTAATCATTAGTTACGCATTAGAGTGGACTGTACCGATACTACTGTATACTGTGATAATAGTTCGCTGTCTCACTAAACAGAAGTACCTGCCCTTGCTTCTAACGATGACTCACCATGAATAATGACACAGTCTTTGGTGACATGTATTTGTTTGATGATTCAAGCCTTTTCACGGCCTTCTAGCAATCCTACTTGTACTGATTGCGTGAGACTTTCATGCGATTGCCCTGACCTCTGTAAAACAACCTACTGGTTTAAAATGCTTTTCGTTTCTATAGGCTATACACCCATTTTCAGTGATGGATACATTTGCGGAATCCAGTTTCACAGCTTCTCTGAAGAACAGAACAGTCAGTGCTCGTAGTTTTGCCTTTATCTCGGTTCAAAACAGTCCCAGCTTTGTGGGCTGCTTACCACTATGAGTTGTTACAGTTATTTGCTCGGTCTCTTTACTTTACATGTTTGCAGTGACAACAGGTTTTTTGCTGGATTTCGTTATCCAGAACTATGGCACTCTGTGTCAGCAATCCACCTATCTACTACGCTAGTGGCGAGATGGTGGCCTCCAATTAATTTGAGTATAACAAGAAGATGTGACCAGTCGCATGACTGGCAGTCAAGATATTGGAAAAAACAGCAAATGTGACAACAGCACTGCATAGGAGAACTCTAGGCTTCGATCAAGAGATCAGACGAATGTATCGAGAACCCGTGTGCTGGACCCGTCAGTTAATGCTCTTTCGTCTGTCTTACAGAATCCTCAGCAGCTTCACTACGAACCAGACAGTGAATTCGATCTAAGCAAAGTAGAAGGCACCACCAGTTATCATTTGAGATGTTCAGCGACCGCAGCGAGGCACAAGGGGTATGACAAGGTCGACCTATACCACCAATGCCACAACAGGAGCAATATCTACGATTAACACCACATAGAAGGCCACGAATGTCTACAAGACAGCTTTTTGGAGAGCTTAAATTTGATGAGATGCACGTCCAGTACAGTTGTGTGTTACTCACCAGACGGCCCTCGACGTGCGTCCGTTTCTTGGTGTTTCAGAGGCTGGCTCGTACGAAGAGGCACGTAGTGAATGACTGCGAAAAGTGTGAATCTCGTTTCAGTTTGTAGTACAGTTCTTTTGTCAAGCACAAAACGCACGTATCGAGGCCACAGCATATGTCCAGACCATTCCCCACCACAACGGAAGAGTAATAAAATTAATCCTTCAATTCATATCTCAGATTCTAACTGAGAAAAAAAAAGAGAAAGATGCGAATAAACTGACGCTTAGCTGAGACGAGTCGATTAATTACTTCACAATTCATCAAACTTAAATACTGAACTGACACTACTAGATTAGTTTTCCCACGTCCACAGACATTATCGAGTTATTGTCTACATACAGTTCCATCAGTTGGAGACGCAGAACAAATTTAACATTTCACGATTAATTAATGTAGGAAACGCCCCAGATGGTGAAATCGGGCCTCTCGCCGTTATTTAGAGTCGCTGTTGAAGCCACGCCGTGACGGAGGCACACACAGTACTCCCGCGTTCTGAGAATTCTCTCCAGTTCAGGTCACCCAAGTTGAGAGCCGGAACTCGGCCACCCCTGACGGCCAGGACAGAAAAAACGTTTCCACCTCTCACACCTGTTCGGATGGCTACAAGGACGGAGCTGTAACGTAGCTCATTGACCGAGTCTGTAAGCAATCAGAGGTGCAGCTCCCCAGTCCATTCCGTTGCAGTCTGGCGCAACATCGCCAGCTTCAGTGTGCGGTACTTACCGTCCTTTGGTGGATAGTGCTTTCCATTACCATGGAAACGGCCTAATTTAACAATCCATGAACCACTTGTTATGTTTAGAGGTACTAACCTCATCGAAATTACAGTACTTGGTACTCTGCTACATCTACCATTGCGCCGAGAGGCACTGGTGCTGCAGACTGACATGTAGTGTGGAAAGCTGTTTGGACCGACCGTTGTTACTGTTATCGGGTGTCCCGTTGTTTGGTTTTTCTGGTATAGCGATATCCTTTATTTCATTTCAGTGCTCTCCCAGGGCTGTGGTCTGTATGCTGAAGATGGTTTTCTTGTGTTAATTTATATACTTTCAACTTTGGCAAGTCTACTGCTTGCCCAGTGGCTGAATTCCGTGTGTCATAACGTATAGTAACTTGTACAGAGTTTCCTTCCATTTATGTGCTCATTTTTGAGTATATATATCTCTAGATTATCTCGACTTTCAGTGTCTGTAGGTTCGCTAATTCCCTTTTCGTAAATCAGTTCCTTACTAGGCGATGAAACATCTGCTGTAAGAAATGAAGTCCAACGCCTGGAACAGATGATCGACTGGTTAGCGATCTGCTACAGAACAATGTTAGTCTGTGGTTCTTCACTAATCTGCTGCAGTTACATCCACCAACACCCGAAGGCTACAGACGTGGCGACTGTGTCAGGATCGACTAGACATCTCAGCCAACATATCTTAAGTTTGTAACGGTCGTGAGTTTCAAACGCTCAGTCCAGCTACAGTTATTGGCCGCTCTTTACTGAGTCATAGCTTTGACAGGAAAATGACTTAATTCCCGCTGTCCTTCAGTGTTTTAATTCAGTAACAAAGGAAATCAAGAAAACTTGGCGCTCTGTGCCGTCTCAAAACTATAATGATGGTACACAACCAATAGCAGCCGCTTCCGTTACAGACGTTGCTTAGGAAAGCTAACGAGCACAGTAAAGATACTCCCGCTGGCTGTGTGTAGTGATTTGGGATGTGAGCTGAAGTGCCCGCAGAATCCTTTGTAAAACTTACAGGTGGAAGAATTTCTCGTATCAGTACAGGCGTATCAAAGTCCACGCATGGCTTGCCACTGTTCTGGATCCACATGAAAGCTATTCGTTGGCACATGTGCACGATTCTCGACGATCTAGTGAGTTGGTCGTGGCGTTACACTTCCAGGTTCATCAACCACAAAGGTGGCCCCCAGTTTACATCTCGTCCCTGGATCGTCGAACTGCAGCAGTGAGGAGTCACTGTTCGCCGGACAAGCCTTTACCCTGCAGCCGCAGACACAGTTGAACGGCGTTCCCTCGAAGTGGGGAAACAGACACGGATACACTGTGTTCAGCTCAAAATACCAAATGGGTACAGTATATCGCATAGTTCGAAGAGATCATTTAATAGTTTGATCCACGATTGTACAAGTTATTCTGCTATTGAGGTTACGCTCCAGACACCAGTAATTATGCCTGTCAGTGCCGCAGTGCAGTTACCTCCTTCCCCAGAAGAGGTATTGCAAACAAAATGTCAAACACGCTAACAAGAACGAGGTGGAAGGAATCTCACCAGAAGGAGCAACATGATCAGACAGCCGAGCATCCTACGTTTAAGGAAGGCGATTTGATTCTAGTCAGAATCATCACCGATGTGATCTCGTAGAAAAGAAAGTAGTCAAGATCTATCATCTGTATGTGCTCCCTAAGGAGTCGTATAAATACTGGGCGACGACCGCTACGAAGTTGTCGACCCAGAAACTGGTGCCGTGAAAGGCATACAGAACATTGCAAATATCAGGCTGTTCATCATCTCTTCACGCCCATGGATTAATTTAAAACTCCACTTTAGCATTCTCGAGTGTCATTTTGTGATGATAAAGTAGTTCACTTGACTTTCATTTCCTTAGGGTTAAGGGGTGGGTGAGTTTATGACAGTTATCCTTTGCCCTGCATATTCCTGGGGTAATGTGCTCCTACTTATAAGTTGTGATTTGCGTAACTGTGTGCCTTAGGAAAAGGCTTGGGATTTACTGAAAGAGTGACAACCGGAAGTATAGAGCACATGTCTGGCAATGGGGATAGCAGACAAGGGTAGCAATAAAGTGGATTTAGATCTCCTTGGGGCATGTGGAAAAGGGAAAGCGATTGCCGTGCGTGACAGGCATGACATGAACAATCATGAACAACTCCCCTACTAATATTTACTGGACACATAAGGTTTGAGAATCTACCTGTAACGCCAAGTCATTCACAAGAGTGTCGAGAAGTTGGAATGAACCACCTCCGCCTCCCATACCCATAAAGATGCTAAAATCTAGAATGAAGGCATTTTTTGTTTTTTTTTTTTTTGTTTTTGTCATCAGTCTTCTGACTGCTTGATGCGGCCCTCCACGAATTCCTCTCCTGTGCCAACCTCTTCATCTCAGAGTAGCACTTGCAACCTACGGGCCACACAGCATGGTACTACACTACATTACAGTACTTTGTATTAAAACCAAGCTAGATTACTTGTTTGGACAGTTACCCCATGCGGCACTGAGATACAACTCAGGGTCCACAGGGGCTGTGCTGCTGTGCCACCAAAGGTGTGCAGATTTGTAGGTCTACATCTAAATCTACATACATACTCCGCAATCCACCATACGGTGCGTGGCGAAGGGTACCTCGTACCACAACTATCATCTTCTCTCCCTGTTCCACTCCCGAACAGAACGAGGGAAAAATGACTGCCTATATACCTCTGTACGAGCCCTAATCTCTCTTATCTTAGCTTTGTGGTCTTTCCGCGAAATGTAAGTTGGCGGCAGTAAAATTGTACTGCAGTCAACCTCAAATGCTGGTTCTCTAAATTTTTTCAGTAGCGATTCAGGAAAAGAACGCCTCCTTTCATCTAGAGACTCCCACCCGAGTTCCTGAAGCATTTCCGTAACACTCGCGTGATGGTCAAACCTACCAGTAACAAATCTAGCAGCCCGCCTCAGAATTGCTTCTATATCATCCCTCAATCCGACCTGATAGGGATCCCAAACGCTTGAGCAGTACTCAAGAATAGGTCGTATTAGTGTTTTATAAGCGGTCTCCTTTACAGATGAACCACATCTTTCCAAAATTGTACCAATGAACCGACGACGACTATCCGCCTTCCCCACAACTGCCATTACATGCTTTTCCCATTTCATATCGCTCTGCAATGTTGCGCCCAAATATTTAATCGACGTGACTGTGTCAAGCGCTACACTACTAATGGAGTATTCAGATATTACAGGATTCTTTTTCCTATTCATCTGCATTAATTTACATTTATCTATATTTAGAGTTAGCTGCCATTCTTTACACCGATCGAAAATCCTGTCCAAGTCATCTTGTATCCTCCTACAGTCACTCAACGACGACACCTTCCCGTACACCACAGCATCATCAGCAAACAATCGCACATTGCTATCCACCCTATCCAAAAGGTCATTTATGTAGATAGAAAACAACAGCGGACCCACCACACTTCCCTGGGGTACTCCAGATGATACCCTCACCTCCGATGAACACTCACCATCGAGGACAACGTACTGGGTTCTATTACTTAAGATGTCTTCGAGCGACTCACACACTTGGGAACCAATCCGATATGCTCGTAACTTAGTTAGGAGTCTGCAATGGGGCACCGAGTCAAACGCTTTCCTGAAGTCAAGGAATATGGCATCCGTCTGATACCCTTCATCCATGGTTCTCGAGATATCATGTGAAAAAAGGGCGAGTTGCGTTTCGCAGGAGCGATGCTTTCTATGGCCGTGCTGATGCAAGGACAGCAACTTCTCTGTCTCAAGGAAATTCATTATATTCGAACTGAGAATATGTTCGAGAATCCTGCAACAAAACGATGTTAAGGATATTGGTCTGTAATTTTGAGGATCCGTCCTTCTACCCTTCTTATATACAGGCGTCACCTGCGCTTTTTTCCAGTCGCTCGGGACTTTACGTTTGGCAAGAGATTCGCGATAAATGCGAGTTAAGTAAGGAGCCAATGCAGTAGAGTACTCTCTGTAAAACCGAATTGGAATCCCATCAAGATTTATTTATTTTCAACCCATTCGGCTGCTTCACAACCCCAGGGATGTCTATCACTATGTCCTCCACACGGGAATCTGTACGAGACTCAAACGGCGGTATATTTGTACGATTCTCCTGCGTGAAAGGTTCCTCAAATGTTAAATTTAAAATTTCAGCTCTTGTTTTGCTGTCTTCCGTTGCCAGGACCGACTGATCAGTGAGTGACTGGATGGAAGCCTTCGAACCGCTTACCGATTTTACGTAAGACCAGAATTTCCTTGGGTTTTCAGCAAGATCTTTTGCTAAGGTATGACGGTGGTAGTGGTTGTACGCTTCGCGCATCGCTCTTTTTGCAGCAGCACGAATCTCTACAAACTTTTGTCTGTCCTCATTCTCCCGATCTTTCTTGTACCGCGAGTGCAACTGCCTTTGCTTACTGCGCACTCTCCGAATTGCGCTGTTAAACCACGGTGGGTCTTTTTCGTCCGTAACCCACTTTTTCGGTACATACTTGTCCAATGCATGATTTACAATGTGTTTAAAATTTGCCCATAATTCTCCCACGTCCATCGTACCAGAAGTAGATGAAGTCGATTCATTTACTAAGTGGCTGTTAGGGTCTCAGGAAATCCTTCCTTGTCCTCATCGAGGCTCGTCTCCTCACTGCTTCTGGAAGGTTGTCGTCTGTGGATATTTTGCCGTGTTGTGTGTCGTTTCCATGATACGTGGTCTCGTCTTCGTTGCCTCTCTGCTATGTAGGCTTGAAGATCATAAACTGATGTTTTAACCTTAAGTGAATTCCGCTGATGCCACAGTTCCTCATTCCTTATTATGTTACATAGTATTCCCAAAGCGTTCCTTCCGTTGTATGTAACATGTAGGCTGATGGCACTTTCTGAGACGATCTGGTCAGGGTGCCGATTGCTCCAAGTTAACAAGTGTAATCAGTAAGCAGTTAGGTATGGACCATGTCCCTACAGCTATTTCTAGCCTGCCCAGATTTCACTTTTTCACGTCATTCTCTATCAGTGCATGACATCACTTTTTTATTCGATGTGGCTCATATGTCCAGTATCTCTTTTAGCTTATCATGTTCGCCATTTGTCAGCCAAAATAGTGGACCTGCCTTTTTTAAGCTTAGGTCTAGAGATAGCATGCCTATTGTCACTGCAGCGCCTCGGACGGTGTTGATCTGTTCGGAACTGTCAACTGCAGGAGTACGCTTCCCTGTGCTCGCCGTAGAGTCTGGGCCGTCCCAACCTTTTTGGCTCTGTGAGCCCAAACTATCGATATGTGGCCCATAATAGCGATTACGATTGCATTGCGGTACATTTTTTGGGGTCGCAGTGACAGCGGAAAACTGCTTCGGCCAATTGCTGCTACTTCATTGAGGATTTTAATGCCCCTCTGGCAGAAGATTATTATATGTCCGTGAAGTAATTGCGCTTCGTCGACGTTGGTATCAAGATAAACGGCTGCTTGTGATTTACACCGGGCATGGGAAGGCAATTTTCTCCGTGGCTGTACATCATTATTGGTTATCCAGTTAAAAGCGTTTTGCCATTTCTTTATTACTCTCAACTTTTGGGTACAGGTATAATTTCTGATGTGGAACGTACCTGCACCTTTCGCCCTGGTACATTCCTTTTCCCTTACTATGAAACGTCTTCATTCATTCAGTTACTCCGTTCTCATCCTTTTCATCTGGAACGTTTACGTTGTCTTCTTTCCTTCTCTCTTTCTTTCTCATTTTCCCCGTACTTTTCATGCACTGCACTGACACAGAAAAGGGCGTGGAAACCTCCATCTGTAGCACTTTTGTGTTCCCTTACGTTTAGAATTTAAAGAGCTTCAGTCGTATGTGTACACGTAATTTTCAATGTGGGTATTTTACAGGGAGCTCTGTTATTTAGCACTTTATACGCCCAACCTGTCCAGTTGACTTAATGTAGAAACAACTCTAAGCATTGCTCCTTCGTTAATTCGTTAACACGTTGAACGTATCGTCATTGTGTGCTGCCGTTCACTCTTCTTAACACGACATTTACCCCTCACGATCAGGTAATTTTGACCATCACGCCATTCAGTGTCGGCTGTTATCTCCAAAATCAGAAATAAATTTCAATACACTGAACGAATTATAGATCCTCGCGTTGCTTTAATGCATAAATTTACAAATTTGATGGCGAATGTCTCTTCCAATCATATTTCGTGCTCATTTTCGCCAGAATATCACAATATGAAAATGTTTCGATCTGATCACAATAAAATAAACCGAGACCGGTTCTAGCTAAACTAACTGAGAAAAATGTAGGTTTTGCTAATTGTCTCTCTTACCCATTTATTTTGTTGTTCTGGGCGAACTTTAAATTAGATTCCGGATTTCCGGTGATGAAGAAATAAATTTTTTGTTTTCTTCTTTTCATACGAGGGTTGTTGTATTGAATAACAGACAGATACAAACAAATCGCGTATGGTTAGAAAGTTTTCTACAGTCACAGAGGATGGGAACTCTTCAGCATTGTCCCCAGGTGAGGCTCACAACAATGAAACATCGGGGGACGTGGTGCGTGCGTTGCCTAGCATTTGTCTACCTGGTGAACATAAGCTTTTGGGGTGCGTTTCGCTGATTGTAGAAAAAGAATCTGCTGGAAAGTGAAGTGAGTTGCACATCTGTGCTAGAAGGAGCTAAAGTCGTCGCCGAAAAAGGTTGATTACTGAAGACAGGCAGATATCAAAGGAAACCATGAAGCCAGTGGAGGTAAGTGACCAATAACTGTTTACACTGAGCCATCATCAACGTCTAAGGAGAAACCTCGACTGTGTGCAACAACCAAAAACCCGCTACTGTTGAATGCTATTATCTCATACGTAGTAATCAGAATAATATAGAGTTTCGTATGTGGCACTCACAGTCTCCATCGTGAATCGCCTATCACTGTACATAGAAATCTATACTCCGCAAGCCACTTTACGGCGTGTGGCCGAGAGTGCTTGTGAATTCCCACCCTTCCTGTTGTATTCGCGAAAGGTGCTTGAGAAGATAATAATTCGCTACCGTAACTTCTCTAAACACTCAGGGTTTCACTTTTTTATGATTTCGCGGGAGCTGGAAGCGAGAAAATATTATCCTGCCCTATCCTCTTCGGAACTCACACTCTCCCAATTTCAACAGCAGCTTCTCCGCGGTGCACAACTACTCTTGTAGCCTCTCCCACTGGAGTTGAGCATTTCCATAACGCTCTCGCACCTGCTAAATGACCCCGTGACGACACATATCCATCTCCACTGGATCTCCTGCAACTCTTCTATTACTCCAAGATGATAAAATGTGTAGAGTAATCAGCAGTACTGAAGCATTGGTCGAGCAAGGTTTTTTGTAAGTAGCTGTTTTCGTGGATGAACTGCATTTCCTCAAGACTCTTCTAGTGAGTCTCAGCTTGGCATCTGGTTTTCCTACAATTATTTGTACACCATCATTCGGCTTCATGCCACTTCTGCGTGTTTTATCGTTGTTTCAGTTTCCATTGATATATCACAAGTACCGTACTCGAACAATAATGGACTTCTTCACCAATCTATAGACAGTGTGTTATAATGAGAAGAATTTAAACGGTACAACCTGTTACTGTGCCACTAATTGATTCACTGCAGAAATTTATCCATTTTGCTTATAGTCTTTTGGCATTTCAACCTTCCTACAGACGATGGATGCATCTCCGTGTATTCCCAAAGAACTTTCTACGTTAACTACAAAGCTGATCAAGGTCTTTGTTTTCAGAAAACTCTTTTTTAACTTTCTTCCTGCAAAAGGTTCATAATGCTTAAATATAAAAAATATTCCACTATTCTCCGACAGATTGTCTTGGCATTACAGTGATATAATTATATCTATCTATCTGACGATCCTTCTCGAAAACGGGAGTGGCCTGCATCCAATACGTTGACATCCTCAGTTGCTCAGGCGACCTACAATAAAGAGTTACTTGAAGGGCAACAAGTTCTTAGAGTAATCTCTACAGCATATTCCAGCATTTTATCAGGTCCCGATGTGTTTCATCTGTTGAGCGATTTTAGTTGATTTTCTTTTTTGTGATAACTTGTCTCGAACTACCACCTCGGCGTTTGTCCAGTGACTGAAAGGAGGTACCCTATTGCAATCATCCGTGGTGGAAGTTTTTCTGAAAATCGGATTCATCTGTTTGGTTTTCTCCTAATTATCTACCATTTCGGTGCCAATATGGTCAACCGAAAGACCGAATAAAACATTCCGATTATTTAAGGCGATCTTCAGGGGACTGCTAACTCTGCAAAGGATTAACACTTAAGGGAGTCGCGGTATGGCCCGTCTGGTCTCTATAAAACTGTTGATGTGAGCAACGTATATTGCTTGCGCTAATTCACGTGAGTCTAATATCACGAGTCCACAGAGTAGATGCAGTACTCGGGAATAAGAAGTTGCTTAATTTTAGCTCTATCTCACCGTCTCTGGTGTGTTCGTGTTTCTCCCAAGCGTAGTGAGTCTACGTCCGGTAAAATGGTTCATCAGTAATTCTCCGACCTACCGCCATCAAAGATAAGTCTTTTGCAGTATGTGCTTCGCAACTAGGTCGCCTTTCATCCGGTGTCAACCATATTAAACTTTTTGACAACCAGGACTGTCTGAATGCGATCCCTTAATTCCTTAATCACGCGTAATCCGAATGTAGCACTGTGATACCAAAATCAGCATCCCAATTAAGAATTTTATTTTCATTTAGTAAAACCTGTATGTCCAATCACCAGAAATGAATTGTGTTAACCCCACAAGAAGATGGGTTTGAATAGAAAATAAGAGATATTGCAGCTATAAATCATTACCACTCTTTCCTCACAAAATCAGAATTTTGTTTTCCACTGCTGAAGCATTGCGAAGAAACTACGTTCGTATAGCAACTTATGATCAGCATAGCAATAACATTGTTGTTTACTGAAAGTGATTCGAAATATTTCATACAGGTTGACATGCTCAGAAAAATGTGATAAATGTCATTTTTAGCTGTTGGGAAGTTGAGGTCCAGTACCTTGCACGTCGGTACGATGTCGCGTCGGCAACACACAAGAAGTTTCGTTCCTGTCACAGCATTTTATAGCTAAGTACTGTCAGTAAGAAGAGAATTCAGGTTTTGTAAATGTTATTTGCATGTTCCTGAAATCTCGATATTTAGTCTTTTATTCGGACACAACGGTATATCAGTCACAGAAAACGTTTATATGGAATAGAATTAGTTAAACGCCTCTAAGTGTGTTGTGCATATTAATTAAAAGATCTACTATCATAAAAAAACGTGTGGCGATGCCACCGTATTTTATCATCTTGCAACAGCTGCATTTTGTGCTGAGGTGTGCATTGACAACGCAACGACTCATAGTAAACGCAACTAGCATTTATTTTCCGAATCTCAAATGTTTGTCCACTATGTATTGGTCGTTGATACATTTACTGAAATTTATGACAAATGCAGTGAAGGTAATTGTTTAGCGTTGTCGATAATAGAATAGCTTCACTACTTAGGGAGACATCACAGACTCAAAACAAAAAAAAGAAACATTTCTAAAGGGATGTTACCTGTGAACCAGCTATTGTGTGGGAAGAAATATTGAGTGAATTTCTTGAGTTCCAGGTACAAATTTGGAAGATGGAAGCTTAATTACTAGGAGTCAAACTATTGACTAACGATAATAAAATTTGCCAACAGATCAAAAGGATGTGTCGAGCTATGTTGGAACTTCAGCTTATGCCGTGGATCACAGTATCACAATATCACAATATAGCTGACAGGAAAACATGGGTTTGGCAACAGCTTGACGTGCGGATAAGACAAAGATGTGCCACCATAAGGATCATCTATTCTCAGGCGTACCAACTGGCATCTGCCTGAAGTGACTTACGGAAACGCGGTAAATTTCAGCTGAGACCGCTGAAGAGCTCGAAACATAGGAAACTAAAGTGCATTAACCTCTCCGCCAACGTGTGCTGCTCTTCCTACTCGTCCACATTCAAAATATACGTCGTAGCTGATTAAGATTGATGTGGGCTATTCCATTACTAAGGTCTGCGGGGTTGTGAATTCTAAATCACAGAGAAAATCCGATGAAACCTTGCACAGATGTCTCCGGCAGTGTCCCAGATGTGCCCGTCAATAGCGTCTTGTCACTCTTTTCAGTTCTGAGAGAACGGAGATGAAGTAAAAATTCACAGAAGATAGTGTTCCCCGCCAAGAACAAATGGCTGCCCAGGGATTTCGCCTTATTAGATGCAACTCACGTAACGTAACTGTTAGGCATTTCCATGACACTTCTGGACACACACTGCAGCGGCAATGAAGATGCTCCTGCAGCGTTTTCGCTGAAAATTGTTTGATTTCCTGCCCTCCAGCCAGAAATGGCTCCCTCTGGGTGTCATCTCTGCTCACATGAACCGCTCTCCATGAGGAAGAGTTGGTTTCACGTGGAACAGAGACGAGCACTGCGACACCTGCAACAAATCGGCGCCTTGTGTCAACTGTCACAGATCATCCACCATGCAGTCCCGACTAGACAAGACTGCAGACCAGCCTATAGAATTCTCGGAAAGCGCAGGCAACTGCCTTCTAAGGCGACGGTACTGCAAGTGTAGTACAAGGGTGCGACATTTGTCTAACGCTGATCGGCGACTATGTAGAGAAGTAGATGGATGGTGTAGCCAAGTTTTGCGACCCGAGCAATGTGGAGCAATGGTTAGCATAGTTGACTCGTGGTGGCGCGGAAGACGGTTCAAGACCGCGTTCGGCTATCCGGATTTATGGATTTCCGTGGTTTGTAGCTAATAAATACACACATATCAGGTACAGACACAATATACCAAACACAACTCAGGAGAGAATGAGAAGCATCCACATGGACAATATCACCTTTATGTAATCACAGATAAACACAAATTTCATTTAGTCGTGTTTTTACCTCATGTAAATCAAAAAATGTTTTGAATCCTCCTGAATATTGAACTTAGATATCGTGAATGAAAATTTTATGTCGGTGGTCAGTGTTTTTTCTGGGACCAAAAAGACTGAAATACTAAATTACAAAAATTCTTGATATTCACCAAATATTAGGACATATAGTATATATTTTACATCAGTACTCACACACGTTTTTCATCCTGGTAATGACTTATTTCCGCGGATTAATTTGTTGACCTTTACTTATAAACTGCCGACTGATATATAAATGTGCAATTACCACAGAATATTAATTTATTATTAAATGCGAAGAAAAGATAAGGAAAGTTTACGTACGAGGGGCCCTCAAATAGTAAGTTGGAGATTGTCGTGATAGGCCAAGGAACTTGCAAGCTACTCGGTTGACTTTTCAGCTTCGCAGACGAAAGTTGAAATACGCTGGCGCTAGAGTGCTCTGAGTTTTAGCGTGTAACATGTCTCTGTGCATCTTAACTATGTCGTTGCGTGAGAAATAGAATCTCAAAAGACAGAAAATACGAATTCGGAGAGTTCGTCTACACATGGAACACAGACGATGGCTGTGACATCTGCAACAATCCGTCGGTTGTGTTCAGTGCCATGGATCATCGCCCGTACATTCCCGACTAGATCTCGCCTGTTTTCCATCTGTTTCAAAAACTTAAAGATTACCTTCGAGGACTTCGCTTCAATAGTAATGAAAGGGTGCAAGCAGATGTGATGTAGGCATGAAGAATAAAGGTGTAGAATGCTCTCTTACACTTCAAACTGACACAGATACATGAGACAGTTTAGCAACATAGTTACCAAATCTCTGTAAATAGGCCTCGGAGCCTTCCATCAGTCCTTCAATTACTCGACGACAGAAAACCGCTCGTTGGTCACGGAGCCTTTCCAGAACTGCTAAGTGTTTTTCTTCATCGCGGATAAACCGCGACTTCTTTGAATCAATTCCTCGATTGTCTGGACATTGTCGTCTGCGACCCAAGTCGATATCGACGGCCTTCCTTTCCTATCAGCGTCATACAAGGCTGTTCAGTATTGGTTAAATTGATAACACCGTTTCAATACAGCGGGACGCGTCATTGCATTTTGTACACACACAGCCAGAATTCACGGTTAGTTTGTGTGCAATTTAGATGTTTTGCCCACAAGAATCGGACTGTCTCGCGCAACTCAACTTTGTAGCAGCTTTCCAGTCGCCGTTCCATTTCACTCTGAAACTGTGACGCAGTTACTATCCGTACCGCAGTGTAGCTGTGTCTGCAGGAGTCGCAAGGATTGTCTCTCTTCTCATAACGTGCCAGTCCAGTTGCGCAGTGATCTTAGCGTGGGATAACGTGTGTTACTCTCTGGAGTAGCTGCGTATATGGCGCAATTCTGCTATTTTTATGGTATTGCAATAAGCAGTTCGTTTTTTCTGAGAGACAAATGTATTTAGTGCACTGCATAACCTGAAACACTTACAGCTGGGCAACAACCATCTGAATCAAATTCTCCGTGTTGTATTCAGTATCTCAGGTGGACACGGCACATGGCATGGAGCATCTTTACTGTCAGTGTTGGCTCAGGGTTTGGTGTTCTAGAGCATTTCCTCATTCGAAATGCATCGCTTTTGTCATCACATTCCACCTCTTCTTCCTCACTCTCTTCTGCGCCTTGCATTCTCTACTGTGAATGTGAATGTGTATGTCGTTGCCGGATGTGTACAAAGTGCTGAATCTCTTAAGGCTTTTTAAATAAAGCGTACGTTATTAACATTCTACACCATTATTCTTCATGCCTACTGTGGTGTCACCGCCAGACACCACACTTGGTAGGTGGTAGCCTTTAAATCGGCCGCGGTCCGTTAGTATACGTCGGACCCGCGTGTCGCCACTATCAGTGATTGCAGACCGAGCGCAGCCACACTGCAGGTCTAGTCTAGAGAGACTCCCTACCACTGGCCCAAGTTGTACAGCCGACTTTGCTAGCGATGGTTCACTGACTACTTACTCTCTCATTTGCAGAGACGATAGTTTAGCATAGCCTTCAGCTGCGTCATTTGCTACGACCTAGCAAGGCGCCATATTCAGTTACTATGTCTTCTGAACAGATAATACTGTGAATCATGAACCGTCAAGTGCGACGTTCATCATAATGGATTAAAGTTAAGTATGAAACTAATTACGTCCGCTTTCCGAATTCTAATTCCTTGTTCCAGACCTCACGCCAGTATAGTCCTTCCCTCCTCACACCAGCCTGCGTGAGCTAAAACGCGTGCTATTTCGGCCTCCTCTCGTAACACGGTGTTGGCTCCTCTGCCAACCCAACACCTACATCACCTCTGCTTGCACCCTTTCATTACTATTGAACCGAAGTCCTCGATGGTAATCTTTAAGTTTTTGAAACAGATGGAAAACAAATGAGACCAAGTCGTGACTGTACGGGAGATGATCCATGACACTGAACACAACCGACGGATTGTTGCAGATGTCGCAGCCCTCGTCTGTGTTCCATGTGTAGACGAACCCTCCGAATTGGTATTTTTTGCCTTTTGAGATTCTGTTTCTCACGCAACGACATAATTACGATGCACACAGACATGTTACACTCTAGCACCAGCGTATTTCATCTTCCGTATGCGAAGCTGAAAAGTCAACCGAACAATTTGCATGACACGTAATACCTCAACCGATCTTGTTAACAGAATAAAAAAAATTGGAGGCATTACTTTTCATCACGCTATCGTACATCGAAAAAGTTTATCATTACATTGTTTTCAGCAAATAAACGATCTCTTATTATATAGCGGAATATATACACATATACAACCTGAGATTACCTTTCTTTAATCAAACCGCGCCAACAGTGCGATAAACAGCTTTCTTCAGTCAGATGCTGAAACTTACTGGGAGATTCCAGGAACGGAACCAAGTGTTGAACAGAAAACATATGATGCAAAGTACAACCTACAATCAGGCACAACAAGTTCAGTTTATTATTTGGATACAGTTACTAGCCTCCTCCTCTTCTGAAATTTTCGAAACCTGCTGGAGCTTCTAATAGGTGCTTTTATTGGAGTGTAGTATTGACTTCTATAGTACACTAAAAGGCCCCAATCCTCTGCCCATTCTTCCTTGGAAAGTTTCGTCTTCCGCAACCTGAATTCTTAGGATGGTAAATGACATTAATTACAGGGTGAGAAACACCGGCCTTGTTCGTCACCTATTCGTCCTAGTCATTGTAAACTAATACCAAGTGTCCTCGGTTCCATGGAAAGGAGATTCATGCACCTCTTCGCTTATTTGCAGTACCCGAATATTCATTTTACTGATCCATGGACATTGCTGAACACATTCGTATACACATTTGGATTGTTACGCTACAGAACGTTCTGGAGCACCGCGGGACGACCAGATCTGAGAGTCTCTCGAATCGCTATAGCTTCTGCTGTAGAAAATGAGAAATGTGGTGGAAGACGAAATTGCTTGGAATATTTCAGTTTCTGAACAAGAAATACACGTCGTACTGCTGAAATCTCTTGCAAGCACAAGCCATTAGTATAAACATGAACAATGTTCGTCGAATACGACAGTTGAGCTATAGTAGAGAATTTTGAGGTTTACAAACATATGTAGTAATGGAGTACGAAATGGGCCTATGTAGATATGAGATTGAATTCAACCGTAGGTGTTACACACCTGATCTAATGTTTTAACTAGTCAGCAATTAAGACGCTACATTTCCGATTTGGATCTTATGTGCGGAAGAACTTATCTTACATCCCGTAGGAGGGTGATTGATCTACTGTCGGACTGCTGTCCCTCTAGACCAATAAATCTTCTCGCCAAATACTTAGTCGTCATGCACAAAATCTAACGAATTCTCTCTGGTCTGAATTCCAGTTACGATTTCTGAGTTTCCTTGTTGTACTCCACACATCAGATATCTTAATATCTCTATTCATCGTTTCACAATATTATATCCAGATAAGACGTTTTTAGTTCTTTTTTGCAAACCGTTGGTTTCGCATCCGTCTACTAGCAGTGCAGATTGTCTGCTGAAGATAAGGAGAGCTTATTTTGCTTAAATGCTACTCCACGTTGCTCAGTAATTGTGAGGATTCCGTATCCCATGTCAAAGAGCTGTTAATCTATTACGAAGTAGCATGTCGTTTTTGGGATAGAGAGATCTGTCACATTTAACACATTGAATAATGTGTAGTAGGATACGTTCTATGGATCCGTTTCTGGCACAACAGCTACTGTATTCTCCACGATTGTTTGAAAGAGTGCCAAGGAGTGTTAGGGAAGAATCTTGCTGTCGGTTTGTCATCAGAACATTAGGGAAATGATCGGATCCTAATGCATCATGCCATATTAAGTAGAAACATTATCGTCTGGTAACGAACATAACGTGATATCGTCAACAGAGCTGCCTTTATAGGGAAGACACATCAGGAGAGGACAGCATCGTCGACAATTGACAGTATATAAACAACGAAATCGGTAGCACCCGTCGTAAAGGGTGTGAAAGCATTTATTACAGAAAATCGATTTTAGTCACCGAGTAACCACCTTCAGTGCAAATATTAAAGTCTTGGAGACCCACGTAATAATAGCAAATATTACAACTTCAAATTGGGATCAAATGCCTCTGAGCACTATGGAGCTAAACATCTGAGGTCATCAGTCCCCTAGAACTTAGAACTACTTAAACCTAACTAACCTAAGGACATCACACACATCCATGCCCGAGGCAGGATTCGAACCCGCGAATGTAGCGGTCGCGCGGTTCCAGACTGAAGCGCCTAGAACCGCCCGGCCACCACGGCCGGCCAAGTTGGGATCAATGTAGAAGAACATGGCAGTTAACGAACAGACTGCTCTTCTATATTGTGTACCCAAAAGGAGCATCGTCTTACTGTCACTGTCCCACAGTGCAGGCTCAAAATATGAACATTTCACAATATGTCTTGCTGTGGCAAACGGACACAATCGTTTGGTGTTTTTTGCGTTTGATATGGTGTATGGTGTGTCTTAAGAGTCTTGTGGAGGCACCATTAATTTATGGGCGGTTCTCAGAAAACACCAAAAACTTTTTTCATGTATTCTTTCTACCAAAACCGAGCCGCGGGTTCCAAGACGGATTTTAATAGCATATGACTGGAGTTCCTACGATATACTCCTACAATACCGAGCCCAGATAACCTTGAAAGTTGTTTTCATATCTTTATCCGTCTCCGTGAGACGAAGGTCGAAAGTTACCCTACTTGAACAAGTAAGATATGCATGTGTAACGGGGTGTGAGGCGAAATAGTAGTTTATACGGCGGAGATTCAAGCGTTTCTACTGGTAATGTATTTGTCGAAGTTGATCGTATTCTTGCAAGGCAAAGTCGCTGGGAACCGAAATGTACTGCTTCAAGCTTATGAGCTGCACCTTTGGTAACCATAATCTATGACTGAGCGGAGGAAGCCCTACGGTACGCTCAAGAGAATGGTGGGCTCCACACCCTACCAAGTTACATCTACAGATATCGTAATATTAATGCTGTTTCCTGATTAGAAGAGATATGTGATCATCCCATCTGAAGCGCGTTCCAAACACCACGGGCTACAGTTACCTGTGGGAAGGAGACACTATGTAATAAAATGGATGAATTACACCGTCGCAACCATCTCCGGTTGAAGAGAACTATCGAACATTTCTGAGTTGAAATTGTTAGGTCGTTGACATTGTAATAGCGTGTTAATGCGTAAACGACCCTGTCTAAAGCCATACAAAGATATTCAAGATCATGCTGTACAGGATTCAAGACGCTGAATTGGCTTCAAGACCATGGTGTATAGGAGAAAGGTATAAATCATCTGCAAACCGGAGAGTTTCAGTGCCGGGTGAAATGATGTTGTCCGTGGTCCGTATCTCGTGTGTACGTTTAAAACATATAAGGGCTGGGCATGGAGCACTGAGGCAGTCCTCTCTAGGTTGTACGAGAAATTTGTTCTGCAGTCAGAGCACTGTGTCTTAGGAAGGTTTGAACACCAAACAAAAACGTCTCTGTAATACACATATCCCTTAATTTTTGTAGTAGAAGTGAATTTTATACATTGTCGTGAGCACTTTTACGTCGATAAACGCTAATGCAAAAATGTTGCCTAGTGTTGAACGTTCGAAAAATTTCAAATTGTATAATACGAAGAACGCATAGTTCCCGTTACCCTTCGGAAACCCCACCTGGTTTTCTGAAAGCAAATACTTCTATCGCAGCTACCACTCTGAGTGGGTCTTAATAAACTATCGAAGGGTCCTTCTGGCTCAAGACGACGTTGTACTTCCGGCCATTGCTTTAGGTCACGGAGCTGGAATAATTATTTGAACTGTTCAGTGAGGAGAGGAGTGTCATCCAAATACCGTTCAAAGTTCGTAGAAACTTTGTCAATGCACTATTTGGCGAATTACACAGCGAAGGATGGTGAACATGATCCACTACAAGGACAGAGTTCGCCGAGGACTGCAGCATTTTCTTCAGCTCTTTTAGCTGAAAAGGTGATCACAGGATATGGCCAGATTCTACGGCTACTGGTGGAATAACGGGACTGCAGTCGTAAGACAAACATTTGGTCCGGGCTCCATTTGCGATTTCTGAGTTTTCATACTGTATTCAACACATTGGACAGCTTAATAACACTATTCAACGTTTCACAATAACTATTTGTTTCAGATGTTCCTGACATTTTTTTTATTTTTACAACCTGTAGCATCTGTCTTCCAGCATTGCAGGCTGTCTTTTTAAGATATGGAGATCTTATGTTACTTACGTGCTAACCAACGCTACGCAATCATTTGTGAAGATTCCGTATTCCATGATATCACAGGGGTGTCAGCGTGTAACGAAGAAGCGTAATACGTTGTGAGCCGAAAACGTAGTTTATGAAGTGGCATAGCACCGATGAACAAGTTGTAAAGTGTCTTCACTAACATCAGAAGAGTTCTGGGAATCCCACGTTGTAGTGCTGAAGCACAGGGAAAGTTTTGTGCGCGTTAAATCCTCTGTGAGGTGTAAAATTAGTCGCGCAATATTTCAGTTTCATACAAGTAATGTATCAAAATTTTACTGACTCATAAAATTCTCTTCATAAGAGTGACTCGCCCTACTGTGGCCGGCAAAAGTGGGGAAGTTGCGGAAAAATGCTTCTACCGGAGGACGAAAACGGCGAACACGCTGTTGTTCAAAGGACTCTGGCAGAAAAGTGGAGTACCAGCTGCCTCATCTCACTTTCCTCAGCACCTTCAAAAATTTCCCAAAAATTTTGGCATGCAGGCAAATTCGCGCGCTTTTTTATGCAGAGAGAGAATGTTAAAACAGCAGAGGAAAAGACACAGATATACTGGAAGATAGTAAAAGATGGTTGTGGCATAGAAAGATCGAAGGAGACATAAGGATTGCGACAGAAAGAGAGTGTACAGTGGCATTGTTTCGTAGTTGACAGTGGTAGGAAATGTGTGAAAGAGACTGTGCTAGTGATACAGGAGTAAAGGGAAGGTGCAGTTGAAAGGGAATGACAGCCAGTGATAAAGAGAGACAGCGTCTACGATAGTGACATCGAGGACGAGAGAGATAGTGACAGTGAGAAGACAGCGCCAGTTTGAATGGGTGAATGAAATAGTAGCAGTAGGGTGTGGGTTACTGTGAGGGGAGTTGGTCGGAATGAGAGATGAGTTGCGGGTTAAATAGAGTGCGAATATGTTGGCGTGCAAAAACATTTGGGAAAATTTTAAAGGCGCTGAGGGAACTATAATGAGGCAGCTGGTAGACCATACTTCAGTCAGAGTCATTTCAAAAAGAAGAATATTCGAATTTTGTGCTCCGATAGGGGCTTTTTCTCTGAAACGAATTTACCTATCTTGCGATGTTAGAGTTGAGATCCCCACAGAGCACCAGAGGTTGTTCAACTTTTACCAACAGTGCATTCCACTCCACTTCGCTTCCATTGCTTTACAGGGAGAAACATACCGATAACAGGGAGAATGATACAAAAAGTAATTATATCTGTGCTACTGATATGTACAGTCTTATATTAGGGGAACTGATCTGTCATTCCGAAAAAGTACCTTCTTCCCACAGCAGGACAGGGATACCGCCTTTCCACTCTGGTCCGCTCGACCTGATAATAAAGAACTCTCTAGAAACGATACGTCTGTCTTGTGCCAAAAACGTTTGGGAAACGTAAGCTGCAGATATATTTGGATACGAAATCTCTCGGAAGACTCTCTTGATTTTCTGTGGCTGACCGAACGCTCCACTGAACGATCCCGAAATCCGTGATAGGTGATAGCACATACAATTCCATTTCTTAAATCTCTCATGTGTACCTCTACTTTGGTGGGGAAGAGTACCTCGGTTGTTAATGTCATGCTGCTGGTGTTACGCGTGTATTGATAGTGGCTGCCATTCGTCGTGAACGTCGTGAAGGTCACTTGCGTGCCTGCTTCATGACATGTCGTTCTTTCCTGGGGTAGAGGAGGCAGGGGGATAGTCTGTGAGTTTACGGCACTCTTCATGTGATATTTTGTAGTTTTAGGGTATTTTTCACACAAATTGAGGAAAGGGTCAAGTCCATGTGAGAGCTAGTCCACAAAAAATTCGTAACTTACTGACAGCTCTGCAGCAAGAGTTTGAGGCGGTGTCATTTTGCTGTCTGAATACATAAACTCTGAATCACACGTGTTCTAATGTTCTTTTGTCTTCGCAGGTGCTTTACAGCATTTTGTGCTGTCTGTGTCTTCCCTGCAGGAAGAAGACACGTGATTTGGGGCACAAATCAAAGAAAGCACGTTCGACGGAAGTCTATGATTACAGAAATGTGGACATGGAGAAGGTAAGCACTGAGCAAGTCTAAGGTGTATGAAAAATTCCACAATGAAGCCAACGACCAGTTACATTACAGTTAATATAGTCACTGATACAGCACCATACAGAATCTCACTGTATCAGCTTCTGGACTCGGCTAAACTCTCTCAACTACTCGTCATAAACGAGCCATCACCAAACGACAGCTCCTCCTACAGTGCACACTGACCCCACCGTTTTATAAGTGCATTTTCAGCGACAGTGAAATAAGTGTGGATCGAGCCACGTAACCCAATTGCAGCCACACGTCTTCATATCCATCACCCCCATAACACTAGCCGCTCACTTTCCTATGATCTTCGGATCAGCGTAATAGCTATACCTGCTTACAAAAGGACTCGTTATAACTGGTGACAACGGTAACAACACTAATGGTTGGAATTAAGCTAGTAAACTGAACTGAAGAAAATATTTTGGCTATACAAGTACGCATCCCGGACCGACCAAAACTTCCATATGTCACATATTGCCCATATTTTCTACGTTCGCATTTTGTTGTGCATGCGGAGGGAGAGACTAATTAATACAACCATCACACAGTCTGTGTTTATACGATGTCTGTATATTACATTACAATTTCCTTCAGTCAAGCATGCAGTCATTAACGGTTTGAGAAAAGAAGACCGCGTACTTACGTTCTTCCTACTAGGAGGCAATTTCTATACATAATGTGGCAATCAGTCGCAACGCTGCGGACAGCAATATCCTGTCTTTAATAAATAGTAAAGTGAAGTACGCATGAAGGCAACCGAAAATTACATTCAGTCGATATTGTTACAGATTTGTGGGTCAAACCGTAAAAACATGCTTGGTAGGATTAAACATCGTTCCTTTTGAGAATATTCAGGAGTAGCAATTGATGAATGGTTCAAATATTTAGGAAAACTTTATATCTTTTAATGGATAACTTCATTTCCATTTGTGGATGTAACCCAGTCATGTCACACAATCGCAGACTACGCGGTATTAAAATAGGTGCACAGTAGATTGTAAAACGTCTACAGTTATTTACGTCATCAATACTCTTCTCAGCGTGCTACTGTGGGGAATGTCGCATGTTTCCCATTTCTGACATCATGAACTTAACCATAGCTATATGACAGAGCATTATTTTCATGACGCCATCAATAAGGATATACGTTTAGTGTACACAGATGGTTCAAATGGCTCTGAGAGCTATGGGACTCAACATCTGAGGTCATCAGTCCCCTAGAACATAGAACTACTTAAACCTAACTAACTTAAGGGCATCATACACATCCATGCCCGAGGCAGGATTCGAACCTGCGACCATTGTGGTCGCGCGGTTCCAGACTGAAGCGCCTAGAACCGCTCGGCCACTCCGGCCGGCTGTACACAGATGTGTGTTCCTTAAATGATATTTGATGTAGCACGCTTATTCTGAACCAGAGAGGCTTCCAGTCTTTATGTTCTAAACGAATTTTCAAATTCGTCTCATTCGTCAGTAGCATAGAGATCACAGTGGGACGATGGCAGCAGAATGAATTTGCCTTCTGCGGGCACGCGCTCTATCGACTATACTAACCAAGAACGACACACGACCTGTCCTCACAAGTGTACTTCCACCAGTGCCTCATTTCCCGACTTCCAAACTTCACAGAAAGGCAAAGGTCTCGTACTCGAGTTTCAGTCCGGCATATTCCGGCCTTCATATTTCACTACGTGTTTACTGCATATATCTATCCACATTTGCTTCAGATATTCTAAACCTTCATTGTACATACAATTTTTCTCCTTTAAAGCGCCAGGTTAACTATTACAGGATGCCTTAGCAGTAGCCGTATTACCGTGCCACAGGTTTGTCTAGTGTTTTCCATTACAAACGTTTTCATTCTTGTAGCTTTTAGTTCTCTGCCTTATTTGATGTCTTAATTTATAACCGCCATCTGTAGCACCGTACTTCACATCTCTTAAACGGTACAGTTATGGACTGCATATTTTGTATAAAATCTGTTTCAGTATTGTAAGTCAAGTGTTTAGAATCTTCGCATCTGTTAGAAAAATATGCAACCCACTCTTCCAGGTTTATGGCCGCTTGAAAAAGAGGAGGGTGTCAGAAGTGCCTTCTGTGTTTGAGATATTTCCCTGCCAATGGACCCCAGAATCAGCCAGTCACATCAGGAATGGAGATAATACTGTGGACTGTACGCTGAAGGGCGGCTATGCAGAGGTAAGTCAATATCAGTACAGCCGTGTGAAGTAAACTCGAAGAAAGGGTAAGAAAGAACGAGAGCGAAGAATGACCAAAGAAAGTATCAAATTCTATGCTTTGCAGAATCTGTTACTCTGCCGGATAACTCTTTCATTTGTACATGAAGGACTAAATAAGAATTGCATTTGATTACAATCCAATATTAGTATCGTACAGTGGTTACAAGAACCTAAGGTAATTCTAAGGTGCAAAGGAGCAATAGTACTTGTGCACTAACCTTCGTCTGTAAAACTGTAAGGGTTTCGGAATGTATCACTCGCCTCACACGCAATAGTGTTCTTCCGCACTCCACCTTCACCAAATGAAAAACAAAGGTTAACAGTGACTCAGTGCACCAAAATCTGGCAAGAGCTTTCGACGTGCTACCTCAGTCTCCAGTAGGCAAGATACGGCCATAGGGAGTGTTAGTTTGGATACCTGTGCATAAAACTAAGCACTTCCGTACATAGGTAGAAGCGTATACCATCAGTTTAAAAAGAAGACGAGAGATGACTTTAATTTGTGTGCAGTAATTTCAGGAAGTAGTACGTATCCACTGTAGAAAAATGTACACAAGGGCACAACGATATAACGTATGTTACAGTTCCAGTGCCTGTGACGCTTACCAGGAGCTCATGCAGGAGAAAGTTTAGAAACTTGAAGAATAGTTGATAAGAAAATAAATAACCGGAACAGAGAACACAGACGTGTTAGAGAAGGTACTAGAGCGTGGGGATTTTTAACAAAAGATAACAGTGCTGTCGTAGAGACCCCATGTAATGTTCCAGAATCGAAATTCGAGGTTGATTAGGCAGTGTCAAGGAACACAAAACATAAATTCAAATGACGATGGTAAGAATAATCTAAGAAAAAGTAGTGTGATAACAAAGATAATTATAAACATTAATTTACATTTTCGTTAGTAAGCACTCTCACTTGCAATTCCCTGCGTATTTAATTGTGTACTGGCACTTCAAATTTATTTTATGTTGTGTCATACGTTAACTGTTTGTTGATGCCTTAGCACTAGTAGCAACAAACTACACATAATTTACAAAGTGTGCTCCATAACTATCTTCCTTTGTCTTTTCCCCTTGTATCTCTTAGTTCTCTACCTTATTCGCTATCTTGACTTTCAGCACACATCAATAGCAACGTACCAAAATTCTTTTAAAACTACAATTATAGGCTACTTATTGAATATATAGTCTGTTTAATTATTACAATTAAGATATCTAAACCTTTATATCTGCTGTATACATGACGTCTTGTCTAAATTAGTGATGGTAAAAATAAAACTCCCCCAGGTTCGTATATTTGGGCGCTTCAAGGTGATAAATGTGGACGAAGAAATTCCTCCGTCTGTTTCCCACGATTTCAAGCTTCCTGTAGAACCTCGCAACCGCCGGAAGAGACGAGAGAAGAAACAGGAGAATCCCATTGATGTAAGTCAATATTATTACTACCATGATAAATAAGCAGGAGGGAACGGCCAGACAGCGTGAGAGGGAAGAATGCACAGATAGTATTTCAGATGGTATGCACTGCGGAATCCGCCACTCTGCCAGGTAATACACTGAAAAGCCAAAGAAATTGGTACACCTGCCTGGTATCATGTAGGGCCCCTGCAAAGCACCCAGAGTACCGCAACACAACGTGGCACGGACTCGACTGACGGCTGACGTAGTGTTGGAGGGAACTGACAGCATGAATCCTGCAGGCCTGTATATAAATCCGTAAGAGTTCGAGGGGATGGGTATCTCTTCTGAACAAGAGATTGTAAGTCTCAATAATGATCATGTCTGTCTCCAGCTGCACACGCCTCACACCATTACTGAGCCTCCACCAGTCCCCTGCTGACATGTAGGGTCCATGGATTCATGAGGTTGTCACCATACCCGTTCACGTCCAACCGCCCAATACAGTTTAAATATAGGGACTCGTCCTTCCAGGAAATATGTTTCCACTCATCAACAGCCCAATCTCGGTGTTGACGCGCCCAGGCGAGGCTTAAAGCTTTCTGTAGTGCACTCACGAAGGATATACAAGGGGCCTTCGGCTCCGAAAGCCCATATCGATGATGTTTCGTTGAACCGTTCGCACTCTGACACTTGTTGATGGCTCAGCACTGAAATCTTCATTAATTTGCGGAGAAGTTGCTCTTCTGTCACGTTGGACGATTCTCTTCATTCGTTGTTGTTCTCGTTCTTGCAGGATGTTTTCCCGGCCACATCCATGTCTGGGATTTGATATTTTACCGGACTTCTGATATTCACGGTACACTCATGAAATGATCGTACGAGAAAAAAAGAAAGATGCCATGTCCCATCACTCGTTTGCCGAATATAACATCACATTCAAACTAAGTTAAACCTTCATAACCCTCCGTGGTAGCAGCAGTAACCAATCTAACAACTGCGCCAGTCAGTTATTGTCTTATACAGGCGTTGCGGACCCCAGCGGTGTATTCTGCCTGTTTACATATCTCTGTATTTCAAAACTCATGCCTATAGCACTTTCTTTGGTGCTTCAGTGTATTATTGGGAATCGCTCAGGCTCCTTACGTGCTTTCGGAGCATGAGAGACCGCAGCTGACACTCAGATTTACAAGAAGAGCAGAGAGAGATATTCACTCTACTATAGACCAATAATATTATCCTCAACTTGTTACAAGGCCCTAAGGTAAAACTAAGGTTGCATGCAAGAATATAAATTTTGAAAGGAATGCTAGGCTATGAAACTGAAGAAAAAGGAAGATGAAGAACAATATACATAGGGAGACGTGGCTTTAGTATAATTGGTGTAAATTAATCAAAGAATACGATATTAATATGTTCGGAGGAATTATGCATCATCTTATAATATAGCAGGACAGTGTGAATGGAGTATGAATTTAAAATATGTAAAAAACAATATATCGAGACACTGATAAACATATAGTAAATAACTCTACATGAAGTATTGTTAATCAGGCGCAGTATTTCAATCTGGCGAAAGATACAGAGTAGCAATATCAAAATATATTTATATTTTCGTTAGTAATCTTCCTTTTTTAAATCTACCGGCACAGTTATTGTAATATCGCAAGTAGTAACCACCAAAAACCATCGAAGACGTTACATATCATACGGTTATAAAAGGATGCGTCCTGTTTTTAGATCATCATAGTCTTTCTTGGTTTCACTCTTTTGCATGGTCTAATCATTTTACGTCATGACACGCCCTATCCCACTGTATACGCGATGGTCTGATTCTTTTTTTCTAACGTGCCCATATCTTCGCAATTTTAACATACATTAAAAACACTGTATTTGTTTATTACAGCCTACAGTTAAGCCTTAGTTATTTAATATTTAATCCATTTATGAATGCTGTGACAGACGTCTAAAGATTTCTGTCCTTTAGACACATGCTATTCTAGCTCAGTCACTAATGATAAACCTCCCACAGGTCAATTTTACTTGGGACTTCGGTGAGGAAGAGATGGCTGAAGAGATTCCACGTTTTGAGAGCGAAACTTCCGAACTGAGTGCTCAACCTGAAATTTTACCGCAGAAACCAGAGTTGCTCGATGCTCCGCAGGAGTTCCGTACTGAGGTAAGTCAGTAGCATTACTACCATGAATAGTTAGTAGGAAGAAATGGCCTGACAGGGTTACAGCGGAGAAAATCCAATTACACGTCTGACTGCATTTATTGCAGAATCACCCTCTCTGCGAAATTTGTTTATTTATTTGGAATGCCTCACGCTCCAGACATTCCTACATGACAGTAAAATGCAGTCGAAAATCAAGTTTACATGAAGGACTGTACAAAGGATTCATTTTATTATAATTCAGTAAAACTAAAGTCCATTGGTTACAAGCTGTTAAGGTAAACTTCAGATCGAACTCAATACTACTGTTGTGATACAGTAAGCTTCAGTTGTAAAATTTCCATGAGTTCGGAATGCAACTAGCGTGACCCATGTCGGTCTCAAAGGAGTTGGGATGCACCGATTATAGACGACAGCCTTGTAGAGTCGCAGCTGGTCGAGCTCTACTGCTGGCCAGACTCTCATCTGTCCATCGGTGTCGTAAGCTGGAGGCAAACGTGTAGGATTAGAAGCTGTCTTTCAGTTTGCGACGATCGCGTTATACATGCAGTGCGATTTGGAATTGTGGGCCGAGCGAGATTGAAATCGGTTGCCTCATTATTAACGCAACTACGACGAGGATAGTGTTGAGCGATTTATGGAAACGTGGAGTACATAAATCCGCGTGGCAAAAGTGAAATTATCACAAAACATACTTCTTGCGGAAATAAATCCTTGTTTACCTTGTGTCTTTAAGAAAGATATAATACTTTACTGAAGCATACGACCGTATCAAAGCTGGACTGTTCTGATTCTTGCCACTAAGCTTCAGTTGACCAGTGGCTGCCAGTAGATTGCGTCCTCAGCCATTTTGTGGGAGAAACAGACGAGGTTGGCTACAGGCCTCACTGTACTGTAAATGTAGACCGCAGTTGCACAACTTGTCTCATCAACACACACTAAAGAGAGGTATCATTGCGAAGACGTATCAATAGTAAACGGAAAAGCTACGATGCAGTTCTGTAATTGTGTGACATTACGCAGACCTATTAGTTGAAATGATGTCTCGGATCCGACATCCAGATGTCAGGGGATTTGAAACCAAGAGCTGGAAATAAATGACTATGAACGCCACTAATTAACATGTTGTGTGGCAGTAGGGGATAGATAAAGCAGACAGAAGGAATCACAACATCTCAATGATTGTAGCCGACTAGATGGTGAACATATGGAATATTCTATAACATCCACAAAGGCGCTCTACTGGGACTCTTTTATCTACCTTCTAACATAGTTCACACCTAATTGCTCCAGCTAAACTTTAGTGGCGTCTGTTTTGTCTTATTGTGATACTGCCAACGGTTATTCTAATGCTGAAGCTCACGTGATCTTTTAATTACGTTCTTGATGAAAACTATCTGGATAAGTAGACTGTAAGAGTATAAAAATTGTAAGAGCATACGAGCAGTTGGCAGAGACCACATGGAATCAACGGCACAAGCCGTAAGGAAAGGCGAATGAAGGGTGGCCGAGGCATATTCGGTACAGGTTCTGACAGACGTACCACGAGAACTGAAACAGTGCCATCCCATCTGTTCGTCCACACCGGTATCTATCGGATTTGATGCCGAAGTTATAGATAATTACTATAGTATTACGAAGTCTTTGTTGAATAGCAATTCATAAAAACTAATATGACAAGAATTTTCATTTGTACAGTCAGTAGTCGGCTGCCTTCGAGGCTAAATTATTTAAATGAAACAGTGTTTTGGATCACCTTCCGTCACAGGCTGAGCAACATCTTATGAGGCAAACTCTATATCTACATATATACTCCGCTCGCCACCATGCGGTGTGTGGCGGAGGGCACTACTCGCGCTATAGTCATATTTACCCCCCACCATCACACACACACACACACACACACTTTTCCACTCGCGAATCGCACGAGGGAAAATCGACTGTCTGAACGCCTCAGTACGAGCTGTAAATTCCCTTATCTTTGAATGGTGATCATTGCGGAATTTGAAAGTTGGTCGTAATAATATATGCTCTACATCCTCGGCGAAGATAGGATTTTTGGAATTTAGTGAGCAGCCCCTTCCGTTTAGCTCGTCGTCTATCTGCAAGTGTTTCCCACTTCAAACGTCATAACCATGTAATCAGAAGACAACGAATGTGCGAAATACGACTTACATAGTAGTATTTACCAAAAGACTGCGCTTCTTAGTCACAAAAGAGGATTACCTCTGACCAATTTCTACTTCAGGTACTTAATCAGAGTAAATGAATAATTTAGTAGGAAATGGAAATTTGTGCAAACTGTGTTACGGGTTCCGCTGGGGCCGGCCGCGGTGGTCTCGCGGTTCTAGGCGTACAGTCCGGAACCGTTCGACTGCTACGGTCGAAGGTTCGAATCCTGCCTCGGGCATGGATGTTTGTGATGTCCTTAGGTTAGTTAGGTTTAAGTAGTTCTAAGTTATAGGGGACTAATGACCACAGCAGTTGAGTCCCATAGTGCTCAGGGCCATTTTAACCTTTTTTTTTTTTTTTTGGTTCCGCTGGTCCTGTTATAAAACATAGTCGAGATGCATCGAATGGAAAAGAACACATGCTCTTTCACCCATCATCCTTTCCCATATCTAGACAAAGTTTTCTAATGACCTCGTCAACGATGGCACGTTACGTCTCAATCAGCATACTCCCGTCATTGCGGCTGCCACTGCACGTACTTTCTACATGTTATGTTGCCTCGCCACAGCTGTGCTGTTAGGGATACGTCGGATAATATCTGTTTGTAATTTACTACTGTGTGGTTGATGGTGTAGCACTGGTTATCTGAAATCCTAAGGAAGTCGAATACTTTATTGAATGACACGAGCTGGGACAGATTCTATACGGCTAAAAACGCTCCTCGCACTTATTAGCTGGGATGATTTGAGCGAAGAGAGTGACACACATAAATGCACGCAAAATAGTTCCACGTGATAACACAGTAATAATTCTAGATATAAAAGTGTTACCACTGCATGAATACAAATATGTGATATGTAACGAAACAGAAACATTAATGAGAAATACACTCCTGGAAATTGAAATAAGAACACCGTGAATTCATAGTCCCAGGAAGGGGAAACTTTATTGACACATTCCTGGGGTCTGATACATCACATGATCACACTGACAGAACCACAGGCACATAGACACAGGCAACAGAGCATGCACAATGTCGGCACTAGTACAGTGTATATCCACCTTTCGCAGCATTGCAGGCTGCTATTCTCCCATGGAGACGATCGTAGAGATGCTGGATGTAGTCCTGTGGAACGGCTTGCCATGCCATTTCCACCTGGCGCCTCAGTTGGACCAGCGTTCGTGCTGGACGTGCAGACCGCGTGAGACGACGCTTCATCGAGTCCCAAACATGCTCAATGGGGGACAGATCCGGAGATCTTGCTGGCCAGGGTAGTTGACTTACACCTTCTAGAGCACGTTGGGTGGCACGGGATACATGCGGACGTGCATTGTCCTGTTGGAACAGCAAGTTCCCTTGCCGGTCTAGGAATGGTAGAACGATGGGTTTGATGACGGTTTGGATGTACCGTGCACTATCAGTGTCCCCTCGAGGATCACCAGTGGTGTACGGCCAGTGTAGGAGATCGCTCCCCACACCATGATGCCGGGTGTTGGCCCTGTGTGCCTCGGTCGTATGCAGTCCTGATTGTGGCGCTCACCTGCACGGCGCCAAACACGCATACGACCATCATTGGCACCAAGGCAGACGCGACTCTCATCGCTGAAGACGACACGTCTCCATTCGTCCCTCCATTCACGCCTATCGCGACACCACTGGAGGCGGGCTGCACGATGTTGGGGCGTGAGCGGAAGACGGCCTAACGGTGTGCGGGACCGTAGCCCAGCTTCATGGAGACGGTTGCGAATGGTCCTCGCCGATACCCCAGGAGCAACAGTGTCCCTAATTTGCTGGGAAGTGGCGGTGCGGTCCCCTACGGCACTGCGTAGGATCCTACGGTCTTGGCGTGCATCCGTGCGTCGCTGCGGTCCGGTCCCAGGTCGACGGGCACGTGCACCTTCCGCCGACCACTGGCGACAACATCGATGTACTGTGGAGACCTCACGCCCCATGTGTTGAGCAATTCGGCGGTACGTCCACCCGGCCTCCCGCATGCCCACTATACGCCCTCGCTCAAAGTCCGTCAACTGCATATACGGTTCACGTCCACGCTGTCGCGGCATGCTGCCAGTGTTAAAGACTGCGATGGAGCTCCGTATACCACGGCAAACTGGCTGACACTGACGGCGGCGGTGCACAAATGCTGCGCAGCTAGCGCCATTCGACGGCCAACACCGCGGGTCCTGGTGTGTCCGCTGTGCCGTGCGTGTGATCATTGCTTGTACAGCCCTCTCGCAGTGTCCGGAGCAAGTATGGTGGGTCTGACACACCGGTGTCAATGTGTTCTTTTTTCCATTTCCAGGAGTGTATATTACTCAACAAGACGATTACTAGTAATGCATTAGGAAGTAATTCTATTTATTGGAGGTTAAAAATATGAAATCACACGTATAACAGACATCAGTTAAGTAGAAGAACAACATCTGTTGGGGGGAAGCGGATGTAACTTTATTGGAGTGAATTAAAACATAAATCTTTAACAACATCATCGCAATCATACAAGTTCTGGTATATGACAGATGAACGTGAAAGACGTGTGAACGTTTTATACTTGACTAAACACTTTTATTGTAAATGAAATTAATTATCTGGACAACTGAGAAATATGCTTCCTTTTAACTCCAACGATATCACGATTATTGGATGTATTACTTAACTTTATACATGATTCAGAGTAGTAATAAAAGACATATATATCGACATTTTCTTTAGCTAGCTCTCTTCTTTAGAGTTGAGTGCATGTTTTGCTACGTAGTTGCTGTACGTCTTTATGTGTCCTATTGTAAGAAGTAAACAGAAACCATCACAAACATTACATGCCATGTAGATCACAGAGAATGTCTGAAGTTTTTAGATCATCTTTCTCATAGCAAATTTCATTCTTCTGCGTGATCACTTTGTGCACGAAGCACTGCATGGGCAATAACCTGCTTCTTATGTTCGAACCTGAACGTATCTTAACAATTCTTACTTTCAAGCGCCCGATTAATTATTCCTCCTTGCCTTACCAGTATTCACGTTAGCCTTTCTCATCAGTGTGGCCCAGAAAAGTGTTCCCCCTCCATTACATTCCTGTACCTGTCACTTCTCTACCTCTATCTTACTTCTTAACAGGCATCTGTAGCACTGTTCTTCAGCTTTATTACAACCTACACATAGAGATCTCGTATAACCCATTTCAGAAAGTTAAGTCAGTGTGTAAGGTTCTCTGTAGGTTAGACGCTTGCCTTTACAGCTGAGTCAGTGATGATGAAGTCAAACCATCCACAGGTCCGCGTCATTGGGCGTTTCGACGTGACCAATGTGCTAGAAGATATTCCACCGCTCGAAGACAACGCCTCTATACTGACTGTGAACGCCGAGACTATATGCAAGAAAGCAGAGGTGGAATTCGTTGATCTTCCGAAGGAGGATTCCGCTGAGGTAAGTTAGTGTTATTAGTACAATGAAGAGCTAGCAGGAGTAAATGGCCACTCAGTTTGGAGCAACGAAATGACAAATACATCTCAGACTGTCTGTATTGCAGAAACAGCCACCCTGCCGGACGATAATTTTCGCGAACCTCTCACAATCCGGTTACCTTTCACGAATGTAAAATGTAGTCGAGTGTCTCGTTTACATGAAGGACTAAACGAGAGATTCACTATATTACAATCCTATCATACACTCTAAAGCAAAAGAACGACGCACCACAAACGAATTATCAGAATGGGAAGGATATCGGTAGACGTGATGTACAGGTACAGACAAACAAATGACTATGCTTTCAAAAAAGTTGCATGATCTTAACAAACTGAGCAAGTGAGAAACGCGTTGGTACACCTCTGGACCTTCTCCAAGCAGTTGGTGGCCTTGGCACTGATTGACATCATTGTTGGATGTCCTCCTGAGATATCCTGCCACATTCTGTCCAGTTGGCGCGTTAGCAGCTCAAAATCCTCAGTTGGTTGAAGGTTCCCTTCCACAATGCTGCAGACGTTTTCAATTGAGAAGAGATCCGGCGACTTTTCTGGTCAAGTTAAGGTTTGGCAAGAACGAAGACAATCAGCAGAAACTCTCGTCCTGTGCGGAAAAGCATTATCTTGGTGGAATTTAATTCGAGGATGGTTTGTCATAAAGGGCAATAAAACGGAGTGCAGAATACGTTCGACGCACCACTGTGCTGTAAGATTGCCACGGATGACAACCAACCGAGTCCTGCTATGAAAGGAAAAGGCGCACTAAGCATTATTTCTGGTTGTCGGTCCATGCGTCGGGCGACATTCAAATTGGTATCTCACCGATGTCTGGGGTGTATATATGCGTTCTTAGCTATGTATCTCTTTGACACGAGTAGAATTGTCTTCAGCGAAGAAGCTCTCTTCGAGTTGAGCACCGGTGACCAAAGAAGACGACTCTCAGGAAGCCCCTGGGCGCCGCCCTCCGTACAGTCTGACAGCCAGGAGTGACGGTCTGGGGCGCCATTATTTTTCACAACTGGAACTACTTGGATTCCATTCGCGGCACCTTTACAGTACAGCAGTACGTCGACGATATTCCATGCAACGCTTTGTTGCTATCAAGGGCTTATATTTCAGCAAGACGAGAGTTTATACTGCCTCCCTTCTTGCTTTGCAGATTCCACCATGGCCGTCAAGTTCGTCGGATCTCTCACCAATTCAGAACGTTCGTAGTGTTATGCGTGTTGTCCTCCGTCCAGTTCGAGATTTTGATGCAGTAAACACTCCTATTGGCAGAATATGCCACGATGCCGGGAGCACATCCATTAACTGCAATAATCTGTGCCACGTCGAAAAACTGCTGGTATAAAGCCCAGAGGAGGAACAGCGCATCGTTGACTCCCTCAATTTGTGAAGCCCTTTCTCTTACATAAATAATTCAGTTTAACTGAAACTGTAGTAATTTGTTTGTCTATATATGTAGATCACTTGGTTATTTAGAGTGTACTCACGTCCTTCAATTACTAGACACTAAACTGAATCCAAGGTCTACCGCGATGGTATCACTAGGGATTATAAGCTTCCACTGCAAAATTGTCTCGGGTTCGGTATGGTTACATGGCACCCTGCAACGACTTGAGTCGTGCCAGTTGTAGACCATAGTTCTTGAGAGTCACAACTGACAGTATGTCACTGCTGGCTGGAGTCACCTCCTTCCGTCTACATGGCAGGTTCGAGGTAGTGGTGTAAGATAAGCAGTTAACTTTTATTCCGCGACAAAGACGTTATGTACGTAGCGTGATTTCTGATTGGGAAATGACGAATACTCAAATTGATTGACTCACTTTCAACGCATCTATGACGATCAATGTTTTACGTAATTTTTGGAAATGTGAACAAGCTAAATCTGGATAGTCGGTGAACATTTAAAAGGGCACGTACTGATTTCCAGTATTGTGTCTTAGCCAACTCACAACTTCTACACATCGAAGTTTTTCTTTGGAATACCGTCTCTATCTGGTTTGTTTCTTCCGGAGATGTAAGACTTCGCCGAAGTCGACTCCTTCAGAGATGAACTGTTCCACTAGTTTCAAGTGATCTCAAGTACCTCTTGCTTCAACGAGATTGCATCCTTAGCTATTTGCTGGAAAAAACAGAGGAAATTACCTACCTGCTGGACAGTAATGTAAACATTGACCGCAGTAGCATCGGTTCGTCTGCTCGATTTCGCACCAAACAAAAATATTAAAGCGAAGACGTATCATTATCAAAGGAAAAGACTGCGATGTACTCACATGTCTAAACGACGTAAGAAAACCTATTACCTGAACTGTGCGCCATAGTAGGGTATGCTAGTGTAATAGGATATGAAACCGGGAGGCAGAATGAGATGTCGCCTGAATACCACAGATGAACATGTTATGAAGTATAATATCATCGATATAGCAGTGAAAAACAATTACATTACTACAGTGAGTGATACCCACGAGAATTTGACGTCCCATGTAACGCAGCTTTTAGGAACCGACGGAATTATGACATTAAGGCAGTAAGTTTGATAACGAGGACTTTCGTTTCATCCAAAGTTACATCTAAGGACATGTCGGGAACAGATATAAGATTCATTGAAATATTTATGACGAACAATGATACTGAGCCTTTCTGCTGTGACAGAGTGATAATTCACTGAATGTTACACCAAAGAATGAGGATAACCTAACACACAAAATAACGGTGAACGTTTTATCATGTGATATGACAATAATAATGAACAACGACAAGTTTAAAGGAGAATGGTATGATGAAGTGTGTTGAATGTCAGGAGATTAATAAAGCTACTGCATGTGAAGGTACAAGGTCAACTCCTATGTCACGTAAGTTCGGTCGCCACTGCCACCAGAATACACCATGACAGAATATTTTTCGTGTAAGGGTACGTCTGTTTAGCCTCATCCACTATTTTGCTGTGAATAGCATGAGTACAGATATAACCCTTGGTACGCACGGAACAGGCAACTATTCGAATATCAACCCGGGGCACAACCGTTGCTCTTGTTGTCTCCTGTCTGAAGAATGGCATTATGCAGCTCGCCACAGTAGTCCATCGAGTGAGAGCCTCTTGGTTTCTTCATAACTATGGCAAGCGTGATTCATGAGTCCACTTTACATGTTCAATTCTTCATCTATCAGCAGAATTTGACAAACATCCCACGTTCCACGACCACACACACTCCCTCAGTCCTTTTTCACCAACCTGATAACCCCCTCAGGCTTTATGATGCATCCCATCAACAGATTCCATCTTTTATTCACTTTCTGTCATAAAAATATATTCCTCCCCAGCTCGATTGAGTTGCCACATGTAAGGCACGCCCTAGGTCCACTTCGTCTTCAGAACTCTCATGGAACACTCCCCTTAAAAACCATCTGCTCTTTTCTGCCCTGAACTGCTTACAGTTCACGTTTCATTCATGTACAAGGCTTGAATGCAAACAAATACCTTCAGAAAAGACCATGTGACATTGTAATTTGTCTTCTATGTTAAAAAATTTTGCTATAAGCGTTCTCAGTTTTCATCTTCTGCACTTCAGCATCCATCTGAAATTTTTCCACCCAAGTAGCGAAACTCATTTGATACTTTCAATGTCATTTCCTAACCCATTTCCCTCCGTAGCTCACAATTTCGATTTTATTCTACTGCATTTTACTACCTTACTTTCACTTTTTTAACGTTCGACTAAGAACATATTTTCAATAGGTTAGGTTACCCATTTCGTTCAGCTGATAATTCAAGTAAAGTACCGCCTCTGATATAATTCCACTGTCATCGACTTAACTAAAGTTATATTTCTTTTCTTCCAGAACTAAAATATTCATTCCAAGTTTCGGTTTCCTGTCCGTATTGCTTGCTGAATGTCCATACTGAATAACATGTGGAATAGGCTAAAAGCCTGTCTAATTCGTGACTCGCATTTCATCCTTGTTACCTTCAGAAGTGCAGCGGGTATGAACGTCGGTTTGCTTTGCTTCAGTGTATCTCCCAAGTCGTAGAATTGAGTCAGTAATGGTTCGTGCGTCTCTACATCCCTCTTGAACCTAAATTCATATTTTGCCAGTCTAATCATAATTTCGTGTTAGTTCTTTTCCAATCAATCCATTAACATTCACACTCCTTTGGAATTTTCCCACGTTCGAAGTGGGATCATTACATGTGTTTGAAGACTGAGAGTATGTATCCTACCTTGCACGTGTTATATGTCTGGTGAACTCTTTTTTTCTTGCTTCTCACTATGATCCCAATAACAGTAAAGAAGTATTGTCCACTCGAGATGAGCCGGCCGAAGTGGCCGTGCGGTTAAAGGCGCTGCAGTCTGGAACCGCAAGACCGCTACGGTCGCAGGTTCGAATCCTGCCTCGGGCATGGATGTTTGTGCTGTCCTTAGGTTAGTTAGGTTTAACTAGTTCTAAGTTCTAGGGGACTAATGACCTTAGCAGTTGAGTCCCATAGTGCTCAGAGCCATTTGAACCATTTGAACCACTCGAGATGTCCTTCTTCGACATATGTCTTTCAGTGGTCTGTGAAATTCGTTTCACAGTATAATGTGCTCCTTCTTACCCTCGTCTAATTTCTCTTTCCTTTCGATAATAATTACTTCAAGCTGGTGCTCTTTGTTGAACCTGTCCGTGCACTGTATCCCAGTTGCAGTTTTTCCTTTCTTGCTTCATACTGTCTTGCAATCTGAGCCCTAGGTATTGATTTATGTGACTGAGTTTTTCCCAAAGTTTTCTTAAATTTTCCTGTGTCTATTATTCTCACTGTCAAGTTTAGAGTTTCTTCTCCATTATTTTTAAATTTGTGTATTCACATCTGCTGGCTTAATTTTCTGTATTTAGGTATTTTCTTCTTTCGTGAATAAAATTCATTACTGATGAGTTGTCTTTTCCTCCATTTGATCCTATGCATCTTTCATTATCACATCTCTTGAAACCAACCGTTCGTCATCTTTTGCAATACATATCCCTTTCTGAATCAGCGGTTGCCTAAACCTCCCTTTGAAACACTCGAAAGTCTTCTGAAGTCTTCTGGTATCTCCAGGTTTCCAAAAGATACATAGCTTCCTTTCACTTAAAAAAAAACAAATTAAACTGATTTCTGTGCACATTTTTCCAGGCACCTTTCTTTACAATTACTTGCCCACAGCTCATGGTGCTCTGTTTTATTTTATATTGTCTTGCTCTCGAATTCCTGCCTTCAATTACTTGTTTTCTCCTTACATGCAGGGAATATGTTTTTCTATTTATACTTTATTTATTTCCACCTTATAATTATGTACAAGCTAGCAGCCTATGGTACTAACCTAATGTAAGTGTAGTACTGATGTTTATCTGGCTACTCATGTTCATCTGGCTAATAAGTTGTTCGGCCGCATTCCTATTTTCTTGTTCGTAAAAAAATCATGTCCTGAGAAATTTCCTTTTGCTTTCTGCTGTAGGAAGTACCCACACAACAAACCCCACCTCACTGACCTAATTAGCTCCCTTTAGCAGGAATACGTGTATCAGAGGGAAGTGCCTAATCAGGACGCCAACGAGCACCTTACTTCGTCCCGCTGGCTGTAATGAGGCACGCCTCAGCCAGGTAGCAGGCTTCACCAGTGAGGCAGCTGCATACACTGACACTTTACACTATACGCCGGCAGGCAGTGAGTTGTCTTTTCGTTTGCGATTCCATCATTTCATTGCAACAGATTCCCTCATACCCTGACGCCCAGCACAATATCACATATTTCCGTATTTACTTTAAGTTATGTTGGGTGTCCAGAAACCGCAAAATGCACTGAATAAGCAAATGTGCACTAGGGGAAGGAGAGGAAATGGGTAATTTTGGAGGACTCGTAACAGCTGAAATCAAACGATGCTTATAACTGACACACAGATCTTCATTGAAGAAAAGTAAACCACCGAGTTGGGTAATTCCCAGTTACAAGACTGCTCGCAAGCAGTTGAACTATCCGTTTTAGATTAACATCAACAAATTCAGAACAGATAATTCGATATCAGTAACAACACCCACATCAGACTGACTTACAAGCAAGGAATTACATTGAAAGACAACTTAATTAATAACCTGCCAGAAATCGTATCAGTGTGTATCTAGTTAAAGTCCCGTTGCTAATAGAAAGATCTTCAGCGCTATCCCATTGAACATTGTGCGATAGAAGAAGACTCTTGTTTGTAAACAATTTACTTCTCTTTTATATTTTTTAACGGTTAGCAGCCGTACGGTATTCTCTGAAGGCTGGACTTCTTAGTGTCATTTTAGCGCTTGTCTGACGTCAACACGACGTTGTGCTCCTTTCCTGGATTTGATTATACTCTGCAGCTACAACTCGAAATCTTCTATCATTGCTCGTGGAACTCGTACATGAGGCCATCTTTGGCGATTGAATGTGCTCGTATATTATAAATGTTGTGAGGTTGGTCTAAGATTTTCAATTTTCTCAAGCAGTTTAATGCTGTTTTGTTCAACCAACTAGCCTATCATGAATGACTTCATTAAGTTCATTATGTAGATCTCTGGCTCTAGACCATCGGAGTTCTTTGAAAATGGGTGTCAAGCATCTCTTTCATATGATTTAAAAAAAAATTTATATTTGTCTGGTGTACTGTGCCTCAAAACAAACTTCTTTATGTCATGGCCTTAATCGTAAGTGCCTTATAACGTCTAATTTTTATATTGACAGTCACGTTTTCGCTGTCTAGTAAGTCATGTAGGGCATCAATTAGTCTGATCGTCTTCCCTTTCTTAACCTGTATGTGTAAGTTGAATATAAATTTATTGTCTAATAATACACCTGGGTATTTGACGTGGTTGGTCCCCTGTATCTTTGTGTTATTGATTTTCAGTCGGCCCCTCAGGTCTGGTCTTCTTGTGGAGAACAGGACTAAGCGTTTCTTATCAGCACTTAGACGCTCCATGTTATATTTTGTCCGCTGCTCTGTGACAGTCAGATGCCTCTAAAGGCGGCCTATGGCTGCATTCACACTGCCTCAACATCGTTTGCTAAATACCCCAATTACAAGTTTATAAATTGTAACAGACCGGAGACGACATGTAAAAGTGTATTATTTATTAGCTATCAGCTGTTATGAATATCGTTAAAGCTTCTTTTTATTTCTTCTCTTCTTTGCAATACACGCGTAATAACAAGAATGGTATTCCATATTAACTGTTTGTTCGTCACAGTGTCTGGTTATACTTTGCTACTATTATTTTATTACGTAAGTCCTAGGTGAAGACTGATTTTGTCCCAACTATAGCTATGCTGTTTGCCTAGGTGGACGCTGCTGATAATGAAAAACCTCGTAAGGAAGTGGAGGAAGGGGCAGCCGAGGATCTCAGCAGCCATGCTTCGGTTGCTGCTTCCAGCAACTGAACAAAAGATTTATTTGTTCCAATAGTTCTTGTTTGTTTCGAGTTTTTTGTTCTCTTCGAGTTATTTGTTCAGTTTTGTTCTTTGTTCTTGTGTTCGAGTTTTATTTTTGTTGAGTTTTGAATTTTCATTCCCAATATTTTTCTCATTTATATACAAAAAATAAATCTTTTGTTTTTCGTCAACTGTTGTCTAGTTCATTAAGTGTGTTGCTGTAAAATGAGAGTTCACGAACATAGTCTCTAAGAAGTTCATTTTCCTGTATTTAATAGCAAGCAATAGTAGACGCTTTACATTCTGGAAACTAATCAAAGATAGCTGTTTAAAATAAAACAACACAGCCTGCTGTCAACCGAATGCCGAACACGTAAGCCCTTCGTCCACAGCACCAAATACATTGTCACCTCACGGCTGGGCCATTTTATGTAGTCTTATAGACGTGGGTATAGTACACTTCTCATTTCGTACACAGCCAGATGCCATTCACAGAAATAATATATATATATAGATGTATGTATCCTTGTTGCCACAGGATACATTACTTGTAATTGATCACCATATGCAGCTGTATTACCACCAACCACTACGATGTGCGTTCAAGACAGTCTAAGACACTTGAAAACCTGAGTACAGTGCCTAAAATAGGGTAAACATGTACCTCCGACAGTGGCGCATCTTTTAGCTTAGTTTACTATACCACATTCACTTCACAATGACACACTTCATAAGATGCTGAGAAGCTCAATTTAATTTTATAATTTTTAGAGTGGGTTCGATAAGTGTGTGTAATGAGATGTAGTGCCATATCTCCAATGACTGTGGTTAAATCATGGCCTGGAAATTTGTCCACACTTGTGAACAACTTATATGGGGGTATATACCAGCCATAAGATGTTTAGGACTCCCTTGGATAAAACATTGATGGAACTTTGCGAAGAACTCTCATAATCTACTTTCTCCTACGAAGCTTACTTCCATGTAGCAGATGCGTACATATCTGAAGATTGCACGTTCGTACCGATATAAATCGGCGCCCTCAATCTGATGTTTAAGAGATTTGTAATACACTCCTGGAAATTGAAATAAGAACACCGTGAATTCATTGTCCCAGGAAGGGGAAACTTTATTGACACATTCCTGGGGTCAGATACGTCACATGATCACACTGACAGAACCACAGGCACATAGACACAGGCAACAGAGCATGCACAATGTCGGCACTAGTACAGTGTATATCCACCTTTCGCAGCAATGCAGGCTGCTATTCTCCCATGGAGACGATCGTAGAGATGCTGGATGTAGTCCTGTGGAACGGCTTGCCATGCCATTTCCACCTGGCGCCTCAGTTGGACCAGCGTTCGTGCTGGACGTGCAGACCGCGTGAGACGACGCTTCATCCAGTCTCAAACATGCTCAATGGGGGACAGATCCGGAGATCTTGCTGGCCAGGGTAGTTGACTTACACCTTCTAGAGCACGTTGGGTGGCACGGGATACATGCGGACGTGCATTGTCCTGTTGGAACAGCAAGTTCCCTTGCGGGTCTAGGAATGGTAGAACGATGGGTTCGATGATGGTTTGGATGTACCGTGCACTATTCAGTGTCCCCTCGACGATCACCAGCGGTGTACGGCCAGTGTAGGAGATCGCTCCCCACACCATGATGCCGGGTGTTGGCCCTGTGTGCCTCGGTCGTATGCAGTCCTGATTGTGGCGCTCACCTGCACGGCGCCAAACACGCATACGACCATCATTGGCACCAAGGCAGAAGCGACTCTCATCGCTGAAGACGACACGTCTCCATTCGTCCCTCCATTCACGCCTGTCGCGACACCACTGGAGGCGGGCTGCACGACGTTGGGGCGTGAGCGGAAGACGGCCTAACGGTGTGCGGGACCGTAGCCCAGCTTCATGGAGACGGTTGCGAATGGTCCTCGCCGATACCCCAGGAGCAACAGTGTCCCTAATTTGCTGGGAAGTGGCGGTGCGGTCCCCTACGGCACTGCGTAGGATCCTACGGTCTTGGCGTGCATCCGTGCGTCGCTGCGGTCCGGTCCCAGGTCGACGGGCACGTGCACCTTCCGCCGACCACTGGCGACAACATCGATGTACTGTGGAGACCTCACGCCCCACGTGTTGAGCAATTCGGCGGTACGTCCACCCGGCCTCCCGCATGCCCACTATACGCCCTCGCTCAAAGTCCGTCAACTGAACATACGGTTCACGTCCACGCTGTCACGGCATGGTACCAGTGTTAAAGACTGCGATGGAGCTCCGTATGCCACGGCAAACTGGCTGACACTGACGGCGGCGGTGCACAAATGCTGCGCAGCTAGCGCCATTCGACGGCCAACACCGCGGTTCCTGGTATGTCCGCTGTGCCGTGCGTGTGATCATTGCTTGTACAGCCCTCTCGCAGTGTCCGGAGCAAGTATGGTGGGTCTGACACACCGGTGTCAATGTGTTCTTTTTTCCATTTCCAGGAGTGTATATTTTCTGTGATTCTCCTTACGCCTTCCGAGAGTACCGTACCTTTCTACTCGTAGTTCGTTTAGGAATATTGTATTCATATTCTATACGAATTTCTCACTTCCATCTTCCGTTGTTACACGGGGTAGCTACTTCAGGAAAGACATTTAGAACAAAAACTGCTAATAAATGGCAAGCTCTCAGGGAAGAGGTTTGTCTCCCCTTATTTTCAGGTATGGATAGCTGTATGGTTCAGTGTGCATAATACATAGGCGTTAATGTAAGAGTACAATTTTTATTCCCTATAGACATGGAAAGTGTTGGCTCTTTAACGTCAGTTTAATTAATTGTACTGCATCTTGCCAAGATCATACCAAAATTGCGATTTTATCCTGTTTATGCAGCCATGAATATCCCCTAGTGCAGAACTGGGTCATAGGTCGGCACAAAATGATTTTAGCTCTGTTAGTCCTGGCTCTGCTTGATCTTTGTTATTCGTTGTGTACGCCAGCTGCACTGATCTCACCTTATTCATAACTTTGAATGAGGTCATTTTCGTAAACCTGTTCTGCTATCCTCACCCTACAGATACAGCATTAATTGAATGCGATCAGAAACTTCGGAGGAGAGGTAATGTCGCTCGGCATATATGACATCCGAAAACTGGCAACCTAATAGAGAGATGAAAAGGCCAACGCCTCTTGAGCCGATATGTTTCGTCCGCACTGCGGTGGAACGTATGAATGGACCATAGCAGAGCGCAAAGTTCACAAAAGTATCTCTGTCGCTGAAATAAAAATAGAAAATAAAATTTGGAGGAAGACTGCGATGAACGTTCTTTGAACTATTGGTTTGTTGATAGACACGTCTCACTTTTGCTACTCGAAATACACGGAATGCATAGAGTGAACGTAAAAACTATTTCGGTATATTCCTGATGGGAAACTAATCCAGCAGACAAACTACTAAGCTATCAAAACACAGACTACATAGCTATGTGGTGTAAGAATAATTTTCCTGGTGGAATAGAAGACAGAAATAAATACGCTACATAAGATAAAATTGTAAGGAGTCGTCCGTTTCGTCGGTCCGCAAGTGTTTGAAAGCACAAGAAAAAGTACGGTAGTTAAATGCTTTCTTAAATTATTCGTCGATTCAATTTGAATGCCATTCTCGAGTAACTCAACGAATAACAAGCGCTTCTGACACTTCGCAATGTATAAATAACCGCAGTAAATAAATAAAAGAACAAATATCACAAGAAATCGGTCTCTATCTCACAGCAAATATTAATGCCCTACTTCAGAGAAAAAACCAACAGCTCCAATTATGTCATGAGGCTGACTATTTGTCTTACAGTGAAATGTGCTTCAGTAACCAACTAAAGAAAAAGTGCCTGCAATTAGCCAATATATTGGAACCGAAATAAAGCCTTCTGTTATGAATCATAATAAAACACCCTATGTTCAGACAACCACGCAAAGAGAATGACAAACATTACAAGCAAATCATGGTTGTTGTATGCGCGAAATATTAATGAAACGCAATGTATCAAAAAATCAATAGATTCCAATACTTGGTGATGCGTATGCTGTTTACAGGAACAAACTGAAACAGACATTTGAAACTCTGGCAGTGAATGTGAGTATAGTGAGGTAGCAAACAGTTATCGTGTCAGACATCCCTTACAGAAATCATCAAATAGATTCTTCTTGTGTAAAAGACATTCAAGAAGCAAGGCAGTGCGTAAAGAAATATTTGCCAGTCAGTTGGGTATGTATGCATTTTTGTGTTTGCTTTATATCTCCTCTGTTAACTACAAATTCCCGCTGATTGCTTCTTTCCTTATTCCATGGTGATACTTTAATGGACATTTTCTCCGCCAAATAACGAAGTGCATTTTCAGTGATTCATTAAATATGTAACGATAATGTGATATAAGTTATACCACTAGTTTTTTTGTTATTTTGTATTTAAGTGTAAATTAAATTGAAGTATTTTAGATATTCTAATGTTACAAGCACTTTGGACTGTATGCAGGTTACAAGTATAGAGATCGCTTTCGTCTAGCAGGAAAACTTTTATCTGTGCAAAATTTTGATAAGGAGGAATCGAAAAATGGTAGGGGTCAGTCGCTGATGGGGCTCGGTGACCTAATGACGAACAGACAGGACAAGAAATTCAACCAGTGAGAAAGAGTGATAGTTTCGAGGAAAGTGAGGGAGTTTCTTTGTGACGAAAGTCACTAGATTTTATGTAGAGCTTAGAATTATCGTAACGAGTAGAAGAATGACCATGCAGAGACGAACAGAGTTTTAAGAATAGACACCGATGTTAACGGTATAAACGAAGAATTGGATATGCAACACAAGAATATTTCCAGCAAAAAGATAGAAAGAAAAAATATCAAAAAAGGCGATTCAAGACTGTAAAATTTGACAGTGAATAAATGCATGAGAAAAGAAAAATCAAGCCATCAGAAGTATGAGAAGAACTAGCAGTCATCACAGAACGCTAGCGTACAGTGAATTTGCTGAGGCTGAGTACACTGAATAGTTATCAGCTTTATTTTGATTGAGGGAAAACTATGAACGTCAATAGTAATGTGGATGGTGTTGTGAAAAGTGACTGTTTAGCGGCCTACCATATTTATAGAATTTGGTCTGAGAATTGACTGTCTATTAAAAAATTACTTGTAATGAGGACCAAAGCAAACATTACTTGAAGAGTGTTCCTCAACACATATTTTGTGCAGACGTTAATTATAGTTAGAGACATTTAAAAGACTTTGAAGGTTAGGGAATGTTATCCAAAAGAACAATTGTTGAGCCGATATATTTTTATATTCACTGAAACAAAGATCTGTCTTGCAATTAAATGTTGTTCTCATGTTATTAGAGACTGTATGATTTCTGTATAGTCAATATTTTTCTTGTACTTTAAATTGCATCAGTTGGTGTTGGTTAAGTCTTGCATAAAGTTTTCCTTCCTGCGAAAATGAATAATTCTCAATTATTATAATGAGGTCGGGCTACTCTCAGTGACGATTCTCAGACCCCGACACTAAAAACGAGCAGTGTACTTTATATTTGATGTTTAAAATAGTCAGTTGGTCAGAAATGCTTCAGGACAGGGTTTTTAAAGAATAGAAAACTGCGCTTGGCAAGTCATGATCCTAGCTCCGAACTAAGTAGTCCCCTTGGCTACCTACTAACGGTTACTAACGTTGCTGGAGGTCTTGGAAGCAAGCAGGGAAATTTTCAGTTGTGGTGCTTCTAAGTTCATTTCTCAAAGCTTATAGGATGTCTGCGATATCTTGATGCAACTTTCCATTCAGTCACCTCTTCATTCGCGGAAACAAGGAAAAAATTTGAAGGCGAGAGATCGGGAGAATATGGTTGATGTGGGATGTCAATAATAGAATGACTGAACAGATACTCGATAACAGATGAAGCAGTGAGGTGTCTTGCGTTGTCATGCAGTAAGAAGCAGTCTTGTGAATGCCGCAAATTAGGGCGGCGATGTCGAATTGCTTGTCCCCAACCTTTCAAGACTTCGATGTAAGCAATTTTGTTCACTGTTTGACCTGGAGGAACATACTACAGGCGAACTTATCCTTTAGTATCAAAGAATGTGTTCAACATTGTCTTTGTTCTCGAAGATTGTCGTTTGCTACCGGTAGCACCAAACTTAATCACTAACAATAATTTTTGACCGAAATGTGGAATGACTCTATCCAGTACTTTAGCAGAATCTCTTCGTCTTCCCTCTTTCTGTTCGTCTGTTAGTGTTTGAGGGACGAGTTTGCAGTATTTTTCCGTTTGCCTAAATCTTCGCATAAAATCTCAAGACACATCAAGATTCAAATTGAGTTCTCCTGATGTCCCACGCACAGCTGCAAGTCGCTTGGAATAAAATCCTTACACGCTCCTCGTTTGCATTGCTATGTGCTGTAGACCGCCGACCAGATCGTGTTCGTCTTGATTCGAAACTCTGTCTTCACGAAACCCTTTGTGTTCTTGAAATTGCCTCGCCTGCATTTATTGCCCAGTTTCACTAGAGGTTTTCTAGAGCTTGATGCAGAACTTTACACTCACTCTTTGCTCGTGATCAGTATCAATTGTGTTAGCGTCAATAATGTGCCAAAAACCCAAACAGTGTGTTGCTAAGCACACCACTGTCACATCGTTAGTTTGTACGGTAACATGGCCGAGGTCATTTCAGAAATGGACTCATGCCAGGTAACATAAAAACAACATTTGACCTTTTTAGTATTGCAAACTTAAAAACAAAACACCTTGTCCTAGAATTTTTCTGACAAAGGGAGAGATTTAAAATATTTACTGCTGGTTAACTTTTCCTTTTACTGAAAACAAGTTGAATGTTCCTAGGATCTAGCTTTCCTCTCATTAGTAAGATATGAGTAGGAGTTGTGCGTTAATACATAATATGATTATCTATCTCTGGCGAGCTTGTAATACCACAAAACGTGTAATCAGATTGATGCAGCTGCCCTCTCAATAAAGTAGCTTAATAAAACAAAAAGTATCGCATTTCTGAATATTCATTATGGGCAACTAGTTCTGAATGAAATATAAATTGAATTGACCCCGAGAGTATTTAACTTGTTACTTCCACTCAAGGCTTTGAAGAAAGCTTGTTTAGCAACGCATGTTGACTCACAAACACTGTGCTTCATTTAACATTGGTATGGATTTGAAATAAAACGTATAAGATTTATTACTTGGACTATTATTGTGCCTCATATACACAAAATTCCCCATAGTGACGTCACCTAAAGTAACATGTATCACATGTTGTCCTTAGCACCCCCTTACAAAAGTCAGTTTTTCGACGGATATTAGAAGTGATGTCAGGTACAGCTTATTCGGTGAATGAAATACCGACTTGCTAAAGCCAACCGCAAGATAAAGTCATTTCATAAACAGAACGCAGGCTATTTCAAAGAATCGTATTCATTGAGAGTCACTCTGTCCTGAGACAGACAAATTTGCACTAACCAACAAGGCCTGCACACTGCCAGCATTTTGTAGTGCATAATGGTTAGATATCCCCAGGAGAGCTTTGTTCTTAATAAAGTTTCTGACACCTACCAACTATTGCCGATTCACACACACACACACACACACAAACACACAGTCTCTCTCTCTCACACACACACACGCACACACACACACACACACACACACACACGTATATATATACATATATATATATATATGTGTGTGTGTGTGTGTGTGTGTGTGTGTGTGTGTGTGTGTGTGTGTGTGTGTGTAAAGACACAAACCTGTTCCTGTGTGTATGTGAAAGCAGCAATAATTTCCATGTGTCCTATATATTCCTCAGCATGTGTAAATGCAGGCACTTGCAACAACACATTATTTCACGCTGTATGATAGAACATCATATCCATACCATAGTCATGGGCAGATGAATAAGAAGCCTTCATTATTGGTCTGCTTTTATATGGCCAATGACTTTGGAGTTGATTACCTGGTTGGCTGGGGCACTCCTGCGCTTGTTAACCTTATCATGTACACTGTCACAGCAGATCACATAAGAAAAGTCAATCTGTGGGTTCAAAGGCGAGAGAAAAAATCCCTTGCAGATAACTGAGATGAAACAAAACGAATCTATAGGATTTGGCAAATATCCAAATATAATGAACAACTTTCATCAGACGCTCTTAAAACTGGAGAGCATTTTCAAACTTTTTTATCAAGGTAAAAAGAAGAACATATTCCAACTTGATCGCTTTTCACAACCTCTACCGCTAGGAAATCGTACTTATTCGCAAGTGCAATCAGAATTAAAATATTTCATTATTCACTATATAGTAGTTAATTTGTTTGGTAAATAGTCTTGACAAATTTCTACGTGTTCATCCTGTAATTATCATAAATGTCTGTGAGAGCAATTGTATTCTATGCTCTTGAGTAACAACATTAGTAATAATTTTATACATGTAACACTGATTTAGTACAATATAAGAAGTTTCTAGGAATGATACTTGAAGGATGTTACCCATATCGAAGGCATGACTGCAATATGAGTTACATTATTTACAATTAATAATAAAAGCTGTGCAAAACACTTAGATTGAAAAAGCTCTTGCATAAGAGGCAAATGTAAATCCCCACAAAAATGAAAATGTACATGACTTAGTCAAAGCTATGGCCTCATTGTTGTCGTGATGTAAGCGAACATCAACAGCTCATATGTGAAAGTAATACAAACTACAATTTATCTCTACGAATCGGATTTCTATCAATACCAGCACATACACATGGTTTCAAAACACACGATCACTGATAGTCAAACAGTACCTTTTGGTGTAGAAGCTCCTAATGCTAGTGTCATGAAGTCTCTCACTGCAGAGTGTCGCTTCATAATGCAGCCTAATTTTAAAATACTCAGTGAGTACAACTTTGTTTAACTGGCAAAGGGAGGACAGTTTGTGATATGTTAATTCAACTAAGGAAAACTTCATTGCTGAAGTTCTGTAAAGCTGCTGTGAACAATTTTTTCATGGGGTTTTTCACATTTAAAATTGATGTTTGCTTTAATACTCTCACCCATTTTGCAGATATAAACAACGTTATTCGATGGAATAGATAATGTACCTGTGTTACAATTTTCCTGACCGCTGCCAGTGGGCACTGTACGTAGTACCAATTGGAAAATACTGCACTTAACTTTTTGACGAATTTCCTGGCCACAAATCCAGCAATGTATCCGACAACATTATTCAGATATCAAGTGAGATAGCTAGATGCGTTATATAACCATGGTCACTATTTATTAATGCTATCCCTGGAACAGATGGCAACTGATTGCATTCAACTTCTTCATTTACAGATTAGTTTATGTTACGCTGAGAACGACATCGTTGGTAGAACAATTTGCAGTTGTAGGTTTTCCAGTTTGGAAGTGGACCAGAAGTCTCTTTAAAGTAGCTTCAAATTGCTGAGCTATGGGTGTATAATTCTGACCCCCCCCCCCCCCACCTCCCCCACCACTAAATACCGGGTGATCAAAAAGTCAGCATAAATTTGAAAACTTAATAAACCACGAAATAATGTAGATAGAGAGGTAAAAACTGACACACATGCTTGGAATGACATAGGTTTTATTCGCACCACCCCATATTTCTAGAAGCGTGAAAGACCTGTTGCGCGCGGCGTTTGTTGATGATCGTGTGCTCAGCCGCCACTCTCGTCATGCTTGGCCTCCCAGGTCCCCACACCTCAGTCCGTGCGATTATTGGCTTTGGGGTTACCTGAAGTCGCAAGTGTATCATGATCGACCGTCGTCTCTAGGGTTGCTGACAGACAACATCCGACGCCAATTCCTTACCATAACTCTGAGCATGCTTTACAGTGCTGTTCACAACATTATTCCTTGACTACAGCTGTTGTTGAGGAAGCATGGTGGACATATTGAGCATTTCATGTAAAGAACATCATCTTTGCTTTGTCTTACTTTGTTATGCTAATTATTGCTGTTCTGATCAGATGAAGCGCCATCTGTCGGACATTTTTTGAAGTTTTGTATTTTTTGATTCTAAGAAAACCCCATGTCATTCCAAGAATGTGTGTCAATTTGTACCTCTCTATCTACATTATTCCGTGATTTATTCAGTTTTCAAATTTAAACTGGCTTTTTGATCACCCGGTACTTCCAAGTGATCTTGACTAAGTTTCTGTGCCAATAAAAATGTAATTCCTTGTGCAAATCTACTTGTAATATTGTCATACACAACTAGCGATGAACACAAATGATCATGCATGTAAACCCAATTCATCTTGTGGAATGCACCAGTAATGTTCACCAAACAAATTCTTTTAATGCAAACAGCCAATATTTCGCATCCTTTACTTATGTGCGTACATCACTGTATGTAGTTGGGGCTAGAGGTCTTTTGTATCCCCTGCAATATAGGTTCCTACTGCTTAATATGTGGAATAATTGTGTGCTGTTGCCTCACAGCCCTGAAACTGGGACATTCCCAAATTTTTGTCACAGTATTCATTATCATTGGCTACACTTCCACTAAATGTCTTTTCAGCAAGTTTAACCTTCATGGGTTCTTTGTGCCAATTAATACGGCTTCTTTTTAGTTCTGTCCCCAAATGCAATCCCTCTTCCCTCTGTAAGTTCCATAATCCACAAAATAACTGCATTATATTCAGTCAATTTTATGAAAATTATCCCCTTTGTGGCAAGACAGTCTGTCACCAGTTGTGTGATGTGGCAAGCATCCAACGGAATACGTTCTTTTATATCTGTTGATAGATTTATGAATCTTGGTTTCACATCGTCTGCACTAAGTTCATCCCCCAAATAATGAGCCATCACCAAGTTAACAGCGGTACATCAAATCTTAGGAAGAGCACGTTAATATCTATGTGTTTCAGGAAATCAAGACAAGGCAGAACTAAATTGTTACTTTCACTGCTCCTAAAACCACATGAAAGAAAATACCCTACTGGAATTTTGCAGTAGTCTTTCAGTGCAACAGCCACGAAGACCAAGCCATCTTTTACCTCGGATAAGTCATCACACCTATCACAATCTGCGTTTCCAACAAACCACTGACCATCAAATTCTGTGTGCTTCCTGATGGGCATTTATTTCATCATGAGAGACACCACAACTTTGTTTGCCCTTAGTTTTAATATGGCGTGATTTCAAGACAAGTGCAGTTTTTTCTTCTGCACAGAACTATAATTTACCATTTACTCCTTGGTGCCATTTTCGTTAGGACATGGTAACGTATTTTCAAAAATTTCTCTAACGTTGTCATAGGCTAGGCTTGAGAAAAGTTAAAAGTGAGTGCAAATTTACATAGCTCTTTAGCGTAGCCCTTTCCATATTCTCCTTTAAAGCTACTCAATAGATGGACAACAACTGGTGGGAAAATATTCTACAAACAGAAAAGGAACAACTTGTGATAACAACTGAATAACAAATTTGCCTAAAATTAGACAAGTGGACAACGTATTAGTAGTAAAATGTGCATTTAGAGTAATTTTAGTAAGAGTATGGCAGGTGTATACTACTGCCCTTAAGCTCCAACACTTGTGTTTGAAAGATTAAATGTACAACATACAAAACAGTAAACATATCTTTGTAGCGATATACAGGTAATAAGACAAAGCATTTGCAAGTATTGGTTTACCTCCGCCATGTCAGCTGTTTTAATTATGAGGGTAGTTACTGCAGCAGTATCGAATTTGTTTGTTAAATGACGGCGTTTCTGTCTCTCTAAACGTAATTTTTTCTTCGTCACTTCAAGTCTACATGTCGCAAATTCCACAAAATTAGTCGGTTTATTTGGAGATAAAGTTACTGGTTCCTTTGTGTAATCCCCTATATACGATTTTATGAAAATTGTTGGCTATTTCAGTTGATGTAGATCTGTGACAGGACTAAAAAGAAGCAATATGATGACAAAATTTCCTGCACTGATTTTCAACACAAATTTAACATTTTACTGCTAGCAACTACAGTTATACAACGTATACACAATCAGCTAATTATGTTATCATGAAACAGTTTGCACATTATGCTACCCGACTATTTCTGTGTACAGTATATCTTGCTCCTTTAGAACCACACTTACAGTAGAGAATTTCTGCGTGGGAAAACTCCAGCTGCAATAATACAAAAATAATTTATTCATTGCAGAAAAAGGAAACTAAGACCATTTTCAATAAAAAACTGAGTCATGCAGAACTGCCTACCATAATCTAAAAGTTTTAACGTTACCATCCATTTACATGTACAGAACAATTTCGTAAATCGTTGCCAGTGTATTGCCAGGAAAAAAACCATGTGTTCATTCACATGACAACAAATAAAGGCCAACGTAGAAGTATGCCACACAAACTGTGAACTACTGAGAAAGCTCCTTGGTGCTCGGTTGTAAAACTTTACTTCCTAAGAGTATACAGGGCAGTATGGTTAAAAAGGTATTCCGGAAAGAGCTAAAGGATTATTTAATGGAAACAAATTTTATGCATCACATAGTTTTGGATGTATGATCTGTTGTTAAGGAATACACGAATAGCTTTAAGACCTAAATATTAATGGAGAGAAAAATCTATGCAGCCTACTCTCATTATCAACAAATTTATGTTCTATATTTTAATATGTAGACTATGTATTTTAAGTATTAGATTAAACTGACTTGTCCTATATTACAAGTACACACACTATAGATAATGTAATGATATGGAAACAAAGGTAACTAAATAAATGAAACATTTTGATCTGAGTAACCTTCCAATTGTCGGTTAACAAAAAATTTTCCTCAACGATACTATTCAGCTTTTTATTCAAACTAAACCAATCTTGAGCTAAATGTAGTTTCAGATGGAATCAAATTATACGTGTAAGTCAGTCAGACTTGTGCACAACAAGTTTCGTTGCAATCGTTTCGATGAAGGTACAAACAAAATGCAACTTATATAACATTTTCCGAATTAGACGACGCTTCTTGTACATTTCTTCGAGTTGGTGATTTCCTCTTTTTTCGCTGAGGTGCTAAGTGCCTAGGAAGATCAAAAATTATATATATGAACATAGTAACTGTTCTCGAAACAACAACTACCATTAATGACCGTGTATTTTCTCTGGAATAAATGATAATTAATTGAAACCCCCAGCTGCCGACAGGTGTTGTTGATATACCTCGATGGTGACAGCTGAAAATGTGTGCCAAGACCAGAATTCGAACCCGGCATCTCCTGCTTACATGGCAGACGCTCTATCTATCTGAGCCACCGAGGACAAAGACGAACAGTGCGACTGCAGGGACTTCGCCCTTGCACACTCTCTGTGTGAAATTTAAGAGGATGCTTTCTTCTTCAAATGCGCCGCTATTTCGGCTTGCTCCTAACTATCATATGAACAGTAGTCACAATCTCATAAACAATTTTTCAACAAAATCCCCAAACAGAGTAATTAATATCTCTCAAATATCTGTACCCGGTTTGTCTCCCCGTACATAATTTTCATGACGTAATCGGTAGACTGACTACATACCGACGCTTCAAACTCGTTAATTTATCTGAAATTCAACTGAGGCGCTATAAATAGTTTAGGGGACGACTTCTGTTCCCTTCTCGGACATAAACGAAAACTTCATCGATTTACTAACAAAGCTATTCAACTCAACAACAAATATACTCCCCTAAAGATAGGAAATGTAAGCAGGAAGGCTGTACCCTGGCTAACTGAGGAACTAGAGACGCTGTATATCGGGCATACAAACAGTGCCCCACAGGCGAAAATCAATCCGCTTACAAGCAGAAGCAGAAAAGAGTCGGCCAAGAGGCGACAGATGTAAAACGCAGGCATGGCCAGAAATTAACGTACAACAGAAATAGACCAGTTGACCTACAGGAAAAGCTGCGTGGTCTTGGTGTAGGCAAAGTAAAAGCTGCAGTTGCTCCAACTGTCCCACCCGAAAAAATGAATCGATATTTCACATTACCTCGGAACACAATTGAACTACAAACAAAACAGAGACTCACTGATTATCTCAAGGGAGTAAACGACTCTAGCCACGAAAAGTTGTATCTATAGCATGTTACTTGCAGTGTGGTAAGAAATGCAATCAAGAGTATCAGATCAGTGTCTACCGGACACGATGGCATCGCAGTCCAATGGTGAAGCTTATTATTGAGCCACTACTGCCCACTATAACAGACGTATTGGACCACTCTTTAACTACAAATACTTTCCCTGTGCCCCCAGCTGCCGACAGGTGTTGTTGTTACTAAAATAATTTATTACTTGGGCTATTATTGTGCCTCATATACACAAAATTCCCCATTATGACATCACCTAAAGTAACATGAATCACAAGTTGTCCTTAGCACACCCTTACAAAAATCAGTTTTTCAACGGATATTAGAAGATCATGTCAGGTACAGCTTATTCGGTGAATGAACTACCGACAGCAAGATAAAGAGATTTGACTAACAGAACGCAAGCTATTTCAAAGAATCGTATTCTTTGAGAGTCAGTCTGCCCTGAGCTAGACAGATTTGCACTAGCCAACGTGGCTCGCCCACTGCCAGCATTTCGTAGTGCATAACGGTTAGATTTGCCCAGGGGAGTTTTGTTGTTAATAAAGTGTCTGACACCTGCAAACTATGGCTGATTCACACACACAAACACACACACACAGACACACACACACACACACACACACACACACACACACACATATATATATATATATATATATATATGGTGTTACAAAAAGTTACGGCCAAACTTTCAGGAAACATTCCTCAAACACAAATAAAGAAAAGATGTTCTGTGGACATGTGTCCGGAAACGCTTAATTTCCATGTTAGAGCTCATTTTAGTTTCGTCAGTATGTACTGTACTTCCTCGATTCACCGCCATGATTTCATACGGGATACTCTACCTGTGCTGCTAGAACATGTGACTTTACAAGTACAACACAACATGTGCTTCATGCAAGATGGATCTCCTGCACATTACAGTCGAAGTGTTCGTATGCTTCTCAACAACATATTCGGTGACCGATGGATTGGTAGAGGCGGACCAATTTCATGGCCTCCACGCTCTCCTGACCTCAACCCTCTTGACTTTCATTTATGGGGGCATTTGAAAGCTCTTGTCTACGCAACCCCGGTACCAAATGTAGAGACTCTTCGTGCTCGTACTGTGGACGGCTGTGATACAATACGCCATTCTCCAGGGCCTACATCAGCGCATCAGGGATTCCATGCGACGGAGGGTGGATGCATGTATCCTCGCTAACGGAGGACATTTTGAACATTTCCTGTAACAATGTGTTTGAAGTCACGCTGGTGCGTTCTGTTGCTGTGTGTTTCTATTCCATGATTAATGTGATTTGAAGAGAAGTAATAAAATGAGCTCTAACATGGAAAGTAAGCGTCTCCGGACACATGTCCACATAACATATTTTCTTTCTTTGTGTGTGAGGAATGTTTCCTCAAAGTTTGGCCGTACCTTTTTCTAACGCCATATATATATATATATATATATATATATATATATATATATATATATATATATATATATATTACTGATCATTAAAATGATGATGTGCTACAGACGCGAAATTTAATCGACACGAAGAAGATGCTGTGATATGCAAGTGAATAGCTTTTCAGAGCATTCACACAAGGTTGGCGCCGGTGGCGACACCTACAACGTGTTGACACGAGGAAAGTTTCCAACCGATTTCTCATACACAAACAGCAGTGGACAGTCGTTGCCTGGTGAAACGTTGTTGTGATGCCTCGTGTAGGGAGGAGAAATGCGTACCATCATGTTTCCGACTTTGATAAAGGTCGGATTGTAGCCTATGGGGATTGCGGTTTATCGTATCGCGACATTGCTGCTCGCGTTGGTCGAGATCCAATGACTGTTAGCAGAATATGGAATCGGTGGGTTTAGGAGGGTAATAAGGAACGCCGTGCTGGTTCCCAACGGCCTCGTATCACTAGCAGTCGAGATGACAAGCATCTTATCCACATGGCTGTAACGGATCGCGCAGCCACGCCTCGAACCCTGAGTAAACAGATGTGGACGTTTGCAAGACAACAACCATCTGCACGAAAAGTTCGACGACGTTTATAGCAGCATGGACCATCAGCTCGGAGACCATGGCTGCCGTTACCCTTGACGCTACATCACAGACAGGAGCGCCTGCGATGGTGTACTTAACGACGAATCTGGGTGCACGAATGGCAAAACGTAATTTTTTCGGATGAATCCAGATTCCGTTTACAGCATCATGATGGTCGCATCCGTGTTTGGGGACATCGCGGTGAACGTACATTGGAAGCGTGTATTCGTCATCGCCATACTGGCGGATCACCCTGCGTGGTGGTATGGGGTACCATTGGTTACACGTCTCGGTCACCTCTTGTTCGCATTGACGACACTTTGAACAGTGGACGTTACATTTCACATGCGTTACGATCCGTGGCTCTACCCTTCATTCGACACCTGCGAAACCCTACATTTCAACAGGATAATAAACGACCGCATGTTGCAGGTCCTGTACGGGCCTTTCTGGATACAGAGAATGTTCGACTGCTGTCCTGGCCAGCACATTCTCCCGATCTCTCACCAACTGAAAACGTCTGATCAATGGTGGCCGAGCCCGCATCTCGTGGTCGTGCGGTAGCGTTCTCGCTTCCCACTCCCGGGTTCCCGGGTTCGATTCCCGGCGGGGTCAGGGATTTTCCCTGCCTCGTGATGGCTGGGTGTTGTGTGCTGTCCTTAGGTTAGTTAGGTTTAAGTAGTTCTAAGTTCTAGGGGACTTATGACCACAGCAGTTGAGTCCCATAGTGCTCAGAGTCATTTGAATGGTGGCCGAGCAACTGGCTCGTCACAATACGCCAGTCACTACTCTTGATGACCTGTGGTATCGAGTTGAACCTGCATGGGCAGCTGTACCTGCACACGCCATCCAAGCTCTGTTTGACTCAATGCCCAGGCTTATCATGGCCGTTATTACTGCCAGAGGTGGCTGTTCTGGGTACTGATTTCTCAGGATCTATGCACCCAAATTGCGTGAAAATGTAATCACATGTCAGTTCTCGTGTAATATGTTTGTCTAAAGTGTTATATATATTCTCAGCATTTGTAAATGCAGGCACTTTCAACAACACATTATTTCACGCTATAAGACAGAACATCCTATCCGTACCATAGTCATGGGCAGATGAATAAGAAGCCTTCATTATTGTTCTGCTTTTATATGGCCAATGACTTTGGCCCTGATTACCTCGTTGGCTGGGGCCCTCTTGCTCTTATTAACCTTATGATGTACACTATCACAGCAGATCACATAACTAAAGTCAATCAGTAGGTTCAAAGGTGAGAGAATAAATCAGTTGCAGATAACTGAGTAGAAACATACCGAATCTATAGAATTTTGCAAATATCCAAATATAATGGACAACTTTCATCAGAGTCTCTTAAAACGGGAGAACAGGCTATAAACTTTTTTATGAACTAAAAAGAAGAACACATTCCAAGCTGACCGCTTTTCATAACCCCTATTGCTGGGAAGTCGTAATTATTTGCAAGTACAATCAGAAATAAAATATTTCAATAACGACTAAATAGCAGAAAATTTATTTGATGAATAGTCTTGATAAATTTCAACATGTTCCTCCCACAATTATCATCAATGTCTGTGAGGGTAATTTTATTATATGATATTGATTAACAACATTAGTAATAATTTTATACGTGCAACACTGATTTAGTAAAATGTGAGAAGTTCCCAGGAATGATACCTGAAAGATGTTACCCATATCGAAGACATGATTGTAATATGATTTAAATTATGTACAATTAACAGTAGAAGTTGTGCAAAATATTTAGATTGAAAAAGCTCTTGCATAAGAGACAAATGTAAATCGTCACAAAAATGAAATGACTTAGTCAAAGCTATGGCGTCACTGTTGTCGTGATGTAAGTGAACATCAACAGCTAATATGTGAAAGTAATACAAAATACAAAAATATGATATTAAATAGTGTAAAATGTTAACTCAAGACCTCGCTGTGGATGTGATGTAAATGAAACATACGTAGCTAGCATATCAATAGAATTACTGTAAGAAGCTTAAGCTTAAGGTTTCTCTCAATAGCTAACTTACAGGTATGTGATTTACGTGTACTATCTTAACTATTTTATAAATCTGAGCACCCATCTCATTCATGCTCTTCTTTGGGGTAGAATTGTATATACAAAAAACCGAAGATTATTGTTTTGGCAACTTCATCATGGTCACATGAAGGACACATTAAATGTGTAAAATCACTAAGTTGATGGAGATAATCTATACAGAAAAGATCAAACAACTCTTAATGATCGAGACCCGATTATTTATCACACCAACGATATTACTGCAAAGCATTATGAAGTGGCTTCCAGTATAGCCTAGTGACACACAAAATTTGCCTCAGGTGGCATGTGCAGTTACTTAGCTAATGTTGTAATTACCAAGGCTCAGTACGTGAGAGCATTAATGAATGAAGATGGTCCACAGTGCTAGAGAATTGGTCCTTGTCCTGTTAAATTAATGTAGATGAAGTTACAAGTGTCATGTAACACATAACAGTTCGCCATCTGTGAAACATAGAAGGATAAGTGTTGTGTACATAGTTCCGCGTAGTCAGTGCGTACACAACTCTCCCAATAGAGCGCGCCCCACTAAGCACAACAGTGCAGGGGCAGCGTTCGTCCGTCTCCGCACTACGAGATGGCGCTGTCTTAGAGACGGACCAAATTCTGCTTCCGCCGACCCGCATATTAATATGTCTCGCAGCCAATGAGATTGCTGCTAACGTAGAACCTTTTCTCCTCGTGGATCACACTCGTGCAGTGATATCTGAATGCTCGAGGTATTATAACGAGTGTACAGACCTCCGATTAGTCAGTCTGCATTTGTCTGCATTAGTCTGCATTTGTCTGTACCAGTCTATAGTCAAGTTTCAGTCTGCGCCTAATAAGATTACCATATCCCTGTACGTAGCCATGAAGATAAATGAATAGACACTTTGTCAAGTATCAGAGATATGTGAGAATAAGATTAACGTCCCAAGACCAAAGGAACTTCAGATTGTCAGTTGTAAACTGCATCAAGAATGAAGTTACGTTATGTCTATGCTTTTTATTATTTTAATAAATGTGTGTGAATATTAATCCAGTTCTGTTTAAAGTTGGTCAACGTGAATCTGCTACTCTAAGTGTGCAAGTGGCATTTCTATCGTCTGACCTAACGGCAGAAGATAAACACGCCACGATAAGACCACGAGACATATTGCTGACACTCGCCTACTTCTTTAGAGCGACAAGTCAAATAATCTGATGGTGTGCGTACTAAAGGTCTTACAGTATGCACACCACAATAAGAAATGAGCTTGTATTTATAAACTTGAAATAGCAGACATACACATTATTCGTGAGTGTAACAAGGAATGGCTGATCTTTTAGTGGCTCCAGAATTACCTTCCATGCCGTTTGGTGGCTTTAAGAGTATGCTTTAGATGTATGGCGCGTGCTCAAAGACATAACGCTAATCGTTATCTTTGGCGCATCAAGTATGCGGAAAGTATTTAAGTATACACTACAACGACAATATTTCGTTTCATTACTATCATGGTTGTGTACTTCTGCTTAACTACATAATTTGTACTGAATTTAATTGATGAAAGGTGCGAATCAGAAATAAAGATTTTAGATTTCCGTTACCTTTATAATATTATTGTTGTATCTCGGGCAGACAAATGTTTTACGTTGGAAGGGCGCAGTAACTTTGTTATGTTCTGCAGACTGTCTCTTTTCTGCTTGCGTTTTCTTAGATTTTTTATCATACCAGGGGAAAAGTTCACACTGCGAACGGATTTGACGCCGGCCGGGGTGGCCGAGCGGTTCTAGGCGCTACAGTCTGGAACCGCGCGACCTCTACGGTCGCAGGTTCGAATCCTGCCTCGGGCATGGATGTCTGTGATGTCCTTAGGTTATCTAGGTTTAAGTAGGGGACTGATGACTGCAGAAGTTAAGTCCCATAGTGTTCAGAGTCATTTGAACCATTTTTTTGAATGGATTTGACTTTTATTCGCATTTTATTACGCTCGCTATTCAACATATTACGTACCTTTACCCACCTTTCCTAAACGTGGATGATTGCTTGGTTGTGTGAACGTCTGTGTAAATACGAACGCACGCACATCGATAAATTTAGATGGGCCTCTTCGGTCCCGTCTTTGGGCCTTGGAATGGCCGTAGGATCTTTTCCCGGAGGCTACGTTGTGTCGGCAGTCTAGCGGATGCGAGCAGAGGGGGGAAGCTCGGTCTGCTTGTTCATTCTTAACGAGTGGCTTCACGATTGGTTCCTTGAAGATCGCTGCGCAAGAAAAACGATTGCTTCAATTTTTTATGCTTAGGAAATACTGAAACGAGAAACCAGCTGCTGTGTCTGCTGTCTCCTGACTGGAGGAGCCTCTCGCAAAACTGAAAAATCACTTTGTCGACTGGTCAGTTCGCCACTTCCAAGTTTTTATCTGTCTCTTTCCTCGGAGTTGCTACAGACTGAAAGTTGTTCAGATGCAGCAAACGCTGTTCGGGATTTGTTTAGTGTGACTGCCACTGCTGTGCTCACTAGAAATGTGATTGTAGTTGTCAGATAGTAAGTGTTACCATGTTAGGAAGTATCTACGATTTTTAATTAATTTGTCAGTTATAAACGGAAACTGCAAAACTGAACTGCAATCGCAGGAAGGCACTCTCCCATGGCATTCTGTGTCTGACACAGATATACTTCGACAACCCAACATTCTCACCAAATACTTAGTAAAGAAAAAATGGTTATCTCTTATGCAGAATAGTCGTACAAGATGATTATTAATTTCACACAAGTACTTCACACATACAAACGTACTAATGCTTTCATATATTGCTGACTCTGTGGCATTCTGTATTGTGGTTTGATTGTGTGTTGTACAAATTCAGCAAGATTACAATAAAACTAGTTACTTGTTATTAATGTAGGAGGTGGTTTTATTTAGTCACTGCTTTTCCGGCTAATGATCATTATTTTGTTAAAGAAATCTCCACATGGAAAGCGTTAGCAATGTTGTCTGTCAAGCAGTGTAAATGGAACTAAGTTAACTAAAAACAGGAATCATATATATGCCAGCAAACAAGCTAAATGTATGATACGTAATATGAACTAAACAAGAGTAATGATTTTATTAATTTTCAGTGCTATTGCATAGGTCTCTTTACTAGTTGCAGATCGTTTATCGAATTTAACGCTACTGTTATTCGAGGTGGCAACACTTTTCTTTCAGCAAAATGAACAGTTTTGTCACACAATACCACACTCACACAACACTAATGTATTTTTTCGCGTCAAAATATTTCATAAAAGTCTTTACAAAATAACCGGGCTTCATACATCAGCATATTAGAATTTGTATCACATAAGATGCTGTTTCCATCTATAGAAGGTCACAATATTTAGGGATTACTCACCGTCTAACTGGAATTTATTACCTAAGATTGGGTTCTGGGCCACCGATACACAATTATTATCACTATTATGAGCAACAACATTTATGTCTGTATAGAAAGTTAATTTTAAACTACCGCTGCAGTATATCACTAAGATGGTGGCTTACGTAAGACAGTGACTTATCGATTCTGCTCCTACCCCTGTTTTACTATTAACAAATAATATATATTAAATCTTTTTGTATCTTTACTATATGTATTAACATTTGAAAATATTTCTTAGTGTTAATCGCTTATTATTCAGCATTTCCCAATAAACCGCACTGTAGATCAATAGTTCCAATGGCTGCGCTTCTTTGTAGCTACTCAGAAAACTTAACATTTACATATGACGAGGGTCAAAATGAAATAAAACTCCAATCAAAGAAGATTTATTTCAGTGACACATAAACTATATATATCACCTATTAAATTAACAACATAATACACTTTCTTACGGACATCTGTGTTACCAGACATAAATCACATCCTATCAGTACAACAGTTCGAAAAATAAGAAGGATTATCTAGAAGAATCATAAGAAAACAAAAGATTGAGATTGCCATTACCTTTCTCCATAGGTATTGTGTGAGATATAGTTTCTTACAAAATATTAAATTATGTCATTTACAATAAATATTTGTTTTTTACTAACGAAGAAGTCGTTTTTATTAATATCGCAAGAACGTTCATTCACTTTCCACACACAATGCTGTCGTGAATATTATTGTGAATTAAATGTAGCCGTGGGTATTACAACTCTCACAGACTTCTCATCATGTACGAGGGGCGGTCAATAAGTAATGAAAGGCATTTATTTTCTCCACCATTTTGGTTAAAAAAATAAATATTTTGTTTTGAGACATCGTGGCATATTCCTGCTTCACACTCTCCAGTTTCATGGAATTCCGATAGGTGGTAGCGCTATACGTGGCCTTCAAAATGGGGCCTGTAGCGGAGAGCCGTCACTGAGTTTCTTTTGGCGGACAACTGGAGTGTCGCAGATATTCAAGCTGCTTGCAGAATATCTACGGATATATGGCGATGAACAAAATCACGGTGAGTAACTGGGCGATGTGTCTGTCATCATCACAACGAGGTCGCGTAAGTCTGCCTGACAGCCAGCCTGCCGACCGGCCGTACACAGTTGTCACTCCTGCAGTGTTGAAATGTGTGGAGTCTGTCTTTCGAAGTGATCGATGAGTCACAATCAAACGCAGTGCTGCACAGCTGTGTGTCTCCGTTGGTAGTGCTGACTCACTCAAAGTCATCTGCTAACATTTTGCACCTTCAGACTTCCATCTGCTTGTCCAACGAATGATGCACTCTGCGGAAAGCAGTACGTGGGTGGTGGTGAGCTTACTGATATAGCAAGACGATGGCTCAGACGTTGGCCAGTAGAATGGTACCATGCGAGACTACAGGCCCTCCCAGTAGGCTGGCATAAGGCTGTCACACTGAACGGAGGTGATGCTGAAAAATAGGATTTTGTAGGCAAAGTCTGTGGGGAATAGTATGGAGTATTTGAATCCATAATACGCTCTCAGGGTAAAAAATGGTTGTGTTACTTACTGAACGCCCCTCACGTATATACAGTCGGTCTAAAATGTTCAAATGTGTGTGAAATCATATGGGACTTAACTGCTAAGGTCATCAGTTCCAAAGCTTACACACTACTTAACGTAAATTATCCTAAGGACAAACACACACACTCATGCCCGAGGGAGGACTCGAACCTCGGCCGGGACCAACCGCACAGTTGTCGGTCTCAACGGTACACCATTTTACAACGTAAGAAAGGACACCTTTCTCTGTCACAGCCTCGAACTGAAAAGAAAGAAGACTCAGGCTCTGTCTTCCTTCGGAATTTGTAAAAGCGTGCCTAACATCTCAGCTCTCTTTCCATTGGTTGGCTTAGGTTATTCACGTCCTAAAGAACTCAAGCAGAGAAACTACCTTAACAGACGTTGCAGTGAAAGTTTATCAGTGGGTTCTGCGATAACAACAGAAGTTCGTCGCGAATAAGCGACACGTAAGTAACTGAAGGTTAGCAATGTGCAAATATAACAAGCAAATTTCATTTTGATAAGACACGCGAAAAGGAATCGAGCAATGCCAGTTTCGAAATGGAGGAAGAGTGGAGACTTAAAGTACAGTAGAAGACCAGGGCTAGAGTACAGTAATCAGGTTCAAATTGATGTAAATTGTGGTTAAAAGTTATATAAATTTCGGTAGTTACTCAGAGCTGAAGAGCTTTACACAGAACAGACTAGTGCAGAGAACTGCACGAAGCAGTCTTCGACTGATCTCCACAACGACACACAAATGTGTAACGCTAAATTATTTACAGATGGTATTCAGCTAGGAAAGCCGATAATTGAGAAAAGCATTCTTCGCAAAATCTAGCAAAATAAAGGCTGAATTCTTTGTTTTCTCTGTTGTCCTCAGTACTTGAAACAAATTTTTGGATAACCGTCACACCCAATTTGATATTTTGGCTTACTTCCTGTTGCACTGAATTTCAATGCAAGACCATCCACGGATGTGGATCTGAACCTCATCTGACCTGTACGACCTAAAATTTCTTGGCATATCTTTCGATATGTTCTCTCATTGAAAGATGTTGTATTATTTTCGTCACCGATACATGAAATGTGATAGTTTTCATCTTTCTCCCGAGATTGTGTTATGTTGTGAGGATGTAACTTCGCAAGTCTTTCTTGAGACAGGATGACAGTGACTGTTTTCTATTTTGGACAAATACAAATACTCTCGATGGTTTTTTAATGAGTTTCTGTCTTTTTGATCGGTTTGTGGATGTGGCTTCCATAGCCGAAAGTATCACACTTTTTAAAATATTCTGGGTTTTTACTAGGGTTGTTAGCTGAATTTTTGTGAAGAAACCCAACTTTAAAGTGGAGAAACACGCATACATAAGCTGTTCCGAAATATGTTCTGCGATCAGGAGAGCACCACATTCTGTTTGGTAAAACTCTTGGCCTGGAAGTCACGCGCCTGTATTGTCATACGATATTCAGGGACACGATAGAGATTATTAAACATATCTATAGTTTAATGAGATGAAGCTGATTGTGAGACTGAAGGGTATCTATTCCGCTGCTATAGAAGATGAGTACTGTTCTTCTATCATGGAGCGATATCATAGCGAATGTAGTAATAGACAATGGCCAATTACGCTTGAACTTTGAAAACATGTGGCAGCACATCTCTGCAGGAGAGCACGCAGAAACGAACTTTTATTGCAGTCAGTAATGAGCCAGCAGCTTTCATATTGGAACGCAAGTCGATTTCTTCGAACTGTACATAGAAGAGATAATTAATATAGAAGTATCTTGAAGGACATCTGGAGCGACTGGATACAATGTTGTGGATTTAATCGGTCCGCGTAACTGCTACAATCACCAGTGAGTATACGACGAGTATAACCAAAAGAAATGTGAACAACTGACACACACAGTCTGTTAGATACACTATTATGCGCGACCGCCGCAGAATATACTTCACTCGGACATAATGCTCGCACAACCACACAGAACAGTGTTTTGACCACGACTGGCATTTTCAACGTACTGTGAACGTTGCACAGATGGCGTTCGTGGCCAAATAGAATGGCGCAACTTGCCGCCTTGGCTAGGAGCTGAATTTATGTCCAACCATGCGTTTTTCGCGGTGTTTCCTTATTGTTACTCAACTTCCGTACAACAACACACACGCACACTAATATGCCTTCCGTACTGAGAATAGTGTCAAAGGCTTGCAGTTAAGGCAAATGCAATTTGCAGTTGAAGATGACAGTCTGCATTTTATTGAAGTGTGTAAAACATAAAAAAAGGTAAAACAAAAGGGAAAAATGAAGATTGGGTTTAACAACCAGTAGATATCGAGGTCATTGGAGATGGAGCACAAGCTCGCATTATGTTAAGGGTGGGGAAGGAAATCGGCATTGCCCTTTCAAAGGAACCATCCCGACATTTCTCTGGAGCGATTTCGGGAAATCACAGAAACCTAAATCTTGATTTCTTACCTCTCACTCCATTAAGTTCTAATTTCTCTGATTCATCGAATCAGTAAATTAGTTATCGCCAAAGGTATCTTTCACGATAATATATGTCTATGCTTATTACCTTGTTCTTTCATTTTATTACCGTAAAGCCTAACTCTGAATGACACTGTTTTCATACTCTTTATATTCATGACTGTAGACGGTCCAGTCCCATTTATGTGACCACCTGTCAAAACGCTCAACAACCACCTTTTGTAACGCACACTTGCTGGTAGAGAGTCAGTGAGGCTGTGGAAGGCACCGACAAGGACGTGGCGTGGCCAGCTGCTCTATGGATTTTGAACCTCAAGATCAATGGCGTGAACAGCCGGATCGAGGTGGTCCCATATAGTAAGCCAGATCTTATATAGGGGCAGTTTGGTGATTAGGGGAGTCCAGAAAACTCATCCTGGTACTCTTCGAATCTCACGTCTACACTGCGAACTGTGGGTTCAAATGGCTCTGAGCACTATGGGACTCAACTGCTGTGGTCATAAGTCCCCTAGAACTTAGAACTACTTAAACCTAACTAACCTAAGGACAGCACACAACACCCAGCCATCACGAGGCAGAGAAAATCCCTGACCCCGCAGGGAATCGAACCCGGGAACCCGGGAGTGGGAAGCGAGAACGCTACCGCACGACCACGAGATGCGGGTGCGAACTGTGGGATGCTTTGCATTGTCCTGCTGGTAGATGCACGAGAATAACGTCACCCAGGGAATGCCACGAAAATGTACTCCAGACCATGGTGGATTCCGCAGTTCGTGGTCGTGCGGTAGCTTTCTCGCTTCCCGCGCCCGGGTTCCAGGGTTCGATTCCCGGCGGGGTCAGGGATTTTCTCTGCCTCGTGATGACTGGGTGTTGTGTGTAGGTTAGTTAAGTTTACGTAGTTCTAAGTTCTAGGTGTCTGATGACCACAGATGTTAAGTCCCATAGTGCTCAGAGCCAGTTGAACCATTTTGAACCATGGTGCAAGCGTGGAAGCTTGAGACGAATGTCGCAGGGCCGAACGCGCCAACGGAAATCTGTACGATGCAGCATAAAACATTATCCACCTATCGCCGCTCAGAGCACGTTCAGTTGCGGTTCTGGCGTGCGAATTCCAGCCTCCGTCGGCGATGAACAGCAGCCAGCATGGGTGCAGGAAGCAGGCGCCTACTGCGGAGGCGCATACGCAGCAACATTCGCTGAACGGGCATTGAGGAGACACTCATTTATTAAGGAAAAAAAAAAAAAAAGGTTTGAAAATGCCTTCCTGACATAATGCTTCTAGTGTAAGAATTATAATATTTACTATTTAAAACAACTGTCACGAGCATGCGACAGGAATGACGAACAAAAAGCAACGTTGCCTAAACCTGCAATATATAGAAATAGGAAACGACAAGGACGAAGAAGAAGTAGAAGCCGAAGCTGAAAATGAAGGAAAGTATGCTGCGATTAGTTTTAAAGGAACAGATTTTAGTGACGCATAAGGAATCGTAAAGATTCAGGCATATTGGGAATTTTCTTTGTTCATGGCGTCAGGTGAAGTGTACAAACGGAGGGTGAATACGGGAAATAAGATGCTTGTTCGCCTGACTAAAGGTGCTGCTCTCATTATGGAACGTACAGAAGCACTCGGACAACCAACAGTATATGTCCTCCCAAGAGTGCGCATATGCAATGAAGCTGACGGTGGGATATTCTAGAATTTATTGTCAACTATAAAACACTTGTAATGTGATATGTACAATAAGCCTTAAGGGGATTCCTTCAAAAAATATATTTTGGAATTTTCACTCCGTAAAAAATGTTGTAACGTTTACAAACTGTTGTATGTGTATGCACGAGTAAACTTGATATTGTATTGATCAGTACTGCAGCTGAATATCACTGTACATTAAACCCTACTATCTCGGAAACTATTCCGAATATGGCGTATGTCCATATGATGATTTTGCCCTCAAATGATCGTTCTTTTTATATGCCTGAAAAATGACCTCACCTGCCGAGAAACCCTGTACATTAAGGGTTTGCAGTTTAATTGTTTTCGTGTTTACACATTTAACACTTGGTTGTGTGAACCAGTGCCTGAAGCTATTTGAAGTGAAATAATAGTGTAAGGGACGTTCAGTGTGTAATGCAACAAATATTTCTGAAGGCAGGTTGGTTTGATTTACCATTCCAGTGCAGGATATTGTTTCTGAAGTGTTGGCAGAAGAGCCAACACCGTGTTGCTAGAGGAGGCCGAAATGAACGCTTTTAAGCTCACGCAGATTGCCGTGAGGTCTGGAACAGTTAAGGGAATTAATAGTAGCAAATGAAGTACGTAGTTGATGTAATACTTAACTTTAATCCATAAATGGTGAACGTTGGTCTGACGGTACAGGCATCACAATATATATAACAATCTCAATATAAACTGTTAATGGCGCCTTGCTAGGTCGTAGCAAATGACGTAGCTGAAGGCTATGCTAACTATCGTCTCGGCTAATGAGAGCGTATTTGTCAGTGATCCGTCTCTGGCAAAGTAGGCTGTACAACTGGGGCGAGTTCCAGGACGTCTCTCTAGACCTGCCATGTGGTGGCGCTCGGTCTGCTATCACTGATAGTGGCGACAAGCGGGTCCGACGTATACTACCGGACCGCGGCCGATTTAAATGCTACCACCTAGCAAGTGTGGTGTCTGGCGGTGACACCACATTCCTCCCCCGCAAATCGGCGAACGGTTGTGTGATAAGGCTTCCGCCCGCCGTGTGGAGGACCCCATGTTGACGTATGCGACGAGGTGGGGAGCCTAACAACAGGCGAGGCTGTGCCACCCGCACCCTGCCATTCGGTCGAAGGGGAGCTAGGAAAAGCCTGAAAACCTAGTCCAGGGTGCACGCCGACATGCGGTGTATGCGCCCGTAGAGAGACAGGAGGGGCCGAAGGTTCTACCTCCATCGCGTCGGGGTACCCGACGGGCGAAGACGACAACTGGTCCGGAGCGGGCAAGAGTTCCATGCCGGAGGACAGCTGGTCACGGGAAGCGATCGGCGGCGCGTCTGCAACGAAGCGTCCACTGCGGGCGTCGCCGGCGGGAGAACAGGCGGCGGCGGCTGCGCGACGCCATGGGGCAAAATGGAAGGCATCGTCGGTAACACCTGGGGATGAGGCGAGCCAGTAGATGGGTCCCCAGGGCGCTGACCGGACGGCACCGTCGCTGAAAGCAGACGGGGAGCGGCAGAACCCGTGCGACGACAGAGGCACAGCTGATTGAGATGCCGACGCACCTCACCAGAGGCCCTCAAAACCAGATACATAGCGCGGCCGATGCAGCGAAGAAAGCGCCCTGCGAGCCAACGCCTTGAACCTCGATGGTTGCGATAGTGTACAACGTCGCCTGGAGCAAAGACAGGTGGCTGCAGCTGCACAGGAACCTGATGCGGCGGATGTAGCAAAGACATCAAGGTTCGATGAGGACGACCGTGGAGCAACTCAGCCGGCGAGCGACCATCTCGGGGCTGAGAGCGATACGAAGACAAAAAGAGCAACAACGCGTGCTCCCGAGAAAGCGACTCTTCTAACTTCAACATCTGTGACTTGAAAGTCCGGACCAATCGTTCAGCGGCACCGTTTGACTGAGGTGAAAACGGCGCGGAGGTCAGATGTTGAATACCATTGGCCTTGCAGAATGACTGAAATTCTACGGACATGAATTGTGGGCCATTGTCGGAAACAATAGTCTGTGGAAGACCTTCAATACAAAAGATTGCGGATAACGCTTGGATGGTGGCAGATGGCGTCGTGGAAGACATCCGGACAACAAAAGGAAAATTACTGAAGGAATCGACCAGAACCAACCATCGAGCATTCCAGAATGGACCAGCAAAATCGATGTGTAAGCGTTGCCAAGGGGAAGTGGCTTTTGGCCATGCAAAGAATTTCCGCGGTGGTGCGGATTGTTGTTCGGCACACGCCATGCAAGAAGAGCACAAATTCGTAATCGCAGCATCGATTCCGAACCAAGTACAGTGCTGACGAGCAAGTTGCTTCGTTCGCACTATACCCCAATGTGTCCGCCCCTCGTGGTCTCGCAGTAGCGTTCTCGCTTCCCGAGCACGGGGTCCCGGGTTCGATTCCCGGCGGGGTCACGGATTTTTCCTGCCTCGAGATGACTGGGTGTTGTTGTGTTGTCTTCATCATCATCATCATTCAGCCCCATTACGGTCGGAGGAAGGCAACGGCAAACCACCTCCATTAGGACCTTGCCTAGTAAGGCGGTGCGGGTCTCCCGCATCGTTCCCCTACGCTCTGAAAAGAAGCATGGGACTTCATTTTCACATACCCCAATGTCCTTGGTGGAGAAGCCGTAAGACAGAGGACTGTAACGAACGTGGGACCACGACCCTGGACTGATCATTATCAGAACGCAACAGCAAAACACCACGTCGTACAAAAAGTCTCTCCTTGTGAGGAAAAAATCGGCGAACCAACGGATCCTCGATCCGTGACTTTGACAAGGGCGCCGACCGAAGTGGCCGTGCGGTTAAAGGCACTGCAGTCAGGAACCGCAAGACCGCTACGGTCGCGGGTTCGAATCCTGCCTCGAGCATGGATGTTTGTGATGTCCTTAGGTTAGTTAGGTTTAACTAGTTCTAAGTTCTATGGGACTAATGACCTCAGCAGTTGAGTCCCATAGTGCTCAGAGCCATTTGAACCATTTTTTGACAAGGGCCATTGCGGAACAACAAAACGCAAAACGGTAGCAAGGACAGGGTCAGCAGCTGTGGCTGTAGCTACAGGACGAAAATCAATCGGAAACGATTCGACCACGTCATCGGTTTACGCATCAATGAACATGCAAGCAAGTTCGGAGGAATCGAATGCTCTATCCCCAGCAACAGGCAAACGGGACAACGCATTGGCGTTGCCGTGCATAGCAGTGGACCGATACAAGATATCGTAGTGGTACTGCGAGAGGAAAATTGACCAGCGAATGAATTTCTGCGCTGTACGTGGAGGTACAGGCTTGTTCGGATGAAAAAGCGATGTCGAAGGGTTGTGGTTCAAAAATGGTTCAAATGGCTCTGAGCACTATGGGACTCAACTGCTGTGGTCATCAGTCCCCTAGAACTTAGAACTACTTAAACCTAACTAACCTAAGGACATCACACACATCCATGCCCAAGGCAGGATTCGAACCTGCGAGCGTAGCAGTCGCACGGTTCCGGACTGCGCGCCTAGAACCGCGAGACTACCGCGGCCGGCGAAGGGTTGTGGTCTGTGATGATGGTAAGGTGACGACCATACAAGAAATCATGAAACTTTGTAACACCAAATATGAGAGCCAACACTTCTTTCTCGGTCTGTGAATAATTTCTTTGCGCAGACGAGAGAAATTTGGACGCAAAGGCAATAGGGCGATCATGCGATCCTTCTATGTGCGCAAGCACAGCACCGATCCCGAAATCCGATGCATCTACCATCAACAAGAGGGGTTTCTGGGGATCGAATGGCGTAAGGCAGGCATTGTAAAGCATCGCCGATTTCAACTGGCGAAAGGCGCGTTCGCATTCCGTCGTCCAGACGAACGGAACACCTTTACGGCGTAAGCGATAAAGCGGAGCTGAAATGGAAGAAGCGTGCGGCACAAATTTGTGGTAATAATTAATTTTTCCCAACACACTCTGTAGCTGCTTCAGATTTTGCGGCGATGGCAAGTCTTGTATGGCACGGAGGTGCTCGGGACTGGGATGTATGCCTTGGGCATTGATTACATGTCCCAGATAGGGTAAGCCACGAGCAAAAAACACACATTTGTCCTTCCGCAAGCGAAGACCATTTTGTCGCAAGACCTGAAATAATGTTCTGAGATTGGCTAAATGTTCTTCTTCCGTCTTTCCGGAGATCACAATATCGTCCAGATAGTTTGCTGCAGTAGGGACCGAGGCACAAACAGTTTGCAGATATCGCTGAAACAATGCAGGGGTGGATGCACACCCGAATGGCAGTCGTTTGAATCGATACAAACCGAGATGCGTGTTAACCACCAAAACGCGCTGGGATTCTTCGTCCACCGGTATTTGCAAGTATGCATCTGCTAGGTCCAACTTCGAAATATTTACCCGGGCACAGTTTGTCAAAAAGATCTACCAGGCGGGGTAAAGGAAAAGTAGCAATCACTAGTTGTGGATTCACTGTAGCTTTGAAGTCCACACAAAGTCTCAATTTTCCTGAAGGTTTTGGCAAAATTACTAAGGGTGATGCCCAGAGAGAAGCCTGCACACGTTCAATTACACCTTGTGATTCCAAATCGTGTAATGTTTGTGCGACCTCATCACGCAATGCGTGGGGAACATTGCGCGCTCTGAAAAATTTCGGTTGCGCGTTTACCTTCAGTTCCAAATGTGCTTTGTAGTTCTTAGCGCAACCAAGGCCTGGTGCAAAAATGTCAGCAAATTCTTCACATAGACGAGAAACACTGGCTGAAGGCACAGTCTGGTTCACTGATAGGACCTGATTGACTACAGACAAGTTAAACAACTGAAATAAATTTAAACCAAACTAGTTCACTGCAGAAGAAGAACAAAGGACGTAAAATGACACAAGTTTTGTTTGTCCCTTGTATGTTGCAAGAAGGCTGCACTGTCCTAACACAGGGATATTCTGTCCTGAATAACTATGTAACTTAATATTTGCGGCACGCAACGGAGGTGTGCCCAGTTGTTTGTACGTGTCTTTATTGATCAATGAAACTGCAGCTCCAGTATCGAGCTGGAATGGTATCACGTTGCCATTTATGACCAAATCTACAAAAAGTTTATTGTTCTGCTGACGACAAGAGCGACCGTCTCGTGCAACGTGAACTGACACTGGTACAGAATCACTTGCGACTTGACGTGATTTCCGTCTATGTCGACGCACACTAGTTGTGGGACGAACACAGTCACTGTTAGAGAAAGTGGCACTGGGCGGAGTGGAATTAACTACATGAATGTCCATGGGCGAAGGTTCACAAGCCTGAGTATTCGTGGTTCGATTCTGATTCCGGCGCGAAGCAGAGGGCCTGGAATGGTTGTTAGTGTCCGATCTGAGCTTTTTCTGGCAAACACACTGAACATGTCCTTTTTTATTACAGAAAAAGCAAATAGCTTGGCGGGACGGGCAATTCTCACGCGAATGTCTAGTATCACACCGCGGGCATGATTTTAGCACTGTGTTTGCGTGCTTGCGCGGCACACTTAGAGGAGAGCTTGGCGACAGCTGCATGGACGGGCGCGAGGGCTGTTTACTGTTCCATGCAGCTCGCCTGGCGGGCCGGTTAATGTGACACACTGCTCACGAGTCATTTGAAACTTCGCCAGCTAAGTCAAGTGTGTCCTGCCTATCCAATATGTCTATCACTTGTTGAAGGGCGGAATTGACTAGTTTCAAAATCTGTTCCCGTATACGAACATCAGAAACATTCTGTGCAATCGCATCACGCACCATAGTATCTGAATGAGGGAGTCCACATTCACACTCAAAAGCACAATCCCTAGTAAGGCCTTGCAAAGTTGCAACCCACTCCCTATTAGTCTGACCGGCCGTACGTTTTGTACGAAAGAAAGTATACCTTTTTGCAACTACATTGACTGATTCTTTGAAATATGCATCTAATGCAGACAAAATTTCTTCGTAGGACAGAGTTGCTACGTCGCGTCAGGGAAATAATTTCACTATCACACAGTACGTGTGCACCCCGACGGATGCTAACAAAAAAGGCTGCCGCTCGTTACCTTGAATTCTGTAGGTGGCGAGATGGAATCCAAATTGGCGTGACCACTCCGTCCAGCTTTCCAGTGCCGCATCAAAAGGACGAAAAGGTGGTGCAACTGCGTGTTGTGGCTGCGTGAGCGGTGGAGCGGCGGCTGCCGCATCGTTTTGCATTGCACGTTGACCCTGGACGAGCTGTCCTAGGGCATCCAATAAGGCCTGCGTCTGCTGATTCTGCAAGCGTTAAAATTCGGACAGTACATCTGGAGATGGTGGCGAAGCCATGACACAATGAAATCAATCTAACAATACGAACACAATCCCATCCTCGTCGCCATATGAAGTGTTGGCAGAAGAGCCAACACCGTGTAGCTAGAGGAGGCCGAAATGCACGCTTTTAAGCTCACGCAGATTGGCGTGAGGTCTGGAACAGTTAAGGGAATTAATAGTAGCAAATAAAGTACGTAGTTGATGTAATACTTAACTTTACTCCATAATTGGTGAACATTGGTCTGACGGTACAGGCATCACAATATATATAACAATCTCAATATAAACTGTTAATGGCGCCTTGCTAGGTCGTAGCAAATGACGTAGCTGAAGGCTATGCTAATTATCGTCTCGGCTAATGAGAGCGTATTTGTTAGTGATCCGTCTCTGGCAAAGTAGGCTGTACAACTGGGGCGAGTGCCAGGACGTCTCTCTACACCTGCCATGTGGTGGCGCTCGGTCTGCTATCACTGACAGTAGCGACACGTGGGTCCGACGTATACTACCGTACCGCGGCCGATTTAAATGCTACCACCTAGCAAGTGTGGTGTCTGGCGGTGACACCACTGTTTCCCTCTCATTTGGATACGAAACTCTACTTTTTAGCATAATCCTCGCACAATGAGAGGGCCTTACCCATCCCTACCACGCTGGCCTCTATGCCCGCATGGTACCACCTACTGGTCGACGTCGGAGCTAACGTCAATAACCTTCCCATCATCCATGCACTGGTTCTTGCGGAGTGCATTATTCATTGGACTGGAGAGATGGACCTCGGAATGTGAGAGATCCAGCCTAAAGGGTGAATGATGAGTGGAGTTTTGTAAGCTGCTCTTCGATAAGCAGACATGTGTGAGGTGTTGTGTTGTTATGGAGAGGGAGACAGTCATTTTCATTTTTGTGGCAACGACCATACTGAAGTCGTTCCTTCAGTTTAATGAGTGCACCAGAGTAAACTTCAGAGTTGGTCATTACGTTATGAGGGGTACATCAAAGTGTCCACACTACGAAGAGAGATGTCCAGCACTGCAGCGACGTGTCTGTCTGTGATCCGTCACTCACCTCGAATGAAAACGTACACACGTCCCAAAAGTGCAAGAGTCACAAACGTGTGCAGCGAACCGGCACGTGGGACATCGGTGAGGTTTCCACCAAAAGGAAAATAATGACAGCACTCCGCTCTTTGAACGCACCTGCATTACTGATGCCATTTTGAAGGCTATGTATAGAGCCGCCACATATCGAAGCTTCATAAAACTACAGAAGCTGACGCATCGTATTCCACGATGTCTGCCAACAAATCTTCATGTTTTCAACAGAAAGGGACAGAGAAAAAATGTGTTATATTATTTATTGAACTCTCGTAGAACAATACCTTCATTTCAAATGTGGAGTTCACTCCGTCGACGTTATGTAGCTTAACAAAACTGTCGTCTGCAAACAAATTGTTTGGAACAAATGCTGCTACGTTTTTATTTATTTACATACAGCTGCGGTCGAACCGAATGTCGTTTTGAATAAGGCAAAAACTGCTCTTGTACCTGTTCCAGGTTCTAGAAGCTACTCGTTAAGGCGTTGCACTGAAGTCGTCCATCGGAGAGACAGATCTGTTTGCCCGCTGGCGGAGAGGAGTATGGACTGCGATCGGGCGATAACGGGCTGCCCTGCCGGAGCTACGCGGGCCGCCTGTCCTCTGGAGGCGAACAGCCGCTGAGGCGCGCCACTTGCCGTCAGGATGGAGCGGTACGCAGGTCGCGTCGCCCTGGCGACGGGCGCCAACTCCGGCATCGGCGCCGCCACCGCACGGGCGCTGCTCAGGAGGGGGCTCGAGGTCGTCGGCCTCGACAAGAGGATCGACAGGGTCCAGCTAGTTAACTAACCACCAGCCTCGGTACAGCATCTGAAAACTGGACAGGTTCAAAAAATTGTGCCAGTACTTCAGTTCGAAGTGTTATTTAGATAACTGCCACAGAAACAGCATGGGTTTCAGAGCAATAGAGTAATGAATGTGATGTATTAAGAGTAAGATATTACTTTTTTCTATTTTTAGATGAGTCACTTTTTTATGACACAATCGTAACTGGTTTTTAGTCTTCAAAGCCCATCCTGAGATGCTACTTTTTTTGAGTCATCAGTCTTCTGACTGGTTTGATGCGCCCGCCACGAATTCCTCTCCTGTGCCAAACTCTTTATCTCAGAGTAGCACTTGCAACTGACGTCTTCAATTATTTGCTGAATGTGTTTCCATATCTGTCTACAGTTTGTCCCCTTTACATCTGCCTGTAGTACCATGGAAGTCATTCCCTGATGTCTTAAACAGATGTCCTATCTTGCTGTCCCTACTCCATGTGAATATATTACTTTCCTCTCCGATTCTGTCCAGAAACCCCTCTTTATTACCTTACCATTCAATCTAATTTTCAACATTCGTCTGTAGCACCAGATCTCAAATACTTCTCTTCGGTTCCAGGTTTCTCACAGCCCATTCTTTACTACCACACAATGTTGTGCTCCAAATGTACTTTCTCAGAAATTCCTTCCACAAATTAAGGCCCTTTTTACCGGTGCTAGTCTGCTTTTGATGTCCACCTTGTCCCGTCCGACACAAGTTATGTTCTTGCCTAGGAAGCAGAATCCACCTACTTCATCTACTTCGTAATCGGTCCTGACGTTAACATTCTCACTGTTCTCATTTCTGCTACATCTCATTACTTTCGTCTTTCTTAGATTTACTCTCAATCCATATTCTGTACTCATTAGACTGTTCATTCAGTTCAGGAGATCATGTAGTTATTCTTCGCTTTCACTCAGGATAGCAATGTCATCAGTGAATGGTATCATTGATATCCTTCCAACATGAATTTTAATCCCTCTCCTGAACATTTCTTTTTTTTCCCTCATTGCTTCTTCGATGGTACAGTAGGGTCGAAAGACTGCATTCCTGTCTTACACCCTTCTTAATCTGAGCACTTGGTTCCTGGTCGTCCACTCTTATTATTCCCTCCTGGCTCTTGTACATACAGTGTATGACCCGTCTCTCCCTACAGCTTACACCTATTTTTCTCAGAATTTCGAACTTGCGTATCCCACTTCTTTGCGTATTGATTCTTCCTGACTAATCTCTTACACTTCAGCCTGCTCTTCATCACTACTGCATTCTGATCTGCTCCTGGGTACGCCTTACAATCGAGTATCTGATTTCGGAATCTCTGCATGTGTATGACGTAATCTAAGTGAAACAATGCCGTATCAGCCAGACTTTTCCAAGTATACCTCGTCCTCTTGCGATTCTTGTACAGAGTATTCACTATTACTAGCTGAAATTTATTACAGAACTGAATCAGTCTTTCTTCTCTCTCATTCCTTGTCTGACACCAATATTCTCCTTCCCTTACAACTGTACTCCAGATCCCGATTACTATTAGATGTTTATCTCCCTATTCGTGCTGTATTACCCGCTCATTATCCTCATATACTTTCTTTGTCTCTTAATATTCAGTTTGCGGCGTCGACATTTACACATGAACTATTGTTGGTGTTGGTTTGCTGTCGATTCTGATAGAAACAACACTATCAGAGAACTGTTCACAGTAACACACTCTCTGCCCTTCCTTCTATTTTTAATGAATCCTACTCCCGCTACACCATTTATTGCTGCTGTCGATATTACCCTACACTCATCTGACCATAATTCCCTGTCGTCTTTCCATTCCACTTCACTGACCTGTACTATGCCTATCATGAGCCTTTGAATTTCTCTTTTCAGATTTTCTAGCTTCCCGACCACGTTCAAACTCCTGACAAATCCACGTCCCGACTCGTAGAACGCTATCCTTTCGTTGGTTATCTAACCTTTTTGTCATGGTCACCTCCCCTTTCGCAGTCCCCTCCCAGAGATCCGAATGGGGGACTATTCCGGAATCTTTGACCAATCATGAAACTTTTTCAGTTACAGGCTACATATCTTGGGGGTACAGGTTATGTTTCTTTAATGCAGTGATTTCCATTGCCTTCTGCATTGTTGATTGCGTTTACTTAAACTTATGGGCTGACTTTTTTCTGGTTCATAAACATTTTATCTTTATCTGTTATTACTTTTATGTTGTAATTTCATGTACTGACACGTTCCATGACCTTGGACGTTTGATATTGTTGATTCTCCCGCCCTTAGGGGCAGTTTCCTAAACCGAGGACAAGAGAGTGGCCTTAACCTCCGTCCGCTCCATCGCCCTCTTTGACAAGGTCGTTGGCAGAAAGAGGATGATTTTTATGTCGGAAGTCTTCGTCCGCCAATGCTGGTTATTAATCAATATTTAAGTAGTTTCGTGTTTCGAACTTGGGACCGAAGGCGTCAATCAAATCAATAATCAAAGACGATACCCCTCGACCACTTGTGCATCACCAATGCTGCTATGGACAATACGAAAGGTTACAGTAAGACCTGAAACAAGTGCTATTTTTTCACTTGGTTTACTTGTGAGCTTATTAATGTGCTATAACAATGTATGTGGTTTCATACATATGAGCGGCATTTGATGGACGAGTGCTCATCACCGTCTCCACAAACGGGATGTTGTTTCTTCCAAAATGTATTAACAGTTCTTGCTGCTAACAAGTGAGTCCGACTGTAGGACTGTAACACTCTAAACACTATTCCCTGAACTTGTCATATTCACAGAGACTCAAAACTCCCTATCTAATGTCGGTAAACAAACAAACCAAGACTTACCATAATGTTGTGTTTGGCCTCTATATGCACATGAGTGAAATCCTTCAATAGAGTCCAGATTTTCTCAGTACTGTTAACCGTAATGAAAGCGTCGTCCCTCCGTGGATTCCCATTTATTTTCACGAAGCATCTTGGTGATACCCGCCTGTTGCTCGAGCGTGTAGTAACAAATCAGGCAGACCGTCTCTGAATTTCTTCGACATCTTCCTTTAATCCGTACTTATGGTGATCCAAAATACTGCAGCTGAGCTAAATTTTAATCAGAATTCTTCCAACAAATTTAAATAGATAAATCGCCTTCCCTACTGCCGACACTAGTTGCCCGTTTCATTTAATATGACTTTGCAGTGTTACACGTAGACATACAGAGCGTAACAGGTGCAATTTATTTTAATTTTATACACACGTCAAGTTCCGCAGGACCAAACTGAGGAGTAAATGTCCAAGGGCATGGAATGGGTCAGTACATGAAATTATAACATAAAGGTAATAGCAGATGAAAATCAAATGTTTATTAACCAGAAAAATGCCAGTCCGTAAACAATCGCGATCAAATAAGCTAATATTGTTAAGAAGAAATGACAGTAAGGAATAGTATATCTATATATATTAAGAGGCCAATGTCAAAATACCCTGACTCGGGAACAGGCGTCGACAAAAGGTTCGTGAACTTTCATCACTTATTGCCCGAACCGCCCGTTCCTCAGCCAAAATTATCCTTTTGGAATGGGAAGAGTTACCCTAAAATGTAATTCCATACGGCATAAGCGAATGAACATAAGCAAAGTAGACAAATTTTCGTGTCGAACGATCACTCACTTCAGTTACCGTTCGAATAGTAAAAATGGCAGCATTAAGTCTCTGAACAAGATCCTGAACGTGGGCTTTCCATCTATCTGAACACCTACAAATTTGAACTGCTCAGTTTCACTAATCATATGCCCATTTTTTGAAATTAAAACGTCGGGTTTTGTTGAATTGCATGTTACAAACATTAAAAATTGATTCTTACTGTGATTTAGTGTTAGTTCTTTTACTACAAGCCATGAACTTATGTCATTAACTTCCCTAATTCACTTTGGCAAACACGGATGGCATAGAAACAGGTCTAAAATAGTCTACATTATCCCTTTCCCCTTTTTATAAAGCGGCTTTACTACTGAGTACTCAATCGTTCAGGAAACTGACCATTCCTAAAGGGAAAGTTACAAATATGGCTAAATACAGGGCTGACATGTGCAGCACAGTACTTGAATATTCTGCCAGGCACTCGATCGTATCCATAGAGTCCATAGTCTTCAGTGATTTAATTATTGACTCAATCTCTCCCTTTTCTGTATCACAGACGAGTATTTCAGACATCAGTCTCGGAAAGGCATTTGCAAAGAAAGTTATATGATTCCCTGTAGCAATTTCATTTTTATTTAATTCACCAGCGATGCTCAGAAAATGATTGTTAAATACTGTACATACATCTGATTTATCAGTAAGAGAAATATTTTTTCCAGGAACTGACTTTATATCGTCGACCTCATGCTGCTGATGAGACACTTACCTCACAACTGACCATATGGCTTTAATTTTATCCTGTGAGTTAGCTATTCTGTTTGCATAACACATACTTTTTGCCTTCCTAATAACATTTTTAAGCAACTTACAGTACTGTTTGTAATTGGCTACTGCAGCTTGATTGTGACTACTTCTAGCATTTTGATATAATTCCCGCTTTGTTCTACATGATATCCTTATTCCACTTGTCAGCCACGCGGGCTGACTTTTACTGCTAGTACCCAGTTTAAAACGTTCTAATGGAAAGCAAATCTCAAAGAGCATGAGAAATGTGTTAAGCAAAGCATCATATTTGTCATCTATGTTATCAGCGCTGTAAATATCCTGCAACTCTTGTTCCTTAACGACGTTTAAGAAACTGACTATTGCTGTTCGATTAACGTTCCTACATAGTTTGTAATTATATGTGACGTTTGTTTGAGTACAAAAGCCTTTTAGTGTTAAAATCTGTGCATCATGGTCTAAAAAGCCATTCACCCTTTTACTAACAGAATGCCCATCTAGTAATGAAGAATGAATAAAAATATTGCCTATGGCTGTGCCACTGTTTCCCTACACCCTAGTTGTAAAGAACACCGCCTGTATCAGATCATATGAATTTAGAAGATCTACCAACATCCTTTTTCTGGCACCATCATTTAGAAAATTTATATTGAAGTCACCACATATAATTAATTTCTACTACTTCCTACAAAGTGAATCAGGAACCCTCTCTAGTTTGAGCAGAAATGATCTGAAGTCAGAGTCAGGGGACCTCAAACAACATTAATTAGCAGTTTAGTGTCACTAAATTCAACTGCCCCTCCTCAACATTCAAATATGTGTTCAGTGCAGTGCTGTGATACGTCTATGGACTCACACGGAATTCTGTTTTTTACGTACATAGCCACTCCCCCATCCCGAAAGGGATGAAAAACAGCCAGCTAATCTGTATCCTGGTAAAGGAAGCCTCTGAAGTGTCAAATTATTTAAGTGGTGCTCCGATATACAAATAATCTATAAGCAGTTCACTAACTTTGCCTCTAATACCTCTTATATTTTGATAAAATATGCTAATTCCCTCTCTACTTGGAAACATGACGTCCTCTGAAGGTGAGCCCTTAGTTAGAGGGACTTGCTTTAAGTACGTGCTGATATTTCTACTGGTGGCTGAGGACAGCGTACTGAACAATATTATATCTTTATTCATGTCACTGCAGACTAAAAGTCATAGTCAGTACAAGTCATATATTTTCAGGTGTGAAGTGTGGACGTGTAGACGCAAAACGCTTAGTGTATACTGACAGGCATAACACTCTTAATGGTGCAGTATGATCATGCAGTAAGCCTCAGGTCGTAAAGTTTCTGGTGTGTTTGTGGGAAGACTGTTCCAAGCAGAGAAATAACAACCAGCACGCTGATGTGTGTACACATCAAGGTCCTTTGTATGAGAATATCCGCAACTACACCTGTTACAGCCTGTATAATCGCCGTGTCTGTGTCCTTCAGCACAACACTAATAGTGTACCGAACAAGACAGCAGTGTTATCCCTACTCATCTGCATTAATTGACACTTTTCTACATTTCTAGCAAGCTGTCATTCATCATACCTAATTGATATTATCTCCGACTCATGCTGTAGCCTCTAACACACACTACGAAAACACTGTCCCTTACACTGCAGTGTAGTCAGCAAACAGTTGCTTTATCCATCACATCGTTTATCCATATATAGAGAATAAGATAGGTTCCATCACTCGTCCCTGACATACTCCAGGTAATAGCCTCGTCTCATTTGCCCTCTGGAGCAACGTACAAGGTAGTGTTGTATATTGTCGGACCTTCATTAAAACACAATAGAGCATTGCGTGGAATGCATTCTGGAAATCTAAAAAAAGTTGAATTTGCCTGTTGCCTTTCATGAATGGTTTGCAGGTTTTCATACAAGAAAAGGACAAGTTGAATTTTTCACGAGCGGTGCATTCTCAATCTGTGCAGATTTGTGGACAGAAACTTTTCTGTCCAAAGGTGATTTATTATTTTGCTCGATAGCGTTACGGATCCGTTCATTTACTCTTCTTACAAGCACGAGTCACCTGCGCTTTTTTTCCATTCAGTTGAGACTTCGCTGTGGGTGGGAGATTATGCGAGCTAGGTAACAGACCACTGTCCAAGAGTACTCCCCGTAACACCGAATACCGCATTCCGGACGGACCGGCGACTGATTTCTTTTCAGCTTTTTCAGAAGCTTATCTATACCAGAGATGACTATGACTATGTTTCCTGTACTGGGGTTTGTGTGACGGTCAACCGATGACGTCTGTACTATATTCCGCGGTGAATGATTTTTTAAACGCAAAATTAAAATTACTGTTTCCGTTACTGTCTTCTGTTGTCACACCAGACTGGACTGTTCGATGAGTGACTGGAGAGAAGCCTTCGACTCAGTTGCTGATTTTATGCACGGCCAGAATTTTCTCTAGGCCTCGTCAAGATCTGCTAACTTATGGAGGTGGAATTTGTGTGCTTCTTGCTTCTTCTTACAGATGCAAGAATTTCTACTAACTTTTGCCTGTCGTCAGTTCCGTTTCTGTTTTGAACGTAGTGCAACATTCCGAATTTTCATATTAAACCACGGTGGGTCTTGGCAGCCCTTAATCCACTTAATACGTGGCTAGCTGGGTTGTGGTGACAGACGGATCTGTAGCGCGCCCCAAGGTCTTGGTTAAGGTTGTAAGGTGAGAGATGTGCTGTCTAGTGAACAGCGGGCGCCAACAATAAATAACTTTTAAGTGTGATGCAGCGTGTTGCATAATTGATGTTTCAGATGATTTTGTTTCTAAGTCTCAGTTGTAGATGTCGTTCATGTGTTTTGTTGACAAAGTGTCTTTTCGTTCTTGTCGATGTGGCTTGGATCGTGTTGTTACAACGACGATCTTATTAAAATGGCGAAATTTTCAGTAGCAAGAAATAACGAACGAACGACGACATTAACACGAACACGAAAAATATTTTAAAATACCAAAACTGAAAAGTGTAAGCTTCACGTTAATCGGTGGCCTCTTTTGTTAACTGTTTCTTGTCGTTTCCTAGTAGTGCAATGTAATGCATGAAAAACACAATGTTGTGTATGTTCTACAGAATTAATTTATTTAGTTGGCCGGTGTAGAAGGCCATCATTAGACTTTAAAACACTATCATCATCTAACGAGTTACAATATTTGTAAACAATATTCTAAAAGATGTTACTCATCTAGACTGAGGCAAAAACACATAATAAATATCATCTTTGACAGTGCGGTAGCAACGCAATTAAAAAGGTAAAAATTTTAACAGTGAACAGATACAAAATGAGCAAACAAGGAAAAGCATTAACAATAAACTCACGAACACTGCCTATGTAACAATTTATATCAATCAAATGAAACTTCATCGTTCCAAAACAATTTTTTTCAAGTCTGAAACATCTACGAGTATTGTGTATGTATGGAGACAGACGTAACGGACGAAAATTTGTACCAAGGCCGGGATTCAAACGCGAGTGTCCTGTTAGTTAGGCAGACGTGCTAACCACTACACCGCCCTGGCGGACTGGCTTTGCACCACTGCAGGGCGTACCCCAGCAAGCCTCCATCCTCAACCAACCTCCCATTCACTTCTCAGCCCACTTGGCACAGCCTCTAAACTCGAACAGTGGAGAGACGCACGTACAAACTTCCATTCGTCGCTTCAGACTGCGTATATACAATTTACATCAAATTAACAACCCCAATAAAATTGGTATTTGTCAAGACTAACTAAAAGTAGCTTGAGGAGGTATTACATACGAAAAGTGAGACAGAAACAGAGTAAAAGATAAATTAGACAACTATAACAACAGAATTTATGAAGTACTTACATGATTACAATAAAATAAAAGTAAATACAGGAAACTGGAAGAATGTTAATAAACTAGGCAGCGTTAGATGGAATGGAAAGCTGAAAGGATTAAGAGAAGTTTAGAGGAAGAGAAGTATCGAGCGGTCTTTCATCATTTCATATTAAATTATAATTGTGGGCCAGATGTATGTTGATTTCCAGGGCTTCCAATACACTGAGTTTCTGGCCTTAGTCTGCTAAGTGAAATGGGACAATAACTGGTAGCTGGGGTCTTCTCAGTACATGTTCAGCGAATGTGGGGTAATCATTCTGCGACCAACTGTTGATTTCATGTTCTGCCAGCAAAATTGCTATCCCTCTGCCTGATTGGCCAATATAGAACTGATCATAATAAGGACAAGTAATTTTTTATATCCCACTTTACCTGTCCTAGCTATGGTATTGTACACTGTTCCTGCAGTCAATGCAAAGAGAAGCAGAGCACAGAAAGAGGAGGAATTGAATTTTCGGTTCTTGATTCCGATGAAAGGTGTGATCTATCAGCACAGGATTTTAGCTATTGACTGTGACAAGAAATTTGTGCCTCAGCCTAGATGAGTAACTTCCTTTCCAGTTTTACGAAATTGCTCTGCGTGTGTTGTTAAGAAGAACGATGCAATGTGCTTTCGGACATGCATGCATGGCAGGCATTGAGGCGACTACAGCCGTTATGAAATACATAAAATTTATTCACATTTGCGAATACGAAGAACCATCAGCTTAAGTGAATGACGTCAGTGAGAATTTGTGGCCACCCGAGATTCAGACCGGGACTTCCAGCTTTATATGAGCATTCACGTTTACTGCTTTCGCTATCCGTGAACAACTCATGGCCTCGCCTAAACTTCCATATGTCGTCTTTCCTGCAACACAACCTGTACTCGTACACAAATTATGTAATTCCCGTACAGGGGAGGAAAGTTTAATTGAAAGTCACTGTCCAGCGTTGGCAGATAAATTCGATAGTGCAGTGCCTGTCGTGATAAGAAGGACGATACACTGTCCTTTCAGACACGCATGCATGCACTTCTGAACCTCATGGATAGGGTATAGCAGCCGTCCATCTCGCCTCCCTCCCCCCACCCCCAAGCAGTTTCAGCGTTCATTTTCAGGGCAGCTAACGACTTTTGCAGTGTCTTCCTGACGTCCAGAAAGAATTTTAGTCTGCAACAGAATACGTGATGATCTGAAACGCCCTTTGTACCAGACTAGGACTCGAACCAAGAACCTTTCCCCTAACTGGTAAATACTCTACTCACTGAAATATCCAGTCGCAGGTCACGACTCACGATCCACCTACAAATCTGTAGTTCTATCACAGTTTCTACACTTCATAGCTCGGCATACCTTATAGGTTCAGAACTCCTGGAAAAAAGGATGTTATACAAAATTGACTTGCCCACAGCCTGATTCATTGATCTTGGAACCAATTTAACACTTCAGGAGAGTGTTTGCTTGAACATTACGTCATATTATAACCGTGTGCTGCACACTGGAGTGGACTTGTAACTAGGGAGGGAACAAATGTGTCAAAATCCAACGTAAAATTTGGAGTGTTGATAGGAGAGATAAGACCCACGTGAAACACCAGAAGGAAGTATACTGCGCGTGAACAGGTGATGTTACAGCAGTAATACGGCAGCCATGGTTCCGGTTCACTTTTCACACCAAATTGATATGCAAGTTAATTAAATTGTGGCAGTTGATTGATTTATGACGTTAACATATTATACTGCTAAGAGAGTTTTCATGTAACGCCTCCACCTCCACCTCGCCTTAACATATTGTTCTTTAAATTGATTTATGACATCCTTGGGGTTCATTTATGATCCCCTGAGGATACTCTGCCCTTCTGAGAAGACGTCTCAACATTCCTCTCCTCTGCCTCTTCCTTCGCCCCTCTACGAATTCTCTTCGCCCATAGAAACTCACATTTGACGTCAAATTAATTGACTAATTAAATTTATTAACTGGTTAAATCCATGCCATCTGGGGAATGTTCTAGCCACACCTCCCTCACTCTCCCTCCCCTCCCCATACTCGAAATTAGTAGGAAAAAACTCAGTTGATTAGCTAATTGGCGAGATATCGATTGCTACATATGAAATATTGTTTAAACAATTTGTGCTAGACAAGGCAATGTGTGGAATATTGTTTATTCAATATTTGTGGTTGACGAGGCAGTATGGAAATTTTAAATTATTGTGGTGCTTCTTTATTCCAATCATGCAAGGAATGCTGTCATCGAACACTCACCACACGTAATTACTCTGTCACAGATCGCCCTAAACATATCTGGCGAAACTAAACTGTTGATCATGTCTCTGACTGCCAGACTTATCACACTGCACAGCGCACGCCACTGGCCAGGAACTGCCACAGCTACGGGATCGCGATAATGCTCTACAGACAAAGAATCGGGTAGTGGCATCTGTCCCAGATAGATACCAGGCTCACTTCCTGTCCTTCTCTCTCTCTCAAGAGAATACTTCCTGTCTGTGTGTACCAACGTATACAAATACACACACCAAGATATCCTCCCCACACTTCCTCCCTTCCAAACGCACCTGTCCCCCTCAACACTCACGCAGACGAGACGCTGTTAGTGGCTATGTACCTTTGTTCTCACACTTCCGCTGCTATGGAAGCCTGTAGCAGATAAAACAAAGACATTAAGACATTCGGGAAGAAGTAGGCAGAGTGTGTTGAGTACCACACTATTCCCTTGTTTGATATGAACGAAGTACTGGATACCTGATAAACCCGCAACTGTGGATGTCGTGGAAATACTCCCTCACTCCATAATATCGATTGAATAATTAATTAAATCGATACTCTTCGTGGCTCTACCCTTCATTCGATCCCTGCGAAGCCCTACATTTCAGCAGGATAATGCACGACCGCATATTGCAGGTTCTGTAAGGGATTTCTGGATACAGAAAATGTTCGACTGCTGCCCAGGCCAGCACGTTCTCCAGATCTCTCACCAATTGAAAACGTCTGGTCAATGGTGGCCGAGCAACTGCCTCCTCACAATACGCCAGTCACTACTCTTGATGAACTGTGGTATCGTGTTGAAGCTGCATGGGCAGCTGTACCTGTACACGCTCCGTTTGACTCAATGCCCAGGCGTATCAAGGCCGTTATTAGGGCCAGAGGTGGTTGTTCTGGGTACTGATTTCTCAGGATCTATGCACCCAAATTGCGTGAAAATGTAATCACATGTCACTTCTAGTATAATATATTTGTCCAATGAATACCTCTTTATCATCTGCATTTCTTCTTGGTATAGCAATTTTAATGGCCAGTAGTGTATTCAGCAATTACGTCAAGAGCCCCTGCATGATGTGAAAACAAGAGTGACCTGTGCAATTACTACAACTTGAATTACTGAGTCGATCATTTCCTCCAAACCGAAACATCTTAATCGGTAAAGCTTACGTGATCAGTATACTGTAACCTTTGCCGAGAACTGTCTACTATTGAGAAGACCTACGGCTGTATCATGCAAAACAGTGCGAGAGCATGGATAGCAATTGAGTCAGAGACAGTAGTAAGAGATACGGTATTTGTTCCTTAGCAAGAGTTTAACAAAATTTAATTTGCACCGATTTCAAAATGTAGTCTTACTATTTAACCAAAACCGGGCATCGTCGTCTTTTTATTACCTACACAGAGATCTATAGTAAGTCTGAAATCATCCACAACTCGTCTATGATTTTGTAATTTGCTGTAAGTGTTCTATTGCGTCTTTTAGGTAGAACTGTCTATCAGTTCCAATATTTGCGAATGATTCCCTTGATTTGTTTATAAATGTTTTCTCTTGGTGACCAACATCGCTATCCATGTTCTCCAATCACTGTCTCTTAGTCAGCGGATTCAGATCTTCTACTTTTCTTGTTGTCAGCAGGGCTAAAGTGTTTCTCTCACGTGATTGTTTTGAAACTCGTTTTTCGGAGCAGTTATCTGATGACGGATTTAATATTACTTTACAAGATTGTTTGTTCTTACTGTCGATAATGTAAGCGAAAATTTCCTGGTTTGTATTAGCTGCATGAAAGTAGCCCCTTTCTGCTAATGTATATTTGAGCTACATCCGTGTAATTCAATTTATGCTATGTTGGATGACTTTACGACCGGCGCTTCTAATTCTGGCATCATGTTCAAGCATGCAGTTATCAGGCTAACTGGACCACCGTTAATTACTTTCGTCTGTGTGTACTAGCAGTTACGTTTTATTTGAATTTCGCCTAACCTAATAATTTTGCTCGCCCAACCACGAGAAGAGTTTCTGCCCCAACTTTGCGATGCATATTCCCTTTACTGTTGAACGGCGTGTCTAGTGTTATGTGAGAGTTATTTGAAGCTCTCGCTCCGGCAGACGACAACTAACACTTCAGGAACCTCACGTCCCCTATTTGATATTACATCGGCTTCAGTTACTGGGTTTTCAGATTACGAATTTTTATCTGGAGATCTTGGGGAATTTCGAGTCACACTCAACAAAATGTGTTCAAATGGTTCAAATGGCTCTGAGCACTATGGGACTTAACATCTATGGTCATCAGTCCCCCAGAACTTAGAATCACTTAAACCTAACTAACCTAAGGACATCACACAACACCCAGTCATCACGAGGCAGAGAAAATCCCTGACCCCGCCGGGAATCGAACCCGGGAACCCGGGCGTGGGAAGCGAGAATGCTACCGCACGACCACGAGCTGCGGACAAAAATGTGTTCCACATGCCCTCTCTTCCCTCTTGGCCGCTTCTGGTCTTTGGTGGACACTGGGGTAACTGTACGAGTCTCCGTAGCTCGTGGATCCTTCAGGTAAGCCCTGCACCGAACTGACGAAGTTTCTGCTTTGGACAGTCCACTTGGCTCCAGTTCATAGCAACATGCTCGGGCTGTACATAGTCTTGTACTGTACGTTCGTGGTATACATATATCCTATATGAATATACCTGAACTGGGGTAATTTGATGTCAAGCAATAGATATTCCAGTTCGCGTTCGTTATTCAGTACAAGATAATGAAGTTAGCAAAGCAGCGATATATACAAGCGACTTGAGACTCAACCATGTCCAAATGATACTGCTTTTGGAAAGCCTGGCAAACAGTTGTTCACAGGGGGCTCGACGACAGGAGGCATCCTTGCAGAAGCTGTGTACTTTGCAAAGATAAATATGAGCCGCTTCTGTCTGGGACCCACAGAAAAATCCGGGCTAACACCTATGTTACCTCCTTTCTGACAGATCATACAATATGAAACAAGTCGGCGGACTCTTGATATGTACCGATTCCATGAATACTTTCTTGCCCGTTGCGAGGGCTGCTTGGAGAAAAAACTGCAAATTATATAGTGCCGGTCGTCCTAAGATGTCTTGCTACATCGCAAGAACTCCATAAATCCACGTTTCGTTGAATAACGCGCTGCTCAGATTGCCCGACAGGAGCAACAATTGGTACACACTTTAATATTCCTTCTTCACCATGACAATTATCAACCACATTTAGCTGAGGCAACGGCAGAATGGTCAACATTATGTTACGACGTCAGCTTCAAAGAAACTGGGTACCGAACTATCTAACAACGCAAATCACATCAGCCCTACTTCCCGTCAATTCTAGTCTAATGCGGAAGATTTTCACAACAGGTTAATAGCAGGCCATGTGGCTTCCAATAGAACGGCACACCTGACGTAGACGGTATCCTATCTGAATTGTGGTTACTGACAGTTGAAGAGGTGGTTTTTTAGTTTTAGGTTCACTAAGTAAATTACAACAACGAGCAGAACACCAACTAAAGTCCTAAAAATTGTTTATTTCTCATACTGATTTGCTATAAGTTCTTAGAAGAATTCTGAAAATGTAAGTTTTTGGTTGTTACCTGCTTGGTGCTTTAATTCGATTAGTTAGTGGCGAAAGCTTAACACTGAATGACTATGTTAAGTTTCTTCACATACATGATCAAGTTAAGTGAGGCTACCTGTGTTCACGAATTCCGAGGTTCTGGGGAAACAAGAATATTATCATCCTTAGTGGCAACAACTTCTTTTTTCATGTAATTACGGCACACACTTGTGTAGAATTCAAGTTTGTTAAATGGCAAACTTGATCTATCTCCTAATGATTTTTTTTCTTCTGCCCCGTGCAGATTCCACAAATCTGTCGTTTTTTTCTTGCAGGCTCGAGAACTGAAGGACGCTCCGGGTAGGCTCTATCCATTGCAATGTGACGTCAGCTGCGAGGAGAATGTTCTACGGGCCTTCAAATGGATCAAAGAGAATTTAGGAGGGGTCGATGTTCTTATCAACAGCGCCGGCATTTGCAGAGAAAACCTTCCAACAAGTAAGTGAGCCACAGTTCGTCTCCATTCAAGTAAGAACCTTGAGACATCATGATGCTGCAAAGGATCTGGAAAGAGATTTATAGTTTATACGAACAGGTGGTAAATTACGCACAGAGCCGGTGCTGAAAAGGCTTCTTGTACGCTTACTGTTTCTCTCTGACCACGGCTGGATGTCTTGTTTATCTCGTGTCATATGTTTGAGACCCAGAGCAAGGATCAGGTGGGCCAACTTCGTGAGTCATCTATCATTCCCCTCAATAAACATTTTTATTTAATAGTCATTCTATCATAAGCCAACTAACAGTTACCAAGAATCTTGCTAAATTAATACAGATAACTGAGGTTTTAAAAGTAATATCGCAATGCATAATGACATTTGCACTATACTTAAAATTACAAGTGGTAGTATAAGAACATGTCAACGGTGCAACACAGTGATGGCCCGATTACAAAGGCTCGTGGAGTGGCCGCGCGGTGTGAGGCGTCATGTCACGGAGTGCGTGGCCCCTCCCACCGGCGGTTCGAGTCCTCCCTCGGGCATGGGTGAGTGTGTTGTTCTTAGCTAAAGTTAGTTTAAGTAGAGTTTAAGTCTAGGGGCCGATGATCTAAGCAGTTTGGTTCCTTAGAGATTCACACACACCGAATACAAACAATTGATGAAATAAACGGGTGGCAGGGCTGAGTCCGCGCATCTATTAGCACAACTGTGGGCTAACCCCACAACAGCACTTGAATTTAAGTTGAACAAACGACAAGTAAAGTACGTTAAAATGCATACATCTCCAGTGCATCAGTAAGCTCCAGACCTGCTCCGAGGCAAACATTGGACACAAGTACATATAATGTTGGTGTCCAAAGTCTATTAGCCACCTCACGCTAGGTGGTACACGATCATATTAAATCTTCCTTTTACTAACAATAATGGGGAGCGTAAGAAATCGACAACACTTTGGTGTCATAAGACATTGTTATTCTCGTCCCATATAGACAAGAAAAGACAAGCTGGCCAAACGCAATCTTCGTGTAAAAACCGTGCAAACTGTAATACTTGACTGATTGGCTACAACGCTGTTACACACAAATCAAGTACTTAATAAGTTACTGGGCACCTAAAACAAAATAAAGTACCGGGCCCCTACTAATATGATAATGACAATTAAACCCATAATATCTTTAAAGAAATCAAAAAACTCTGCTCAGTTTGCCCAAAGGCTTTCATCACATTCCCACAAGAATCTTGCAATAACAGAAACACTGACAAAATTACTTTCTCAAAATGACCAAAGCCATGATACAAAAGAATGGCAATAAATTTCTCAGCTTGAGGTTGAAATGGGAGATCCGCAGAAGCGTGTGTGACCTGCCAACACCTAGACCTCGTGCGATGACGGGAAAGCCGCCGAAGCAGAAGGAAGACGCGTCCCTGCATCGGACCAGCAGAACAGCAACGCGTCAACCGCTGCCGATACATAGCTGTCAACATATACCAAAGGACAAACAGCAGACAAGTTTGACAGAAATTAACATACACAGTAGTATTTAAGCTGAGATTTAAAATTATTTCCAAGGAAACCAACTATTAAAACTTCAGTATAGGAGCACCCCGTTCATAAACATTGGAAGTTAACCTTCCTACAAATAACAAGGAACAATGTAAAAAGTCATTTAAAAGAATAAATACATAATAATTGAAGCAAGACAAAAAAAGTCAATCTTATACCTTTACTGGGGCGTCTTGGTGACTGAATGACACTGTAATTCGCTACGCACCAAATGGCAGATGGTCGGCCATAAGGGCCGGCCGGAGTGGCCGAGCGGTTCTAGGCGCTACAGTCTGGAACCGCGCGACCGCTGCGGTCGCAGGTTCGAATCCTGCCTCGGGCTTGGATGTGTGTGATGTCCTTGGGTTAGTTAGGTTTAAGTAGTTCTAAGTTCTAGGGCCCCCCATGAACCATGGACCTTGCCGTTGGTGGGGAGGCTTGCGTGCCTCAGCGATACAGATGGCCGTACCGTAGCTGCAACCACAACGGAGGGGTATCTGTTGAGAGGCCAGACAAACATGTGGTTCCTGATGAGGGGCAGCAGCCTTTTCAGTAGTTGCAGGGGCAACAGTCTGGATGATTGACTGATCTGGCCTTGTAACATTAACCAAAACGGCCTTGCTGTGCTGGTACTGCGAACTGCTGAAAGCAAGGGGAAACTACAGCCGTAAATTTTCCCGAGGACATGCAGCTTTACTGTATGATTAAATGATGATGGCGTCCTCTTGGGTAAAATATTACGGAGGTAAAATAGTCCCCCATTCGGATCTCCGGGCGGGGACTACTCAAGAGGACGTCGTTGTCAGGAGAAAGAAAACTGGCGTTCTACGGATCGGAGCGTGGAATGTCAGATCCCTTAATCGGGCAGGTAGGTTAGAAAATTTAAAAAGGGAAATGGATATGTTAAAGTTAGATATAGTGGGAATTAGTGAAGTTCGGTGGCAGGAGGAACAAGACTTTTGGTCAGGTGATTACAGGGTTACAAATTCAAAATCAAATAGGGGTAATGCAGGAGTAGGTTTAATAATGAATAAAAAAATAGGAGTGCGGGTTAGCTACTACAAACAGCATAGTGAACGCATTATTGTGGCCAAGATAGACACAAAGCCCATGCCTACTACAGTAGTACAAGTTTATATGACAACTAGCTCTGCAGATGAAGAAATTGATGAAATGTATGACGAGATAAAATAAATTATTCAGGTAGTGAAGGGAGACGAAAATTTAATAGTCATGGGTGACTGGAATTCGTCAGTAGGAAAAGGGAGAGAAGGAAACATTGTAGGTGAATATGGATTGGGGGGAAGAAATGAAAGAGGAAGCCGCCTTGTAGAATTTTGCACAGAGCATAACTTAATCATAGCTAACACTTGGTACAAGAATCATAAAAGAAGGTTGTATACCTGGAAGAATCCTGGAGATACTAAAAGGTATCAGATAGATTATATAATGTAAGACAGAGATTTAGGAACCAGGTTTTAAATTGTAAGACATTTGCAGGGGCAGATGTGGAATCTGACCACAATCTATTGGTTATGAACTGCAGATTGAAAATGAAGAAACTGCAAAAAGGTGGGAATTTAAGGAGATGGGACCTGGATAAACTGAAAGAACCAGAGGTTGTAGAGAGTTTCAGGGAGAGCATAAGGGAACAATTGACAGGAATGGGGGAAAGAAATACAGTAGAAGAAGAATGGGTAGTTCTGAGGGATGAAGTAGTGAAGGCAGCAGACGATCAAGTAGGTAAAAAGACGAGGGCTAATAGAAATCATTGGGTAACAGAAGAAATATTGAATTTAATCGATGAAAGGAGAAAATATAAAAATGCAGTAAATGAAGCAGGCAAATAGGAATACAAACGTCTAAAAAATGACATCGACAGGAAGTGCAAAATGGCTAAGCAGGGATGGCTAGTGGACAAATGTAAGGATGTAGAGGCTTGTCTCACTAGGGGTAAGGTAGATACTGCCTACAGGAAAATTAAAGAGACCTTTGGAGAGAAGAGAACCACTTGTATGAAAGCAAGAGCTCAGATGGAAACCCAGTTCTAAGCAAAGAAGGGAAGGCAGAAAGGTGGGAGGAGTACATAGAGGGTTTGTACAAGGGCGATGTACTTGAGGACAATATTATAGAAATGGAAGAGGATGTAGATGAAGATGAAATGGGAGATAAGATACTGCGTGAAGAGTTTGACAGAGCACTGAAAGACCTGAGTCGAAACAAGGCCCCGGGAGTAGACAACATTCCATTAGAACTACTGATGGCCTTGGGAGAACCAGTCATGACAAAACTCTACCATCTGGTGAGCAAGATGTATGAGACAGGCGAAATACCCTCAGACTTCAAGAAGAATATAATAATTCCAATTCCAAAGAAAGCAGGTGTTGACAGATGTGAAAATTACCGAACTATCAGTTTAATAAGTCACAGCTGCAAAGTACAAACGCGAATTCTTTACAGACGAATGGAAAAACTGGTAGAAGCGGACCTCGGGGAAGATCAGTTTGGATTCCGTAGAAATGTTGGAACACGTGAGGCAGTACTAACCTTACGACTTATCTTAGAAGAAAGATTAAGAAAAGGCAAACCTACGTTTCTAGCATTTGTAGTCTTAGAGAAAGCTTTTGACAACGTTAACTGGAATACTCTCTTTCAAATTCTGAAGGTGGCAGGGGTAAAATACAGGGAGCGAAAGGCTATTTACAATTTGTACAGAAACCAGATGGCAGTTATAAGAGCCGAGGGGCATGAAAGGGAAGCAGTGGTTGGGAAAGGAGTGAGACAGGGTTGTAGCCTCTCCCCGATGTTATTCAATCTGTATATTGAGCAAGCAGGAAAGAAAACGAAAGAAAAATTCGGAGTAGGTATTAAAATTCATGGAGAAGAAGTAAAAACTTCGCCGATGACATTGTAATTCTGTCAGAGAGAGCAAAGGACTTGGAAGAGCAGTTGAACGGAATGGACAGTGCCTTGAAAGGAGGATATAAGATGAACATCAACAAAAGCAAAACGAGGATAATGGAATGTAGTCAAATTAAATCGGGTGATGCTGAGGGAATTAGATTAGGAAATGAGACACTTAAAGTAGTAAAGGAGTTTTGCTATTTAGGGAGTAAAATAACTGATGATGGTCGAAGTAGAGAGGATATAAAATGTAGACTGGCAATGGCAAGGAAATCGTTTCTGAAGAAGAGAAATTTGTTAACATCGAGTATAGATTTAAGTGTCAGGAAGTCGTTTCTGAAAGTATTTGTATGGAGTGTAGGCATGTATGGAAGTGAAACATGGACGATAACCAGTTTGGACAAGAAGAGAATAGAAGCTTTCGAAATGTGGTGCTACAGAAGAATGCTGAAGATAAGGTGGGTAGATCACGTAACTAATGAGGAGGTATTGAATAGGATTGGGGAGAAGAGAAGTTTGTGGCACAACTTGAGTAGAAGAAGGGATCGGTTGGTAGGACATGTTTTGAGGCATCAAGGGATCACAAATTTAGCATTGGAGGGCAGCGTGGAGGGTAAAAATCGTAGAGGGAGACCAAGAGATGAATACTCTAAGCAGATTCAGAAGGATGTATGTTGCAGTAGGTACTGGGAGATGAAGAAGCTTGCACAGGATAGAGTAGCATGGAGAACTGCATCAAACCAGTCTCAGGACTGAAGACCACAACAACAACAACAAGTTCTAGGGGACTGATGACCTCAGAAGTTAAGTCCCATAGTGCTCAGCGCCATTTTTGAATTTTCGGCCATAAGGTCTACAACAAACAAAAATCACACTCAGATGTATCAAATAATCAATGATAACAGTGACTTCAGGTACCAGATTAACATTGCACAATACAAGCTTGGCGCTTGAAGAAACCTCCAGGCTGACACACACAGGCCCGAAAGGTGTCACTGAAAGGCATAAAAGAACCGGATTCGTGGCCAGCTAGCATCGTAGGACAATTAACAGTCTTTAAGTACAGTAGTTACTGAATAGTCTTCGTACATGATTTCACGTTAATGCGAAGGAGGCCAATAGCTTCAGGACTCCAAGTAGGGACTGGATAATACTGCCCTCCTGCTCGTGGCTGCTAACAAGCGGTTCAGTACATCTCGGCGTATTTAGCCCACCACAATTAACTGATGCATTTCGTGACGAGAGCCGCTCTTTGCCCCCTCAGCTCACCGGCACCAACGGTAAACGCTACATGAAAAGGCGGGACCTACGAACCAACGGTCAACGGTTTCAACTCTCTGCATTCGTCAGTACGCCAGCTACTCAGACACACCCGTCCAGATGCGACTTCCATACACCACTCCTTACTTCACAGCTCCAGAGGTAACACTCAACCAAGCAAAGATGATATGACGAGGGCCAGAATCGATGGAACGCGCGCAGAAATGGCGCCAGTACGATCGCACTAGCGCACCTTCACAGAAGCAACCACTACTCATTTTTGTTGTACAAATTGCGTGTAGCATAAGAAGTAAAGCTGTCACACAATACTGACACAATTTTCGATAAAGCACTGTTCAGTTCACTAAGTTTGATACGCCCAGTCAATGAAAGAGGAAAAGAGGCAGCAGGTACAACAAAGAAAAGAATCATACGCTACTCTGGGAAAATGCTGAAAGCAAACCAGACGTCTACGACGTTCCAAGATGGCAGATGAGGCAGTTCCATGATGAAATAGCAAAGACAGTGTGTGGCGGTAAGCTCTATCATGAGCCCAGCTATAGACTACGTAGCCAAAGAAACCCAATAGTATTAGGCGTTCACAGGCGGGCAGATAAGGCAATGCCATGTTGAAACGGCAAACACACTGCGAGATAAACCAGTTGTTGAGATTAGCGATAGGACACGTAGCTGTTGTTCAAAGCTCACGGAATTTGAACGAAAAATAAACAGGAGGAATCTCTTAGCACACACACACACACACACACACAGACACACACACACACACACACACACACACACACACACGAGGGAGGCCTAATTTCGTCCTATATACGTATAAGCAGGAACTACCTCGAACTGGGACACAGGCTGACAATTACAGTAACTGTAGTGCTGCGGTATGAGTGAGATATCAGCGTATTACAGTATTCGAATCTGTGGAATTAGCTTCAGATAACGCCCATCTGCTACTCTGTATCGTTCTGATCTGTAGTAATATCCGTACAACGACAGTTACAATCATTCCATTACACAGCTGATGGTTGCCCATAATCGCAACTGCGAATACATTTCATGTCACTGAAGGCTGTCGTCCATTGATTAACACCGGCAGTAGCGGCGCAACATTGGGCTGACCTGTCTGGGGTTTGAATGAGTCTCCAAGGCGTGTGCTGTACAGGCCTAGTCTGTTATCGTGGTAGACGACACTGATTAATATAGCGTTACTATAGCTAGAATAAACTGCCATTCGGTTTTATTATATCTGATCTCAGATAGCTATTGCTTTTCTCGATGCCTTCCCAACAATTGGTAAAATCTTATTATTTTATACACACTGATGAGCCAAAACATAATGATCAATTACTTAAAAGTCTGTTGGTCCACATTTGGAAAGCAAATGAGCGGCGACTCTGCGTGCAATGGATTCTAGAAGCTCGTGATAGGTTTTCAGATGTTTTCCCCGGTCAAATATTATTTTTAAGCGTACGTGAGGAAAAATGTTATGGTTACTTTGTGATTGGAAATCTTCGCAAGTGAAGAAAAATCCTTTTTATTAATAATTTGTGGAAAAAATTCGTTTCATGCTCTAGGGGTAGCGTCTTTGTTTCATAAGCAAAACGTCTTCGGTCCCGGGTTCGATCCCCGCCACTGCCTAAATTTTGATAAATAATCAGCATTGGCGGCCGAAGACTTCCGGCATAAGAAGTCAGCCTCATTCTGCCAACGGCCTTGTCAAAGAGTGCGGAGGAGCGGATAGAGGTTCAGGGCACTCTCTTGTCCGAGGGGTGGGAAATTGCCCCTAAAGGCGGAAGAATCAGCAATGATCAACGACATGAGGATGCAGAAGGCAATGGAAACCACTGCATTAAAGACACGTAACGTGTATCCACAGGACATGTGGCCTGCAATTCAAGAAGTGTCATGATGATCTCTCCATTGGCAAAAGATTCCGGAATAGTCCCGCATTCGGATCTCCGGGAGGGGACTGTCAAGGGGGAGGTCACCATGAGAAAAAGATTGAATAATCAACGAAAGGATAACGTTCTACGAGTCGGGGCGTGGAATGTCAGAAGCTTGAACGTGGTAGGGAAACTAGAAAATCTGAAAAGGGAAATGTAAATGCTCAATCTAGATATAGCAGGGGTCAGTGAAGTGGAAGGAAGACAAGGATTTCTGGTCAGATGAGCATCGGGTAATACCAACAGCAGCAGAAAATGGTATAACAGGTGTAGGATTCGTTATGAATAGGAAGGTAGGGCAGAGGGTGTGTTACTGTGAACAGTTCAGTGACCGGGTTGTTCTAATCAGAATCGACAGCAGACCAACACCGACAACGATAGTTCAGGTATACATGCCAACGTCGCAAACTGAAGATGAACAGATAGAGAAAGTGTATGGGGATAATGAAAGGGTAATGCAGTATGTAAAGGGGGACGAAAATCTATTAGTCATGGGCGACTGGAATGCAGTTGTAGGAGAAGGAGTAGAAGAAAAGGTTACAGGAGAATATGGACTTGGGACAAGGAATGAAAGAGGAGAAAGCCTAATTGAGTTCTGTAACAAGTTTCAGCTAGTAATAGCGAATACCCTGTTCAAGAATCACAAGAGGAGGAGGTATACTTGGAAAATGCTGGGAGATACGCGAAGGTTTCAATTAGATTACATCATGGTCAGACAGAGATTCCGAAATCAGAAACTGGATTGTTAGGCGTACCCAGGAGCAGATATAGACTCAGATCACAATATATTGGTGATGAAGAGTAGGCTGAAGTTCAAGACATTAGTCAGGAAGAATCAATACGCAAAGAATTGGGATACGGAAGTACTAAGGAATGACGAGATACGTTTGAAGTTGTCTAACGCTATAGATACAGCAATAAAGAACAGCGCAGTAGGCAGTACAGTTGAAGAGGAATGGACATCTCTAAAAAGGGCCATCACAGAAGTTGGGAAGGAAAACATAGGTACAAAGAAGGTATCTGCGAAGAAACCATGGGTAACAGAAGAAATACTTCAGTTGATTGATGAAAGGAGGAAGTACAAACATGTTTCGGGAAAATCAGGAATACAGAAATACAAGTCACTGAGGAATGAAATAAATAGGAAGTGCAGGGAAGCTAAGTAGAAATGGCTGCAGGAAAAATGTGAAGACATCGAAAAAGATATGATTGTCGGAAGGGCAGACTCAGCATACAGGAAAGTCAAAACAACCTTTGGTGACATTAAAAGCAACGGTGGTAACATTAAGGGTGCAACGGGAATTCCACTGTTAAATGCAGAGGAGAGAGCAGATAGGTGGAAAGAATACATTGAAAGCCTCTATGAGGGTGAAGATTTGTCTGATGTGATAGAAGAAGAAACAGGAGTCGATTTAGAAGAGATAGGGGATGCAGTATTAGAATCGGAATTTAAAAGAGCTTTGGAGGACTTACGGTCAAATAAGGCAGAAGGGATAGATAACATTCCATCAGAATTTCTAAAATCATTTGGGGAAGTGGCCACAAAACGACTATTCACGTTGGTGTGTAGAATATGTCTGGCGACATACCATCTGACTTTCGGAAAAGCATCATCCACACAATTCCGAAGATGGCAAGAGCTGACAAGTGCTAGAATTATCGCACAATCAGCTTAACAGCTCATGCATCGAAGCTGCTTACAAGAATAATATACAGAAGAATGGAAAAGAAAATTGAGAATGCGCTAGGTGACGATCAGTTTGGCTTTAGGAAAAGTAAAGGGACGAGAGAGGCAATTCTGACATTACGGCTAATAATGGAAGTAAGGCTAACGAAAAATCAAGACACTTTCATAGGATTTGTCGACCTGGAAAAAGCGTTCGACAATATAAAATGGTGCAAGCTGTTCGAGATTCTGAAAAAAGTAGGGTTAAGCTATAGGGAGAGACGGATCATATTCAATACGTACAAAAACCAAGAGGGAATAATAAGAGTGGACGATCAAGAACGAAGTGCTCGTATTAAGAAGGGTGTAAGACAAGGCTATAACCTTTCGCCCCTACTCTTCAATCTGTACATCGAGGAAGCAATGATGGAAATAAAAGAAAGGTTCAGGAGTGGAATTAAAATACAAGGTGAAAGGATATCAATGATACGATTCGCTGATGACATTGCTATCCTGAGTAAAAGTGAAGAAGAATTAAATGATCTGCTGAACGGAATGAACAGTCTAATGAGTACACAGTATGGTTTGAGAGTAAATCGGAGAAAGACGAAGGTAATGAGAAGTAGTAGAAATGAGAACAGCGAGAAACTTAACATCAGGATTGATGGTCACGAAGTCAATGAAGTTAAGGAAGTCTGCTACCTAGGCAGTAAAATAACCAATGACGGACGGAGCAAGGAGGACATCAAAAGCAGACTCGCTATGGCAAAAAAGGCATTTCTGGCCACGAGAAGTCTACTAATATCAAATACCGGCCTTAATTTGAGGAAGAAATTTCTGAGGATTTACGTCTGGAGTACAGCATTGTATGGTAGTGAAACATGGACTGTGGGAAAACCGGAACAGAAGAGAATCGAAGCGTTTGAGATGTGGTGCTATAGATGAATGTTGAAAATTAGATGGACTGATAAGGTAAGGAATGAGGAGGTTCTACGCAGAATCGGAGAGGAAAGGAATATGTGGAAAATACTGATAAGGAGAAGGGACAGGATGACAGGACATCTGCTAAGACATGAGGGAATGACTTCCATGGTACTAGAGGGAGCTGTAGAGGGCAAAAACTGTAGAGGAAGACAGAGATTGGAATACGTCAAGCAAATAATTGAGGACGTAGGTTGCAAGTGCTACTCTGAGATGAAGAGATTAGCACAGGAAAGGAATTCGTGGCGGGCCGCATCAAACCAGTCAGTAGACTGATGACAAAAAAAAAAAAAAAAAAAAAAAGCTGAGCCGTCATTCAGCTTCGAATTTTGAAGCATGGATTACTCGGAAGTCCCATTCCCCCTATGGCATGTCCGTATATTCTTAGATGGCGTGTTTATATGGAAACATGACAGAGGACAACTTTGAGGTTGTGTGACTGTTCCTAATTATTTATTCCAGGGTGTCTGTGTACGCCATGGTTTTCACAACACAGTATGATGTCTTACATGTAAGATGTGAAATTCTCCAAATTGCTGACATGATGGCAGTAAACGTACGTCGAACAGAATTCATCTGTCTCGCAACGTGTGACAGAAACCTTCGGCTTAATGAACCCCATAAAACGCTTTGCACACAGGATGACAGATCAGGACTTCGAAGCGGCCACTCCAAAGGTACACGCGAATGGACAGAACGACATCCAGTCCGTTTGTAATGAAATGTCCCATTGAAGCTTTCTCTAATGGCGATAACAGAATGGACTGGTGCCCTATCCTGCTGAAACCACATACGACCGAGCAGTCCCAGATCTTACAGATACGGAATAAACAAATCGCGTAACATGGTGAGATACGCAGTGTGATTCACAGAACCGTTGAAGAAATATGGAGCTACCAAGTGGGTTACAGACATTGCAGCCAATGTCATGACATATGGTGGGTTGTGTTCAAGTTCGTCATAAAAATATTGGTCTTCTTTACTCCTGAATCGTTTCTGGCTCTTGCACTGCGATATATTACACACTTGTCCGAGAAAAACAATTTGTGCCTTGAAGGAATAGTTGCTAAGTCATCAAGCATTCACCCCCACACAAGCCTAATGACTTTTCGGGTGTCGTTACCATTCATTTCCTTGGCAAACGAAGGTTTGAATGCCTTTAGCTTGTAATCATTCCTCATATGATTTTGTAATGTAGAGTATGGAACTCCCAATTCCAATGACCGCTTACGAATTGACTTCTTTTAGCGAACGTTCGACAGACACTGCATCCTCCAGTTAATTTTGCATTAGTATTTATAGTCTTCCTGATCGCATCTCATGTTTTATACATTGAGATGAAATTGGTGTTTCTCACACCGTAAAATTGTTAGGTTTGGTAGGGAATATTTATGAAACATTGCATTGAAATCTAGACGAATATTTCTTATTGATTTTGCTGTATGAGGTCGTTCGTGAACACACATGCTCATCACGATCCGTTCCTAGATGGTGCAAGTGCGCTCATCAGCCATGATTTAGATATATGTGACGGCCTACAAGAAAAAGAGAACAACGTAGCTTCCCTGCAATACATAGGGGTTAATGGGACTTTGTGATAACCCTGTAGAAGTAGTGACGAAGAAACAAGAAAGACAGCGCCCCATCTTCTAGTTACAGGCGGTCATTAGTCCTTGACGTCTTATTTTCACATACCACACATAATTATAGCTCTTTTTGATGTAAATACGTATTTGAGACAGAGCCTGATATGGGAAACAAGTGAGTACAACAGAAGTGAAAGATTTACAGTCTAAATTATTTTGAACTATAACTCCAAAATTAAATACGTCAACCAGAATTAAGTGATGTCACTTGCAGAGTGTACAACTACAATGTGTTCCCTCTTTCTCGTTCCGTGAGCAGAGGCGAACGTTCAGTGCGGAGGGAGGCGGGAGGGGGGGGGGGGGGGGGGGGAGGGTGTGACAGGCAGGGAGCAGAGGCGAATAGAGATCTCGCATTACGTCTAATGTGCACGCTTTGCGCTTCGTACCGATTGCTTGCTGTAATTCACATGATAGGCGGGAGAGAAAAGTTTTGTGTCAGTGCGTATGTACGTAGACTGTTATCTTCACATGTGGTATACACTCCTGGAAATGGAAAAAAGAACACATTGACACCGGTGTGTCAGACCCACCATACTTGCTCCGGACACTGCGAGAGGGCTGTACAAGCAATGATCACACGCACGGCACAGCGGACACACCAGGAACCGCGGTGTTGGCCGTCGAATGGCGCTAGCTGCGCAGCATTTGTGCACCGCCGCCGTCAGTGTCAGCCAGTTTGCCGTGGCATACGGTGCTCCATCGCAGTCTTTAACACTGGTAGCATGCCGCGACAGCGTGGACGTGAAACGTATGTGCAGTTGACGGACTTTGAGCGAGGGCGTATAGTGGGCATGCGGGAGGCCGGGTGGACGTACCGCCGAATTGCTCAACACGTGGGGCGTGAGGTCTCCACAGTACATCGATGTTGTCGCCAGTGGTCGGTGGAAGGTGCACGTGCCCGTCGACCTGGGACCGGACCGCAGCGACGCACGGATGCACGCCAAGACCGTAGGATCCTACGCAGTGCCGTAGGGGACCGCACCGACACTTCCCAGCAAATTAGGGACACTGTTGCTCCTGGGGTATCGGCGAGGACCATTCGCAACCGTCTCCATGAAGCTGGGCTACGGTCCCGCACACCGTTAGGCCGTCTTCCGCTCACGCCCCAACATCGTGCAGCCCGCTTCCAGTGGTGTCGCGACAGGCGTGAATGGAGGGACGAATGGAGACGTGTCGTCTTCAGCGATGAGAGTCGCTTCTGCCTCGGTGCCAATGATGGTCGTATGCGTGTTTGGCGCCGTGCAGGTGAGCGCCACAATCAGGACTGCATACGACCGAGGCACACAGGGCCAACACCCGGCATCATGGTGTGGGGAGCGATCTCCTACACTGGCCGTACACCACTGGTGATCGTCGAGGGGACACTGAATAGTGCACGGTACATCCAAACCGTCATCGAACCCATCGTTCTACCATTCCTAGACCGGCAAGGGAACTTGCTGTTCCAACAGCACAATGCACGTCCGCATGTATCCCGTGCCACCCAACGTGGTCTAGAAGGTGTAAGTCAACTACCCTGGCCAGCAAGATCTCCGGATCTGTCCCCCATTGAGCATGTTTGGGACTGGATGAAGCGTCGTCTCACGCGGTCTGCACGTCCAGCACGAACGCTGGTCCAACTGAGGCGCCAGGTGGAAATGGCATGGCAAGCCGTTCCACAGGACTACATCCAGCATCTCTACGATCGTCTCCATGGGAGAATAGCAGCCTGCATTGCTGCGAAAGGTGGATATACACTGTACTAGTGCCGACATTGTGCATGCTCTGTTGCCTGTGTCTATGTGCCTGTGGTTCTGTCAGTGTGATCATGTGATGTATCTGACCCCAGGAATGTGTCAATAAAGTTTCCCCTTCCTGGGACAATGAATTCACGGTGTTCTTATTTCAATTTCCAGGAGTGTATATTGACAGCACACCACAAAGATAAAGAAATAGCCGCTCACCTGTTAGTCGCGCACTGACCGACTGTTCGCAGCAATGCTGAACAGTGGTAGATCGCCGGCTATGGCAGAAGTTGCAAAAGGCACGAAACGTATAGAATTAAGTCAAAAAATTCCTAACAGAACTGTGGCTCTCAAGAAACAAGACTAAGTGGACAGACGATAGCATGTGAAATAGGACCCGCAATAATACTGGTTTGCATTTGGCTAGCTATTTCGCCGTGAGACAGAACAAATATTGGCCTTCTTACAACAAAGGAAAGCACTGCTAAAGTCAGTCAAACAGCCATCCTCACGGGCACCCATTATGTTCGTATTTTCGTCTTCGCTTACTTCAACCAGTGCATCGCTAGTCTCTTATATTTTGTACTAAAGATGGACGACTCCATCAAATCTACTTTCCCACCTTGATGTAATCAGTGGCTTCAACATTAGGATACATAAAAGGGGCGTTCAACAAGTAATGCATCACTTCGTTATCTCATCCAATTCCGGCTGGCAAATTGCGGAATCTGCTGTGGGACATGGTGGAATATTTCCGCTTCACCCCTCTAGTTTTATGAAGTTTCAACATCTGGCGGCGCCATACGTAGAATTCAAAATGGCGTCTGTAACAAGTAGTGCGTAGCAAGCAGAGAGTTGTTGTTGAGTTTCCTTCGTCGGAAAACCAGAGACTCACAGGTATTCGTAATAGATTGCAAAATGTCTACGAAGACCTGGCGCTGAACGAAAGTAGTATTAGTCGTAGGGTGAGGCGTTTGTCATCATCGCAAATAAGGTCGCGAAACCTTGCGATCTCCCGCGGTCTGGGCGGCCGCACACAGCTGTCACGCTTCATCTGTTGCAACGAGTAGCCACTCTCATTCGAGCTGATCGACGGATCGCAATAAGATACGCAGTCGTTCTCCAATTGGGGTACTGAAAGATGTGGGTTCCTTGCCGACTTACAACAACGAAGAACCATCTGTGTGGAATTGCTTGCCCGTTAAGAGGTTGACTGAGGCAATTATTTGTAAGAACAACCACACAGGCGATGAAACATGGGTTCATTACTTCGAACCGGAAATAAAGCAGCAGTCCATGGAGTCACGCCACACCACATCTCCTGTGAAGAAGTTCAAAGCCGCATCCTCAGACGATAAAGTCATGGCGACGGCCATTTGGGATTCTCAAGGGGTTATTCTGTTTGCTGCCCTACTTCACGGGGCAACGATCAACTTTGAACTGTGTTCTGTTACTTTCAGGAAACTGAACGAATTCAGTGTGCTCGACGCCACAGAAATGCAAACAAACTGCTCCTTCTCCAAGACAATCTAAGCCCTCACACGAGTATACGCACCCGAGAGTACAGAACTTCGTTGGGCTGCTCCTCCTCAGCCACCGTACGGCCAGGATCTCGCACCTCCCGACATTTGTTGGGTCCAATGCCTCCGATGTCGTCCAGTAGAGTCGTACCATGTCAGCATACTGCCTCTCCCAGCGAGCCCAGCGAGGTGGTGCGAGGCCGTCACATTGAACGGAAATAATGTTGAAAAATTGGGATTTGTGCCCAAAGAGTGGGGAATAATAAGGTTTAATAGAATCCTGAATAGAACCAACCTGCTTTCAGAAAAGAAACGCTGCGTTACCTATTGAACGCCCCTCGTCTATGACCATCAAATCTGCCCAGCGTCGCACAGATACAGAAAAGAAACCAAAAATTGTTTTCACCAAACAAAAGTAGGAAACTGCGTAGAACGATGCCTTTGCAGCTAGAATTTGCGACTAGAATTAGGGAAAAACTACTGCAGGGAACTAGAAATGCTTGAGGATTTATCTGAAATTCGCTTTTGCATTCCTATGTTCTTGCCTTTCATATTAGTGCAGTCATTCCTAAACAAATGAATATGACATAGTAAAGAATAAGGCAGATGAAATAATTAAAATGTGACCTAAGATTTTAGTTATTGTTGTCAATTGCTTACGTACGTGAATGGTGCTTATTGATACTGCCGGCCTTTAACGTTAACATGTTAAGACGCACCTTCTTAAGGAGTGCTTAGTATGAATCTCGGTCCCAGGTATCGGGCATAACTATCAGCCCATATCAAACGTCAGTCACCCTATTTGCGCTAGTAACCCCCCCCCCCCCAGAATGATTCTCCATCCGTCCCCGCTCCGACTTTACACCACCCCCCCTCCCCCAACACCACCACCCACAATGACACATGCCTGTAACTCTACCAAGGTGAGTTCAGCCTTGCGACGGGAAAGGATCAAAGTCAGTTGGCTCAACAGTGGACACTATGAGGAATGCTGGGATAGATGAAGAATAAACTGGAATACAAATAGCTGAGATAGATATCTTACAAATGCAGATGACACCACACTGGTTGCAGAAGGCTTGGCTCTGAGCACTATGGGACTGAACTGCTGAGGTCATCAGTCCCCTATAACTTAGAACTACTTAAACCTAACTAACCTAAGGACATCACACACATCCATGCCCGAGGCAGGATTCGAACCTGCGACCGTAGCGGTCACGCGGCTCCAGACTGTAGCGCATAGACCCGCACGGCCACTTCGGCCGGCCGGTTGCAGAAGGTGGAAGAGAGTTAAACATCCTCTTACTTAAGGTGAAAGGAGGAAGTACAGAGGCTGATCTGAGTTAGAACGTCAAGAACACGAAAATTATGCAACTTCACGTATCACTTCATGGCATACGGGAGGAGCAAAAATGGAAGTAATTTCTGTGATGTTGAATGCAGCTACGAAATCAAGAGACCGTTGCCGCTTTGAGGAGAGGGGAATTACAACTCTGGCAGTGTTTTAAGGAGTAGGGACGTAACTTTACAACAAAAATCTGTATAGTCAGTTGTGATATACGGATGTAAGACCTGAATCGCAAGAAAGGCTGAACGGCGTGGAATTGTGGTATTGGAAGAAAATTCTTAAGAGTTCCATGGAGTGAAAAGAGTATGAATACAGTAAATAAAAACCTGACTGCTGCTTAAACGGTATAATAATGAAGCAAAAAAAAAAAAACAGACCTGCTTTGGGGACATTACGAGAAGACACCATTCGATGGAAAAGACGGTAATGCTGGGCAAGATCGGAGGCAGAAGAAGAGGGCGGGCAAGGATGAGATGAATCGATGGCGTTACATCAGTAATGGATTCGAAGCTGGAAAGTCTGCAGGAGAAAATGCAGGACTGAAGAAATCGACATGCTCTAGTTCATGGGTTCATGGAGAGTGGGAATCGACTAAAAAAATAGAGAGATAGAGACACTACATACCAAATTAATGCAGTTTTACTTGTTGGATTGATCCGAGAGGGCGAGCTAATGCTTGTTCATCTACCCTCTTACTTTTATCCATTTTTAACCAGGGTTATACAATGGAATAATTCCCTGCCGAATTCATTAGTATAAGTTTGGCACAACCACCTTGATTCTCAAACGCAGTTTGTAAATAGCGAGACAAACGAACGTTCATCTACTAGACAGTGGACCAAGGCAGGTGAAAGACCTGGAAGTGTAAGGTTGTGTACTAGCAGAGCAGCTCTGTGATGCGACTTGCATTAACTTCCTTCATCCATATTGTTTGTATTTACCATTTTGTAACGAAGCAATTATGTATAGCTTTGGTATTATAGCTATTTTTAACCTACAGACCTTGCTTCAATAATTTTTGTTTTAGTCTTTTTCAATTAGGCAGCAGGTTCCATTCGCACAGTACGATTGAATTATTTTACGATATTCTCACTAGAGGCGACTTGTTTTGTTTTAGATGTGTTCTTTGTAGTTTAAATTCATAAATTTATTGGATGTTAGATTATAGGCACATTTCTGATAAAATATCAGCTACAAATGATTTATGATGATTCCATCAAAACATAAACGCAATACTGAAATTGAAAAATAAAATATGAGATTAATGAAATATAATGAAATAAAATTTTTTGATAGTAAAGGAATTACAGTGTTACGTACTGTTTCATAGTGTCAAAAGTGGGACCCTTTAAACTAAAATCATTGACACAAATCCTCAGCGAGGCGACGAGTCTATTTACGCAGACAATGGTTTAAGAACCTGAGAGCTTTCTAAAAACATGGTCTGCGTTCCAAAAGCATTACGTAGAGTGGAAAAAAAATGTAATATCGGAAAGTGTGAACATATTGGATTGAGACTGATAAAGAGAAGGTTGCAAGTGTTGGAAGCCAATAAAGACATGTTTGCATCCCATCTACTGGCCAGTGACGAAACGTGAATATACAGGGTTGTGCTAAACAGTCTGAATAGCACGTAATGCTGTTGCAGGGTAAGTTGTGCTGAGAAATAATTCGATACGTTGCGCCGTGTCCGAGTAAAAGATAAAAGGAAATCAGGCCGTTGCAACTTGAGCACGCAAATTCAAGAGGCCCGCCAGAGACAGTGTCGCCAAACATGATCGTTTGTTTCCCGAATACCGAGCAAGAGAGCGACACAATAATTGGACACGGGACGGCAGTAAGGATCGAACCAGAGCCGAAGGCTGAGTAGTCTCGAATGTTGGCTTCCATGCTATAACAACTGATACTAGCTGCATCTGGCGGGCCGCTTGAATTTGTGCGCTCAAGGACCTTCAGTGGTTACTACAGTCCTGGAAATTGAAATAAGAACACCGTGAATTCATTGTCCCAGGAAGGGGAAACTTTATTGACACATTCCTGGGGTCAGATACATCACATGATCACACTGACAGAACCACAGGCACATAGACACAGGCAACAGAGCATGCACAATGTCGGCACTAGTACAGTGTATATCCACCTTTCGCAGCAATGCAGGCTGCTATTCTCCCATGGAGACGATCGTAGAGATGCTGGATGTAGTCCTGTGGAACGGCTTGCCATGCCATTTCCACCTGGCGCCTCAGTTGGACCAGCATTCGTGCTGGACGTGCAGACCGCGTGAGACGACGCTTCATCCAGTCCCAAACATGCTCAATGGGGGACAGATCCGGAGATCTTGCTGGCCAGGGTAGTTGACTTACACCTTCTAGACCACGTTGGGTGGCACGGGATACATGCGGACGTGCATTGTCCTGTTGGAACAGCAAGTTCCCTTGCCGGTCTAGGAATGGTAGAACGATGGGTTCGATGACGGTTTGGATGTACCGTGCACTATTCAGTGTCCCCTCGACGATCACCAGTGGTGTACGGCCAGTGTAGGAGATCGCTCCCCACACCATGAGGCCGGGTGTTGGCCCTGTGTGCCTCGGTCGTATGCAGTCCTGATTGTGGCGCTCACCTGCACGGCGCCAAACACGCATACGACCATCATTGGCACCAAGGCAGAAGCGACTCTCATCGCCTGTCGCGACACCACTGGAGGCGGGCTGCACGATGTTGGGGCGTGAGCGGAAGACGGCCTAACGGTGTGCGGGACCGTAGCCCAGCTTCATGGAGACGGTTGCGAATGGTCCTCGCCGATACCCCAGGAGCAACAGTGTCCCTAATTTGCTGGGAAGTGGCGGTGTGGTCCCCTACGGCACTGCGTAGGATCCTACGGTCTTGGCGTGCATCCGTGCGTCGCTGCGGTCCGGTCCCAGGTCGACGGGCACGTGCACCTTCCGCCGACCACTGGCGACAACATCGATGTACTGTGGAGACCTCACGCCCCACGTGTTGAGCAATTCGGCGGTACGTCCACCCGGCCTCCCGCATGCCCACTATACGCCCTCGCTCAAAGTCCGTCAACTGCACATACGGTTCACGTCTACGCGGTCGCGGCATGCTACCAGTGTTAAAGACTGCGATGGAGCTCCGTATGCCACGGCAAAGTGGCTGACACTGACGGCGGCGGTGCACAAATGCTGCGCAGCTAGCGCCATTCGACGGCCAACACCGCGGTTCCTGGTGTGTCCGCTGTGCCGTGCGTGTGATCATTGCTTGTACAGCCCTCTCGCAGTGTCCGGAGCAAGTATGGTGGGTCTGACACACCGGTGTCAATGTGTTCTTTTTTCCATTTCCAGGAGTGTATTTCTGAAACGTCGCAACGTATCGAGTTCTTTTCTTAACAACTATTTCTCAACTCAGCCTACACTGCAACACCCTCAAAAGATTTTCAGACTGTATCCGACCACCCTGTATATAATCCAGAATGAGAAAGGTCCAGGTACATGCGGCGCATCACCTTCCGAATACTAAACAAATGTAAGAGGTAGCCATCGGCAAAAAAATTCATAATTACTATTTTGGAATGATAAGGACGCAGTAATGCCGCTGTTCGTAAATAGCGAGGGACACGTTCACCTTTTACAAGCATAAAGTCGTCACTACCACGAAGAGATTACACAAGAACACGGAAGCGGTTCCAATTCACAATGGTAATGCCAAACCGCACGAATCTTTGGCAGCTAATCTGGCACCTTCTTAGACTGGATCAAGATCTCTTACGCTTCGCACAGTGCAGATGTGACACCCTCCGACTTCTACAGGTTGGACCCGTGGAAGACAGTCTTCAGCGTCTCAAATTGATAATACTGGTGACATAAAGTGGCTGTGAAGACGTAGATACCACATTGTGCACTCGACTTCTTGCGACGAGGATTACAGAATAAGCTTAAACGACGATGCTCTGTCACTACACACAAAATTGTTCTGAGTAGCTTCATTGTATACAGGGTCAGTAACTTTAATAGCGTAAGCAATTCGAATGATGTGTCGGTACACAGGGTTTCACTGCAGTCCTCGTCCTTCGCTTTATTGCTGACTTATGATGTGTTCCCAGCTGGTCAGACAGCCGAGTGGCGGCACACACTGGACGTCAACGTCCTGGGGCTGTCCGTCTGCACGAGGGAGGCCGTCCAGAGCATGCTGGACAGGGGGGTCGACGACGGCTTCGTCATCCACATATGCAGGTAGACCTCAAAGCGCCTATAGCAATACTTTTTCGTCTTGTGAGTCTGTGTAGAGGTATTCTTAAAAATACAGCCATTCAGCATGTGACTGTCAGGGAAGATGCTTTATTGGGCTTCTTAGCTTCCGATAAACGTCGACATCAGCTACCGTGTGAGAATCATTCTTTCGGGTACATCAAAACCGCCCTATGCTCGAATTCTGCACTGACACCTGCGATAGCTCTGACATGATGATCATTTCGTGAGATACCTTAGGGAGGAAGTAATAAGTTTCTTGACAGTTCTTGGATTACAGTACTCCTCTTCATCATGTAGCAAATGTATGTAGCAATGTACAATGAGATTGGTTCAGCCGGCCGGTGTGGCCGTGCGGTTCTAGACGCTTCAGTCTGGAACCGCGTGACCGCTACGGTCGCAGGATCGAATCCTGCCTCGGACATGGATGTGTTAGTTAGGTTTAAGTAGTTCTAAGTTCTAGGGGACTGATGACCACAGATGTTAAGTCCCATAGTGCTCAGAGCCATTTGAACCATTTTTTTTTTTAGATTGGTTCAGAATTCTCCAGTGCCGTGCTGTTTATTGCGATTCTCAAGGAATAATCCACATAGATTAGGTGGGAAAACGTAGAACCGAACCTGAACCTTATTATACTTCATTCCTGGATCGTTTTACACTTGTGTTGGCTGAAGGAAAACCTAGGCTGGCACACAAAAAAGTGCTCTTTCACCAGTACAATTCTCCATCCCACACATCAGTGATAATGGTGTAACTGGGCTTTGAACTGCTTCCTCATTTGCTTTGCACACGAAGCTCAGCTCCAAGTTACTTTTTTCGGTACCCTAACTGGAAAGTTTGGTTTGCTGGGGAGGAATTTTCAACAAATGAAAACGTTGCAGCCGCAGTCAACGAGTATTTCGAAGAGTCTGACAGAACCTATTTCTATTGATGGGATGAAACAGCTGGCAGATCGCTGGACCAAGTGTGTTTCCCTCATAGGAGACAACGTCTAGAAGTAAGGTGAGTTGTTTATCGAGCAACTTTTTTCCATGATTTTTCACTACACTTAGTAAACCAACTTCGTATTACCACACAGCTTAAAATAAATTGTTGCATTACGCCTCATTTGACGCCAGCTGTTTGGTTGCAGATATTTGTAATCTTGTACTCTGGTTTTTCTTTTTTTTTTTAGACCTATCATAACTATTTCGGTTTTTTACGTTCACCAAATTATCAGAGCAGAAAAATGTACATCTTTAAATATACTTTTTTCAGGATTTGTAGATTATCTACCCAGCTATATAACTGGAAACGATTTTTCGTGGTATAAAAATTGAATATTGCTTTGAAAAACCACAAGCAATGTCATCTCGTAAGTACACTCTTGCAAATTTTCGTGCAGGGTTATAAACGTGCGTGATACTTTTCCTGTTAGGCTTAGCTTTACACCTCATTTAGCTTTCATTTTTAGAAGACTAGCTACTTTCTTTACAATTCGGACAGTACAATTTCAGGTGATGATATCACTGTGTACTGTCGTTGAAAAATAATAAAATGATTTCCGTTTTCCGAATACTCTTTTCTCGAAGTATTGGTACATATTTATAGCTGCTAAAAGAACAAACACTACCTCACTTGTTACAAACAGTGTAGTGTTTACCCATCTTAAGATAACACTAGAAGATTTGTAGTTGGTGCAAAATTGAACAACTGCGCAATTTACAAAATATCCATTAAGATTATGTTTTGTTGTTGTTGGGCGTTATCGTTGCCGAATTTCCAATCAAAGTCTCACGTTTCGAGAATGGCTAGAAGTTCTTGTATTTTTGCGTGTTTATTAACGAACATGAAAGCTGGCTCTTATCTCCACAGTCTACACTGGTGTCCAAAATTAAAGCAACAAACCACTATTTTCCCGTCCTGTGCCTAATTCACGATATAATCATACAAAATGTCGACAGATGTCCGTACAATCATGATCTGCATAAAAGATAGCATTCCGGTCAACGGACAAGCACGCCAACGATGACGTCAGAGCACCCATCAAACGAGGTAGTATTTGTCGATTAGTCCAACATCTACGGTCGTGGTGTACACTGCCACAGACGGTGCAATGCGGCACAGAGAAGTCGCCAATCAGACTCTCTGCAGTGGAGAGGCGTACAAAGAATGGAAGCAGGGCAGTCGCAAACTAATGTACCCCGATGGCTTAATGTGAATCGTTCTCTTGTTTACAGAGATCGAAACTGTATCCCGATGATCAGGGCGGGGCCGACCACGTGTAATTTCGGAAAGAGAGAACCATTATTTGGCTGTAAGAGCACGACGGACCGCCTTAGTAGCGCATGGCAGCTGGCGTCTGACATCGCTGCACCCGCTGGACGCGTTGTAGCGAGGCAAACGCTGTGTAGAAGGCTACAGCACAGAAGCCTTTACTGTCTGACATCTGCTGTATGTGTACCTCTGACGCGTCTTCTCAGAAGGGCCATCAACATGCCACAGTGGGCCAATGTTCTTTGCACAGATGAGTCCCCTTTTGGTCTGGAGAGTGATTATCGACGCAGACGCATCTGATGGGAGCGCAGAACGCATTTTCGGAATCCAAACATTGAGGAAAGACAGCGGTATCGAGGAGGATTCCTAATTGTGTGGGCAGGGATTACGTTGACTACTCGAACATCTCTTCATTAAATTGTACGACTGAACAGGCAATGTTTATCTGATGTCAGTTATCGCGACGAGAACTTGGGACCTCATGTGCAGTTCTTGCGAGGTGCTGTGGGCCCATACCTCGCACTGATGGATCACAATGCTCGACCTTTAAAGCACGGATGACTGATATTCTTTTGGAAGCGGATAATACTGCTCGCTCCCCCCATTTGAATCCCATCGAACATGTCTGGCGTGCGCTAGGAAGACAGGTTGTATCACTTCAGCATCCCCCAACCACTCTCCAAAGCTTCCGAGCAGCTCTACAGGAAAAATTGGCGTTATTGCCTCAACATGAGACTGATGACATCATTCACAGCATCACCACTCTTAGTCAGACATATATTGCTGCCAGAGGTGGTAACACCCCATGCTAAGTACATTGACCAGTTGTCGGAATGTGTGTGAAAATGCATTAAGTTGGAAAAAACGAAGAACATCTTTGTCTACCGTTATAAATGCTGCAGTTGTTTACGTTCTATATTTTTTACGTTGTTTCTACTTTACTGTCACCTGTTTATATTGTTTTGTTGCAAAATTAACGCAATCTTGCACTATTTCCGTTTGTTGCTTGAATTTTGGACACCGGTGTAGATAAGACGTTTGATTGTCAGAAGAAAATATTTGCATTATATCCGGTTTTCCCGATTGAAGGAATAGTTACAACGGGTTTATTTTCACTTTCCTTTAAAAGACGGCGTCTGTGAAAGTAATGTAGCATTCTGTTACTATGTGGAATTCTCGTGCATCTAAGGAAAGACGAAAATTCGCATTGTGCGAGACGGTGTAGTGGATTAAAAAAGGCGGAGTTGTGGATTTCAGACCCCCGTCCAGCGATACCCATGAAAATTTCCTGTGGTTTCTTTGTTTATGTTAAGGCCCAAGCCAGAATATTTCCTTCAGGGTCACCACCGTTGATTTCCTAACATGATCATTGTTAAACTGAACTGTGTTTGTCCCTAGTAACCCCGATATCGACGGAGCATTAAAACTTCTTCGCTTAGGCCTGGCGAAGTGCATGACAGATGGTTTCAGGTCCGCAACATAGAGAAGACTTTAATGCGAGGCACCGTATCTGTCCTGTGTAGGACCATTTAGCGAAAAAGAAAAAAAAAACTCATGTTATACTTTTTTGTGTTCACTCGAACTATAGAAACGAAGGCACTCAGTTATTGTAACCTACAGATCTTCATAACCTACTCTCTGTAGAGCTCCATGCATTTTGCTATATCTGTGTACTAACGCATCATGTGCCCAAACCACTGCCCAGTAGTGCTAAATACTGTCACTTGCTCACTGTTACGACCAACAACACGCTGCAGAGTTGAAACTAACATTAGTAATACTCATCAACGAAAAATTCCGCGGAGGAACTAAATGTACAGCACATCTGGTGTATCAGTTCCTGCACATGTCGAATCTATCAAACATTCTCCTCACACGTAACCCTCTGTTTCATTCCTATGCTTGGTAGGGAGGAACCTGGAAATTCTTCAATATCACACTGAAGTTTATGTATTTTAAGGATAGAAAATAATGATAAATACAGACTTGTGTTCATAAGGGTCCTGTCACTTCAGTGCCAGTACTATCCCTTCTAATTTCGTGTGATTATGTGTGATAGCAGTAAATGACGTGTTGGCAACGGTGTGGTATCGCCGAATAAGTGAATTAAATTAGCCTTGCCAATGACAGTCCCCAGCTGCGGTAGTCCCCAAGCTGTGACGATACTCCACTCTAAATTGACCAAGATCGGTGACTGGAGTCTAATTCTAGGAAGAGTAGAACAATCGGGCACTCATAATACTTTTATTATAAAAACAACTACCAAAGATACAATGCAAAGTGAACATTCACTGAGACAGAACGTTAACTCCAACTCACTAACCTAAATTGGCGATTCGCAAATCGTTCATGACGTGACTCGAAATCGCGTCCCCGCTAATACGACGGAAACACTTAAGCGGCTGATACTGATTAACATGGAAGTTACGAAAGCCTCTACCCTTACTGGCACTGACAATGAACGACACTGCGATCAAAGAAATGGAACTTAACACACGTACTGTTAAAAGAGTTCCTATGTGCCGAGCCGTGGTGCGTGTATCGATGAATTCAATTCTGTGAAGAACAATTCTGCAGCGATTATCTGGGAACTGCTGCCACTGGTCGCAGAGACAAAGTGCGTTGCGTAGCTGAAAATTCTGACTACACAGAGGACGTCAAATGGCGTCTGCAACCTCCTGGAGTCGAGGCCACTTCCGTCTAATGCTGGACACGAATTAAGAATTCTACTTCCTTATAAGCCAGGAGCAGAGACATTTCATAAATGTAAGGTCGTAAAGAAGCACTCTGTAGTGACTTCGTCTCCCCGAAGGAGCACAGGTACGTACCTCTGCTCACAGAGAGACGAATGATGGAGTTCCTACTGGCAACATCAGCACATTAGAATCTAATGCTGAGACAGTTCTCTGACGCCTCGCCAGCAATGTCTCAAAACGGTATCCACCTAAGTTTTTCACCCACCGACACTCACCAGAGAGCTCTCAAAATCGCTTTGTAGCCAAATATATCCTACCGACACCACCAAGTGGCGCCCCCCGCCAGAAGCGTCCAGTTAGTAAACCTCCCGTCGTTAGTCTGTATTCTCCTTACAGCCAATCACAGCCCCCACTACAAACTGAGTACCTTCCACTCTACACATCAAGAAGCTATCAGTCAACCTCTTACAGCTCATGTTTAGCTCAATAGAAACTTCTAGAACATATTATGACCCCTCCTCCATCTGCAATTGAACTAACCAAATTCGTTTCTGTGTCTTTTAGCAGGAATGTGGCTTGGCCATCTCATAAAAACTTCTTTCGGCCGTTAGCACGCATTTGCGGCAGGCATTCCACGTACAAAAGGCTGTTCATGGCACTCTCTACAATCTCATGCTTTCAGCATCATCTTGCCTAAGCCTGCTAAGCGACCACAGCCAATCACGAGAAGCTCTTTTCCACTGGCCTCAGGATGAGGCGACAGTCTTGGGCTGTAAACTACCAGCATTCTCCTTTTTAGATCCATGAAACTGGCTTCCCAGCAGCCCTTGTTCCATGTCGATCACAGGGACCATGAAGTCCCACTTTCGTCTTTCTGTCAGAAAATTACTCTCTCAGTTTGCATCTCCACAGAAATGTTAGTATGAGGCTACCCAGTATCAACCAAGAAACGATTAATTATTCGATAGCTCCCGCCCCCTAAAAAATGCGATCCCCTACTAAGTAAATGAAATACGAATTGTCAAAATTATTCATGTTTGGTGGTTAAATCTTGCCGACTTACACAGTGTATAATCTGTATCCATATAGTACAGGCAGTACAAGTTTGTTTCTTTCTCTTGTTTCCAGTATAGCTGGCCACATCATGCCATTCGATCCATTGTGCTCGATGTACCACGCCAGCAAACATGCTGTCAGGGCTCTGCTTGAAGGACTGAGGAAGGACCTGGTTGCCAGGAACAGCAAGATACGGTGTGGGGTGAGTTTCAAATGCATTATGTTGTTACGTTTCGAAGCCTCCGAGCAGGACTGGTGTTTCATAATTTTGTGATTACGTAAATACACTTTTCAATCATACAGAGTTTTCCAGTCTGGTAAACACACAGTTCAAACAAGTATATATAAATTGCAGGGAAGGGAATGGATTGAACAGAACGTTAAAAAGCAAATTATAAGTATCCAGGCTTCGTGATAGAAATAGGAAGTTAATTAAAGAAACCATTGCTAACACAATCTCACAGACGAATTCTCCAGTATGGAGCAGACTGTGTGCCCCTCTTAAACTTGCTGTCTGTCTGATACAGTGCTCCGAGTTTTTGACTCCAACCTGAAACCTTGACTTCGGCAGCAGAGCTCCTACTGGCTGACTTACTCACACAGAACTCGTCTTCTTACTTCCGCAGTCGCTCTGCCTCCCTTCACTCCGTCCCGCGCTCCAACCTTCACAGAAGCTCTCCATGGGCACCTTGGTTCACTGTCCTTCTTGAAAGAATGAATATGGGAAGAAATGCAATGAAGTAATCCCCTGTTGTCGCATTTATCTAGTATATAAGACTTTCAAATATTAAAGTCGTGTAACAGTAATTGTTTATTCCGTTCTTGGATTCCACAAATAATCCGAATTTTCAGGCCTAGTACGATAAAGACGCTGCTCAGCAATTAGACTTGCAGCGAGGAATTGACCATTTTACCTGCCATGCTGAAATCAGTCGTGCATGAAGGCGAAGGTGTGCCGACATGACTTGTCAGTTTGCAGTTGAGGCTGCGTGGTGCCGCGTGGCTGTTGACAGACATCTGGTGGCTTTTATCTTCGTATTTCTCTGTAGCCGGCCGCGGCTTTACAAGCAACACTGAGAACAGTTCAATACACATCATGTGCGATGTTTTCTCAGTAATCGTTCTGCAGGAGAAACGGTCACTCGACATTGGCACAGAGCTGCTGTCCCATCCAAATCGATCGTTTCCTGTCTCCCAGAGTACATATGGTGAATTTTATCTGCAGTAATTTAACTGAATGGGTGATATCCAAGCTATATTTTTGCAGTTCTAGGTCAGGTAACAAGAACACAGTCGGAAAAGTGGACTGAAAGAAGAACCATACGACACTGAAAGGAAGCTGAGAATGTCACAAAATGACAGCAGATCTTTGGATGAATGCAAGACTCAATCAGAACTGAATAGGAGACAGACTGAAATGTTCCCTGAACGCTAAATCAGAGTGCCCACTCTGAAACACAGTCACCTCTTCACTTTCAATGCCCTCAGATCCAACAATTCCATCCCCTCGAAGGCCCGTGCTCAGGAGTTTTCTTCTTCTTCCCCCCAATACTGTTTTTGATGGCACTGAATTTCCCATAGTTCACCATGTTAATGGTGGGCTCATTTCCACATTAGCACAATAAACGGCAGAAATTAAGTAGCTCCACCCTGTCATTCGACGTTACAGGCTGCCAACCACTTCGATCCCACTCCAGAGAATCACTCCACGGCGACCAGTATCGAGACAAGATGTTCCCATGGCAGTCTCAATAAACTCGAGGCACCAATCACAGTCTGCATCAAGTTCCCTACATACTCACACACCAGCTTTTCGTGAATGCGTCCAGGTTTCTGTTCTGTGCATTGAAGAGTCGCCAACATGGCACCAGCTCAACAGAAGGTCCGTTAGTTTCTACTGGGGAGGCCTTTAAGGTTCCCACAAACGTTTATCTGGTACTTGAAAATTCGGTGTCATCCATTAGCTGTCTCAGCCTTCTAATGGGATACTTATTTCAGAGTGAAGTGAAACACAACTACCAGTTTTCAGTGACTGCCGGGGAAGTCCTGAAAGTCCTGATAATAAAGCGTGGCTTAACTGGAAGCCTATTCCTCAGAGCGTTGCATAATTTTTAGTACACACAAGAGGTCGTCACTTCATCGCTATTCAGATGTACTTCTCTGTAATTACATCTGTAATACATTACATAGAATAAAAGGAACCTCATTGTTGTAAATATTTTATCAACTTATCTTCAAAGCTAAATGCTTCGTGGGATGATAATCATTGAACATCTTTTAGTAAATGAAGTCTGGTTTGCTGCATTCTTTCTATTTCACATCACGTTATATCTAACTGTAAACGGCATGGATTCACGTATTTTACATACCACTTCGCTATGTTCCAAAGTCCTTTTCCCTCTCAGCTCCTGTCTATTCTCTACAGTTGGTGTTTTTATGCTTTTGTTTCCTAACAGGGAAACTGCTGTGTGTGTGTGTGTGTGTGTGTGTGTGTGTGTGTGTGTGTGTGTGTGTGTGTGTGTGTGCGTGTGAGAGAGAGAGAGAGCAAATCGCTTGCTAACTATCTGAAAGAAGTGTTCTAAAATACTGATATAGAAGCGTCTACTGCTATCCTACTTCTGAACACAAACAAATCCTTGCAAATTACTTTTCTTATGTATGACATTCTGATTAATTTAAAACGTACCTGACTGTCTGTAAATTAGATTGTATATAAATAATGGTCCACCTGAAAATTCAAGAGATCTTTATCATGAGCAATCTACACTCCTGGAAATTGAAATAAGAACACCGTGAATTCATTGTCCCAGGAAGGGGAAACTTTATTGACACATTCCTGGGGTCAGATACATCACATAATCACACTGACAGAACCACAGGCACATAGACACAGGCAACAGAGCATGCACAATGTTGGCACTAGTACAGTGTATATCCACCTTTCGCAGCAATGCAGGCTGCTATTCTCCCATGGAGACGATCGTAGAGATGCTGGATGTAGTCCTGTGGAACGGCTTGCCATGCCATTTCCACCTGGCGCCTCAGTTGGACCAGCGTTCGTGCTGGACGTGCAGACCGCGTGAGACGACGCTTCATCCAGTCCCAAACATGCTCAATGGGGGACAGATCCGGAGATCTTGCTGGCCAGGGTAGTTGACTTACACCTTCTAGAGCACGTTGGGTGGCACGGGATACATGCGGACGTGCATTGTCCTGTTGGAACAGCAAGTTCCCTTGCCGGTCTAGGAATGGTAGAACGATGGGTTCGATGACGGTTTGGATGTACCGTGCACTACTCAGTGTCCCCTCGACTATCACCAGTGGTGTACGGCCAGTGTAGGAGATCGCTCCCCACACCATGATGCCGGGTGTTGGCCCTGTGTGCCTCGGTCGTATGCAGTCCTGATTGTGGCGCTCACCTGCACGGCGCCAAACACGCATACGACCATCATTGGCACCGAGGCAGAAGCGACTCTCATCGCTGAAGACGACACGTCTCCATTCGTCCCTCCATTCACGCCTGTCGCGACACCACTGGAGGCGGGCTGCACGATGTTGAGGCGTGAGCGGAAGACGGCCTAACGGTGTGCGGGACCGTAGCCCAGCTTCATGGAGACGGTTGCGAATGGTCCTCGCCGATACCCCAGGAGCAACAGTGTCCCTAATTTGCTCGGAAGTGTCGGTGCGGTCCCCTACGGCACTGCGTAGGATCCTACGGTCTTGGCGTGCATCCGTGCGTCGCTGCGGTCCGGTCCCAGGTCGACGGGCACGTGCACCTTCCGCCGACCACTGGCGACAACATCGATGTACTGTGGAGACCTCACGCCCCACGTGTTGAGCAATTCGGCGGTACGTCCACCCGGCCTCCCGCATGCCCACTATACGCCCTCGCTCAAAGTCCGTCAACTGCACATACGGTTCACGTCCACGCTGTCGCGGCATGCTACCAGTGTTAAAGACTGCGATGGAGCTCCGTATGCCACGGCAAACTGGCTGACACTGACGGCGGCGGTGCACAAATGCTGCGCAGCTAGCGTCATTCGACGGCCAACACCGCGGTTCCTGGTGTGTCCGCTGTGCCGTGCGTGTGATCATTGCTTGTACAGCCCTCTCGCAGTGTCCGGAGCAAGTATGGTGGGTCTGACACACCGGTGTCAATGTGTTCTTTTTTCCATTTCCAGGATTGTATCTTACACAATGGTTAACCGTTACGTAATGTAAATATGTCCCTATTAGGAAACTGCAGCTGATGAATTTATATGAAAGTCTGTAAATCAAAACTTGATCTTAATTCCCTCTCAAAATGTTCGTTTAGGCTCTACAGTTGTTCCTTATTTGGCAACGGGTAACTCGGCATTGCTCTGACTGCACTGCAAAAATGATGAGTTGAAATTGTTGTGTTGGCAGAAGAGCCAACACCGTGTTACGATTGGAGGCCGAAATGCACGCGTATTAGCTCACTCAGGCTGGCGTGAGGAGGAGGAGATTAGTGTTTAACGTCCCGGCGACAAGGAGGTCATTAGAGTCAGAGCGCAAGCTCGGGTGATGGAAGGATGGGGAAGGAAATCGGCCGTGCCCTTTCAAAGGAGCCGGCCGAAGTGGCCGCGCGGTTCTGGCGCTGCAGTCTGGAACCGCGAGACCGCTACGGTCGCAGGTTCGAATCCTGCCTCGGGCATGGATGTGTGTGATGTCCTTAGGTTAGTTAGGTTTAACTAGTTCTAAGTTCTAGGGGACTAATGACCTCAGCAGTTGAGTCCCATAGTGCTCAGAGCCATTTGAACCATTTGAACCTTTCAAAGGAACCATCCCGGCATTTGCCTGAAGCGATTTAGGGAAATCACGGAAAACCTAAATCAGGATGGCCTGAGACGGGATTGAACCGTCGTCCTCCCGAATGCGAGTCCAGTGTGCTAACCACTGCGCCACCTCGCTCGGTGGCGTGAGGAGGGAAGGACTACACCGACGTGAGGTCTGGTACATGACAAGGAATTAGAATTCAGAAAGTGGACGTAATTAGTTTCATACTTAACTTTAATCCATTAATAATGAACGTCGCTCTTGACGGTACATGAGTCACAATATTATCTGTACAGAAGACATAGTAACTGAATATGGCGCCTTGCTAGGTCGTAGCAAATGACGTAGCTGAAGGCTATGCTAAACTGTCGTCTCTGCAAATGAGAGCGTATGTAGACAGTGAACCCTCGCTAGTAAAGACGGCTGTACAACTGGGGCGAGTGCTAGGGAGTCTCTAGACTAGACCTGCCGTGTGGCGGCGCTCGGTCTCCAATCACTGCTAGGGGCGACGCGCGGGTCCGACGTATACCAGCGGACCGCGGCCGATTTTAAGGCTACCACCTAGCAAGTGTGGTGTCTGGCGGTGACACCACAGAAATAAATCACTGCACAGCAGTTTGCCTGTTCATATTACTAGTCAGACTGTTTTTTGCTAATTAAAATTTTCTTCCTTTTTTTTAAAAAAAAAAATAGGATTACCCGTCCATGCAACAGTGAAAGGCGTGACGTCGCAGGTCTTGTCTAATCTAACTATCACTTAATAGTGAGAATAAGCTCCATGAAATATTTATAAATGAGTAGGGAAGTATTTTGAAACTAAACAGGGTGAGTCACTATCTATTGTCACCTAGAATAATTCCGAAAGTATGATAGTAGCTGAAAAGTTTGTGGCACAAATGTTGCATGGGACAACGGGGGCTATGCTACGACGTTGTTGTCTTGCTGCTAGGTGGGGTCGTGTCAGAGATATGAAAGTCAACTTTGTTTTTCAAAAAGGGGTGCTATAGTTTGGTACTTAATTTCTGATAGCGGCTATCGAGACGAATCCAATGGTGTTTAAGAGTAATGTCTTTGAAGGTCAACGAAGGTCACAAAGGTGGCATGAACATCCATTTACAGAAGGTGTACGAAGTGGTGACCATTGGAATCAATGCAGTGCTACAATTTTCTTATCATGGATTGAGTGGTGTTCCTTATCACTTTGGCACTTACCGAAGCGCATGCTCTGACAATTCTATGTCGAATATTGCGCAAATATTAAATATACGCCGAACACGGCGTATCAATCTAAAGTACCATTCACATGTAAACACCATTCGGCGGTTTCGCAATACAACACTGATAGGAACGGTAAGACTAGTATCGTCGAATCAAGCGAATGTGAATGATGTATTCCTTCGTAGAACAAATCTATATGCTTCTCACTTATAGAAAATGCCAACGAAATTCAGTGAGAGCTAGAGACTTATACGCTGAAGTATATCGTCCTCATACCCACCCTGCATGTCGTACATTTAAATATGTGTGTGATTAATTGCGAACAACTGGATTTTTAACGTATCGGAAACGTATCTGTCAAAGGAAAGTTACTAACGAGGAAACGGAAATTGGTATTCTTGCCACTGTAGTTCTAGATCCTTGGGTCAGTTCGTGTCAAATCGAAAGGGAATCTTGCATGAGCCAGAGTAGTGTTGTTCGTGTTCTGCATCGCCATAAATACCATTCTCCTCGATGAATTAACTGGTACAGATTGTATGCGTCGCATTGAATTCTGCCGATGGGTGAAACTCCCTGATTAAGTCCGCAGGACAGAACAGGTAGTTGGAATTGTGGAAAGGATCCAAAAGAGGGTTGTCAGTTACAGTCAAACACATATATCTTTATTTAGTTGTCCAAACAATACAGCAAAAATTTTTTGGACATAATTATCGGCTGAATAGGCCACACTGTTTTATGCTTCAAGTGCACAAGCACTTAAATTTAAAAACGGCTGAAAAGCATTGACTTAAAATTCAGACTCAAAACAGAATATTTAGAAGGCAAAAGGCCTCACGTAAGTAAGTTCTATGACTTGGCTGAAGGCTCAACAAATCTAACACTCGAAAGGCAAACAAGTATAATTTAAAAACGGCTGAAGGCCCATGATTTAAGATACTTTTTTTTAAAAGAACACATATCTTGAATTAGGCTGAAGGCCCCACACAGTCTGATCATAGAAAGACAAGAACTTGAATTTAAAAACGGCTGAAGGCCGATTACTTAAAACAACTAAAATAATTTTTAGTAGGCAGAAGGCCCAAAGCTTTATCTTTAAACAATATTTTACACAGGTTGAAAGCCCAAACAATCTAAAATTTAACAGGTAAGGAACTTAAATTTTAAAGCGGATGAAAGCCCATTATTGAAAAACACAACTACAATAAATTTTCAAAAGGCAGAACGCCCAATGCTTCATCCAAAAAAAATATTTTAAATGCGGCTGAAGGTCCAAACCATGCAAGACTTGACAAGTAAGGAACTTTCAATTTCAAAGAGGCTGAAGGCCCATTATTTAAAACCCAACTAAATGCATACATATTCAAACCATCGCCTGTAAGCCATTAAAATACACAATCAAACACCAATAAGAAAAGGCAGTACAGCCAGCGGCGCTCAGACGTTTCCGGGGGTCGGTCTGCACTTGGAATATTAACATTCGCAAAGGGGAGACAGGTAGTCGGCCCAAATATATCCGATCCTCCGGCAACCCGACCAAGAGACAGTCAACGGACCCACTGACAAGACGACTTGATTTCCACCCGACCAGTGCACAAGGAACTCCAAAGCCGAACGTAAAAGGCGTAGCCACCCACAAGCCAGTACGCATAAGCTGTCAAAACTACACTCACGAGTTGGACAGCGACAACATGGTGAGGAGAGGATACTGCCTGAATTTTACGTCAGCGACCAGGGCAAGTAACCGGAACGCTAATGGCCACAAATCATGAAATTCCGCTGGTGCACTTGGACTTCAAATAACCAAAATACAGTTAAACTCCACCAGACGGTGGCCAAACTTTCGCCAACTCGGATACTCGCTGTTGCTCATGGGAATACCCCCAACAGCCAACCATGAAAACCAACGGCTCAGTGTGAAAAGTCAGACTTCGGTAATTAAATCACCACATAACTATAATGTCCTGGGTCAGTGAGCCACGAACCCTGTAGCAATTGGAACAGCTCCCACACACTCCGACACTGCGTAGAGATGGCCAGCGGCCCCGACATGCTGCGCCGCACGGAGATTTCCTGGCTGATCCACACCAACTGACCGACTGCCGCACATCGACTAGTCGGAAACTATAAGCACCAGACCAAAGATAGTACAAGGTGCGAATATCGATACAAACCACTGCTGCCACATGTAGAAAGAGGAAGAACCACGCCATAACCACAATAATCACGGGAAACCAAACTCATAGTAACAGTCAAGGTTTAAACCAACGCATAAGCTCAATGGGCTCAGCTTCAGATTCAGAGGGATGACATATTTATTAATTTGATTTATTTTTAGTGACGAGGCTACATTCACGAACCATGGTAATGTTTATCTGCATAACATGCATTATTGGCCAACTGAAAATCCATGTTGGCTGCGGCAAGTTGCACACCAAAAACCGTGGTCGATGAGTATGTGGTGTGGGATTCTGAAGGACAGAATTATTGGACCCTGTTTCATCGAAGGAAATCTTAATGGTAGGAAGTACACCACATTCCTACAAGAGACATTAGGTCTTTTATTGGAAGAAATACCTTTAGGAACAAGGAATGGAATGTCGTATCAACACGATTGGTATTTGGCACATTTTTGCTGATGGCTAGAAATGAGTTGCAGAGACCATTCCCAAATCCTAGGATAGGATGCGGAGGAGATGTGTCGTGGCCAGCTCTTTCACCAGACTTGACGCCTCTGGTTCGTAAAAGACATATTTCATAAAGACGTTCCAACTACACCTGCAGATATGCGACAGAGAAATGTCAGAGCATGTGCTTCGATAAGTGCCGATGTGATAAGGAAAATACCGCTCAGTCCATGATAAGAAGATTGCAGCACTGCATTGATACCAATGGTCATCGCTTCGAACACCTTCTGTAAATGGACGTTCATGCCACCTTTATGACCTTCATTGACCTTCAAAGACCTTACTGTTGCACACCATTGGATTCATCTCGATAGCCAGTATCAGAAAATAAGTACCAAACTATAGCACCCCATTTAAAAAAACAAAGTTGACTTTCATATCTCTTAAGCGTCCTACTAGCAACAAAAACCTAGCGTCATTTTATAGCCCCCATTGTCCCATGCAGCTTTCGTCCCACAAGCTTTCCAGTTCCTATCGTACTTTTGGAGTTATTCTTGGTGGCAATAGTTAGTGACTCACCCTGTATGGAATGCTTTTAATCTCACACAAATAATTCGCACTAGCATATATTATGACATCTCTTCTGCATTCTCACACATCGTACAATTTACCTTTGTAAACGATCTTTAAATTATATTAGTTTACCACTTTTCCTTTTTAATGATATACTTCAACTACGAGCGGAGGAAGCAAACTAATTAAAATACTGGACGCAATATTGATAATCTAGAATTCCTAGTGAAATCTTATGTTATGTCTAAATCCAAAAGGTAATAATCGTCTGCACGTAGCTGCTGCAATATTCTATTCGAATATACATTTCAATGATAGCTAATTCCACTTCATATGGTATAGCCACAGGAGTTTTGTATTCATTCAAAATGGTATCCAGGGCTTCCTTGTCGATCTTATCCAATATTCCTCTTTCGATCACAGTATTTCCTGTAGGAGAAGTGGTAGCTTCGCCTGGACACCATGTCTTGGCGTGACTAACTTCGACAATTTACTACGTAGATAATAACTAAATGAGCTATACATGTCTTCCCTTCACATTAAGGACTATCCCTTCTCTAATTGACCCTGACAGTCCGCTTTGTCACAGTTGTAACTACCATAATTTTATCGCAAAACGTTTCTGTAATGGGGCTAATGACATTTAAGTCCTTCTTGCTGACAAGTGTACCACTTTCAGTGTACTTTATGTTGCCAGTGACAGAAACAAGATTGTCCAGGTTCACCATTAATAACCATAAACCAAAGGGTTCGTCAGCTGGTCTTGTCCTCCTCCATAATAATCTTTGCATTTTAAGCACTTTGGAGGAAAGCATGTTGACACTTTCAACTACCACAGAAGACTGATCGGTTGTGGCTGTCAAGTCTCCTCTTATACTATTTATTGTCCACGATGACCTCACATCTAGTCAAGCGATCTTTTGCTATACAATCTAAATTTGATAGTGCTTGCAATACAGCTGTAAACTCATAGCCTAATTGCGCTATTTTGTGTGCACGGTTTCCGTGGGACGCAGGGAGGGAGGCTGAAACCCCCACGAGTGGACAGAATAGTGTAGCGCTGTATCGTAGCGTGATAGTGGGATTTGCGGCGGGGGATAGTGTGGTAAGGGCTGTACTCGTGTATTTACAGCAGAAAAACGTCAACACACTGACTGCAACAGCGATTTGTGTCTATGTAAGAAAAAAAAAAAAAAAAAAAAAGAAGAATCGTGGTTTATCTAAAGCAGCCACAGCCCTTTAGCCTTCAAGAAAACCAGAAACTGCTTGGGTATCGTGCTATAAAAAATATGATACAGATGGATGCTTGCATCTATATCTCAAATCTTACAAACTACAGATCATGTGATCATTAAATCGCCACCCGTTGTGGCCGTGCGATTCTAGGCGCTTCAGTCTGGAACCGCGTGACCGCTACGGTCGCAGGTTCGAATCCTGCCTGGGGCATGGATGTGTGTGATGTCCTTAGGTTAGTTAGGTTTAAGTAGTTCTAAGCCCTAGGGGACTGATGACCTTAGAAGTTAAGTCCCATAGTGCTCAGAGCCATCATTAAATCAAACTTTCCGAGGTGGCTCTGGATCTCTGGAGTGACATGAATGATTTCCTTCTCCGCCTGATTTACACCTATGTTGCTGCACCATTGGTTATAACGCGTTTTACTTGCGAGCGCGAATGACGTGTTGTCTTACTGGATATTTTTATGTCGTCCATTCGGGAGTCTGCCCGATGGTCAAATGGCGGTATGTTCGTATGCTCCTCCTGTGTGAACGATTTTTTGAATGTGAAATATAAAACTTTGGATTTCGTTGTGCTGTCTTCAATTGCCACACCAGACTGGTCAACAAGGGACTGAATGGAAGCCTTAGATCTGCTTAGCAGGTTCTATGCCAGATCTTTCGCTAAGGTGTGACGTTGGTAGCTGTTGTATGCTTAGCGCATAGAACTTTTCACAGACGCACTTGTCATCATTTGTGTGTCCCCTTCTGAACCTAGGGTACAGTAGCCTCTGGTTACTCAGCATCCGGGCCGGCCGAAGTGGCCGAGCGGTTCTAGGCGCTACAGTCCGGAACCACGCAACCGCTACGATCGCAGGTTCGAATCCCGCTCGAGCATGAATGTGTGTGATGTCCTTAGGTTAGTTAGGTTTAAGTAGTTCTGAGTTCTAGGGGACTGATGACCTCAGAAATTAAGTCCCATAGTGCTCAGAGCCATCTGAACCATCAGCATCCGGCAAATTTCGTTGTTAAACCATGGTGGGTCTTTTCCATCCTTTATCCACCTACTAGGCACGCACCAGTCCAGATCACAATTTGCAGTCTGCTTAAACTTTTCCCACAATTCATCCACATCCATCTTACTGGAACTAAGTGATGCCAATTCACTGCCTAAGTGAGATTTTACTATCTGCTTACCTGCTCTATCCAGCAGAAACACTCTTCTAGCCTTCTTGACATTTGTTAACTTTCGTAGTTGGTACAATGACATCGTAACCGCTTCTCCCCGTTTGTATGCTGACATTGTCGATAAGGTGCGGCCTATTTTCTGCTACAAGGCCTAAGGATTTCCATCGCTTGTGGGCTGCCTAGCTAGCAGCTCAAGACAATTTTCAGAAAATCTCTTCAAAAGTATTTCACATGAGTGACGTTTTGTAACCCCTACAATGAATGCATAGACATCCCAACCTATATTTGGCAGGTTAAAGTTGCCTCCAACTAGTATTGCTTGATCTGGGTATTTACGCGGTAAAGACCGTAGATTTTCTTTGAGTCATTCTAGAACTGTCAAAGCGGAATGGGGCGGTCGTTAAAAAGTCCAACATTGAACATAGATTCACCTACACCTGTTATATTCGACCAGGTGAGTTCACTGTTACAGTCAGCTTCGACCTCAAAAAAATGGTTTAAATGGCTCTGAGCACTATGGGACTCAACTGCTGTGGTCATAAGTCCCCTAGAACTTAGAACTACTTAAACCTAACTAACCTAAGGACATCACACACATCCATGCCCGAGGCAGGATTCGAACCTGCGACCGTAGCAGTCGCACGGTTCCGGACTGCGCGCCTAGAACCGCGAGACCACCACGGCCGGCGCTTCGACCTCAAAAGAGACAATATTTTTGCCAACTGAAATGAACACTCCCACTCATATGGCCCATAATCTGTCTTTACGATATACGTTCCACGAGTCGCTAAATATCTCAGAGCTTTCCACTTCGGGTTTCAGCCAGCTCTCGGTCCAGAGAATAATTTGAGGGCGACAACTCTCTTGGAGGGCAGTAAGTTTGGGAACTTTATTACGAATACGTCGACAGTTTACTGATTAAATTGTGACAGTCGAAATGGCTCTACTCTGAAGTCAGTTTGACTCCCCTCTCTGTGGATCTACTGACGAGTGTTCATCAGAGACCTTAGCCTACCATCTATCCAAAAAACCCTCATGTGAACTCCACAAGTACTCTGCTGAGCAACTGCTTCGTTTGTGTTGTGCACCCCTGACCTGTTAAGGAGTGTCCTACAAATCCCCACACAATAACGCAGGTCTAGAAATCTGCAGCCAAGATCGTCACAGAGTCGACGAAGAATTTGGTTGAGATCCCCCACTCGGCTCCAAACCAAAGAACACCGACCAGCTCTGGGAACGATGTTGCAAATTGCTAGCTCTGCTTGCACCCCACACACGAGTCCAGCAGTTACCACCATCCCCGCCAGATGGCTGTACGAACTGAGGTTCGCTTCAGGATCCATGCGACAGGCATCGCTGGTGCTGACGTGAGCCACAACTTGCAGACGATTGCAACATCACGCTCTGTAGCCACAGGGAAGGCCGCCTCCAGATCTCGGATGAGGACGCCCTATCAGACATACAGAGGGCACATTGGCTTTCTTTCCAGCCCTGAACGCTATCTGTCGAATGGGCTCCATAACGCGCCTAACATTACAGCTCCCAATAACCAATAAACAGCTCCCCCTGCTCGGGCACTGCTGAAGGAGCGTCCACCTGTCCACTCACAGGGTGAATGGGCGAGGCCAGGCTGCCAGTCTCCACATAGGCCCTTCACCTCATGCGACGTGACAGCGTGACTACCCGCCACTCACCCTCTGTGACGGCGAAACAGAGCCCATGGGCTGAACAAGTGACACCTGAGGTGTCCCATGTGACGTGCAAGACTCGTGATGTATCATCAATGGTCGCTGCTGCGTTCAAGAGCTACGTTACTGGCTGTTCAGTGAGCAACTATTGCGCTGATGACTGGATGAAATAACATTTACAAAAGCGCGAGATTAACCCTCTTAAACATAGAAACGCACGAAATTTACTAAATATACTACGTGGACGCACTCGTAATACTTACGTCACGTCATAGGAGAAACAATTTTGGATACTTCGTCAGTACGACGATTAAAGTACTAGTGGTCGATTGCTAGTTGTATCAATGGTCCCTTGAAAGCCTCTCTGTGTATCTAAAATCCCAATCGTCCAAAACATAAATTAATGTGTACACAGGGTCCAGGGTCCGGAATGTAAACTCACGTCCTAGCATTGATGTTCAAAATGTTCATATGTGTGTGAAATCCGCAATGTTAGGCCCTGAGGAAACTGTTCGCAACTAGATGGACTTCCAGATTTGATTCATTGCTGCCAAACAGAGTTTCATACAAATTTTGCAATGCCTATCCAGTACAATTTCGGGGAGCAACGAAAGAATTTTTTAATGGATGGAAGCATTTGAGTTCGATCTGCCTCTTGTATTCCACATTAGGATTTTGGAAAATACTGACTTCGTTCCTAAACTACTGCATTCTTGTACTACTGATGTTTCTAAGCGCGGGTTCCTATTCTAGATTTGTTCCTCGAGTCACATTCAACAATCCCTTTTCCAAACCCCCACCCCATTCCACCGAAGTTTGTTGCAGTATTCCTGGGATACTGTATGTGTGTGCGCGCGCGCATGAGTGTATAAAGCTCTGTCCCTATATTTCCGTTTCACTCTCTTGCCAGATCAGCCAACCCAAAGACGCACGTAGAAATTTTACCTATGTTTCAGGAAGAGTTAAAACAAATCCATGCCTTCAAAACGTAATGGAAAACTGACAATGAAAGTTCAACTGTCTAAAAGTAGCGAAATGAGTCTTTATGTAATTTTACCTTCGTAACATAGCTAACAGCTATGGATTTCTGAAGACTTTTGGGCGAATGACGCATGTATAAGTTCTTCATTAGCTATGAGTACACACCATTCTGTGGATACAGTACACACCTACTCGAAAGCATCTTTCTCACAGTACTTACATACGACTGGAAAAATAGTAGCTCAGTAAGCTGACTGAGTATGACCAGGCATGAACTTTACTGTACATATGACAAACATACGCAACTCCCAGGATTGTCAAAGAAGAATTCACACAATATTCTAATCAAATTGACCCACTGAATTCTCAAGAGAGACTCCATTACTAAATAAAGACGTTTACTAAAGTCAACTTCATACTTTCCATGGGATCTAAAATACGACCTTTAGGGAACACTAATTAAATTATGTAATAGGAATTATTCACTATTTATGAGTTTAACACTTTTTGAAAAGTGCATATGACCAAACAACTCTACTTTATGTTTTCTAGACTGGACACGTCTTTATTTTACAATGTATGAGGGGTAATTTGGAAAGTAAGGAATGATTGGTCGCGAAATGTAAACCATCCGATCAAACTTTGCGCAAATGTGTTGGACAGTGTCTCTAGTATGTCAGAAGATAGTGTGAGGTCGCTCTTTTCAGTTCTGAGTGCACAATGAGCGTGAAAAGATGCCCAGAGAATGATGACTTCCACAAAATATGATGCGTGCCGGGAGTTTTTGGCCTGGTTTCACGCAACTCCACGTAATGTAACTGTCATGCATTATCTTCTTCATGACAGTTTACGGCTGCACACTTCAGGGACACTGAGGACACTCCAGCAGCGTTTTCCATGGGATGTGTTTGATCACCCACCACACAGCCCGCAATATGCTCCCTAAGATTTTCGTCCCTGCTTTGATGTACCGCCGGCTATGAAGGCAACATTTCGGCACAGACAACAAGCTGCAGACCAGCGTAGAAAATTGTCGGAAAACACAGCAGGCTGTCTTCTTGATGAGGGTATTGTAAAGTTGGTACAATGCTAGAACAGACATCTAAGTCGGAGCGGCGACTATGTAGCGAAGGAGGTGGAAGTTGTAACTAATTGTTGTAAAACATTTTTGATTTTCACTGTGGTTTCCACTTTGTGACCGATTGTTTCTTACTTGCCGAATAACCGTCGTACTTGTAATATACTTCAACTAGCACAATAATTTTGAGAAATATATAAATGATCCTTCGATAAATATTAAATTTGAAGGGGAAATAAAACAGTTTTGAAAATTAAACATTATCTTCTGTTTTTTAAGGTTTGATTTTTGTTCTAGGAAATATCGCCAGGAATTGTGAAAACAGATATATACAATAACTTAAAAAAGTATTCGCTTGAAGCACTGGAAAATATGCATACGCCTATGATGGAACCTGAAGACATAGCGGATGCAGTTATCTATATGTTGTCGCAACCTCCACGTGTTCAAGTACGTACTGATAATGGTCGCAAAAGATGCAGATAACCTTTTCTGTGTATAAAATATTTATTTAAGTAGGAATTTCTTCTTCCTAAGAAAATTACAGACTATCATAGTTAATCCAACATCTTGCACAGATTTTTTAAACTGGAAAGACAGGTGTTCAAAGTTTGATAAAAGTTTCATTAAGTTTTATTGTGTTAATAAATAAAACATTGGTTGTTACAAACGCACACAGCCCATTTCAGATAAATATTAAATTTATATTAAGGGCCAATAATAATAATAATAATAATAATTGAGGAACCACCTTGTTATACTATAACAGGATGTAGAATATTGACAGTGTAGTAGTGCTCATGAGGATTTTATGTGACACAGTTGAAACTGACAAAGTGGAAACAAGTTATTGGGTAAGAAACAAAAGTGGAATATTTACTTCAGTTGATTCAAAAGAAAATAAAGGAGAGTATAAAAAGGGTGAGAACAATAGGAGAGAATTTTCTTCTGTTTACCCGTGAAATCAAAAATGGTTCAAATGGCTCTGAGCACTATGGGACTTAACATCTATGGTCATCAGTCCCCTAGAACTTAGAACAACTTAAACCTAACTAACCTAAGGACATCACACAACACCCAGCCATCACGAGGCAGACAAAATCCCTGACCCCGCCGGGAATCGAACCTGGGAACCCGGGCGTGGGAAGCGAGAACGCTACCTCACGACCACGAGATGCGGGCTTTACCTGTTAAAAAGAAAAGAAGCTTTGGTCGGCTACATTACCACGATCACATAGGAAAAACTACGACTTGTTGTTAAATGTAGCATGTATATACCAGAAATAAAATACCACTATTTGAGAGCAAAGAAGGCAAATATAATCCTCTATAAAAGGCTTTTACTGAAAAGTGGGTAACCAATTGGGTCAATCGTCATTCAGACGACCTCACCAAGGATATTGGCATGTGAACTATTCGCACTCTTAATTCAGAACATGCTATTTCCTTTTACCCAAAACCCTCATTGTAGCGATGCCATTATATTCATCATCTCCCTCTCACTGCTACTCTTTACATACATATGTCTCCTTCCCATGTCTACTTCTTCTCCCATTGGACTTTCTCCTGTCTGTCAGTCTCCCATTGTCATTGTCTTCATGCCTTTCTCTCGCTCTTCCTTACGACTGTCTCCTTCTTTCACTTTCATTGTCTCTCTCTGTCACACTACCATTACCATCTTTCTTTTCAGCCAGCATTGTCTCCTCTCCATTTGTGTCCTGGGGGTGGTTTCCTTGAGGCTTTGGCCTTGGAAACGTTAAAGCGTGGGTGAGGTGGGAGAAAGTGGGCAGGCTTTTCTTGTCAACTTTTGCTGGTTGGGAGGGAGAATGGGAGGGTTGCAGACCCCTAAGCCTATGTGTGGTTCCAGTCATCTCTCTTTCTGGTTTCCATTGTCTCCTCTGTCTTTAGTTTCCACTATTATTACATTCCTCCATTTCTGTCTCCCCCAAACCCTCTCTCTCCCCCTCTTTTCTAATGTCAGTATCTCTCTGCTACTGTCTTCCAGCACAAGAAAGCGCGAATATGTTCACATGCCAAAAACGTTTGGTGGGGAAAGCGGAAAGGGGACTGAGGCAGCTGGTTCCCCACTTTTCTCTGAATCTTTTACTGGGTAAGCGTATTTGTCTTTTCTGTGCTCCGACAGAAGAATTGTTCAGCTAGTTCCCTTCTTTTGCCTGTTACAGCGGGGTGTGCTGCTTGTATAAGATGAAATCTGTATCTCAGCAAAGTTTTGACATTTTAAATGGTTCAAATGGCTCTGAGCACTATGGGACTCAACTGCTGTGGTCATAAGTCCCCTAGAACTTAGAACTACTTAAACCTAACTAACCTAAGGACAGCACACAACACCCAGCCATCACGAGGCAGAGAATTTGACATTTTACTTGTATACTTTGACATATTTACATACTTCCACACATGCAAACGAAAAATAAATACACACATCGTAAGGTTGAAACAGAATCGTTTTCCGTTCAATATAAGTTCACTTTACAGTACTTTACACAGAAGAGCGCAATGTTTTTAGGCTACGCCTATAGTATACCAAATCATGCAGTGTTTGATTTACAAGTACCAAAAATTTAGTATGACAATTTTTTGTAAGATGCCTACGATGTCAAGTAGCACCAACGAATAGTTTCCAGGTCAAGATAGTGGTGTCAGAACCCTTGCAATGAACCCAGATCCCTTACCATGCTGTCTCTACGTCAGTTAAAACTGCATTTACTCCTCATTCAGATGTTTTACATGAGTATGTACAGTGAATTTGGACCTCTGGATCCCTGTAACACATGTTAAAATCGAAAAAGATTTAGAAGTTACCAGAGATCATCATGTTAAGGACATATGGTAAAAATTTCAACGATTTACCATTACAGAAGCGGCCAGCACAACAAGTAGTACTTTTGGTGCCTAAAAACATGGTGTTTAGGTGTTTTTTTCAAGTACAGCCATTGAACAAAGAGTAATGTAATAAAGTCCACACTAGACTGCACCTGACGCTAAAGAACCATACACTTACTCAATAATGTGAACAATTTAATTACTATCAACAAAATAGCCTGTGCCACAGCTAGATTTAACTGCAACACATAGACTGCCATAGCTCATAAAGCAAATAAAACCATAAAAGAAAATCTTAAGGAAAACAAATTTTCAATATCAGTTCAAATTAAAGAGATAATACAGACATCAACAGGAACTTTTCTAGGTATTGCGCCATTTTGAAAAGTCGGATAACAGCAGCACAGCAGTTATTGTGTGACTACAACTCCAAACCACTTGAATTTTTAGAATCTAATAGTATCACTATACTAAAAACAGACCACGCCCCTAAATTGTAAGAATCAGCTGAAAAAAGTTCTTAAAATTTAAACTTTCTTCTAACCATTAATGAAGCCCAGTACCGTGTTGTAATGAATAAACAATGCACGAGGCTGAGGTCTCAACTTAAGATTCACAAAAGTAGTTGTCCTATGCGTCCAATTGTAGATCTCATAAACAACTCAGGACACAAAATTACCACAAATCTTAATAATATACTGAAGAAATATTAAACTATTGAAGTTACCGAAGGCACCTTCACAACTGTGAACTACCTGAACGTTTCTGGGGACCTCCTGCATCCCTTCCTGCTTGATGGCCGCCTCGACGGCAGTGTCATCTTGCAGTAGGATAGCTGTCCGTGTCACAAGTCCAGAAATGTGCTAAAGTTGTCTGAGTGGTGTTACAGTGCATTGAAATGACTATCCTGTGTTGATCACTAGTTTCAACTGATCTGAAACATATAGGACACGTCTGGAATGCTATTGAGCCCAGCTCCGTTCCCAGAGACAGTATGTTCGTAATTTGTGGCAATTGCCTTACCTGTGCGTTTCAGTCTAGTCCCACATACCTGCAGAAACGCACCAAGAAGTTCAACATCTATGCCACGCTGAATGGCTGCTGCACTGCGCTTCAAAGGTGGACGAATACGCAGCTAAGCAGCTGGTCCTAGTGTTATGTCTCATCAGTGTAGATGTTTCTGTGAACGCTGTTGGGGTTTTACGGGAATTACATAAATGATTGGGCCGCTCTCAGTCCCCGCTCGAGTATCCCCGTTCTCTTTTCATCTTACCTGCCAAGAATTAGTAGTGTGTGAAGAGAACAGATGGAGATACAGTTCTGTCTGGGTCTCAATAAGGGAAACTGCTGTGAGTATTGTTAAAAATAAAGTTTTTGTGATTTGGATTCTGGACATAGAGTTGACTCTGAGCAAGGCAGGGTGGTAGTTGCGACCGAGCCGTACTTATTTCACATGAAAGACATCGCACATATTCTCAGCAGCTGCCGGGCGGGAGGCCAGATTGTCGGAGCGAATGGGCATTTGCGAGAAGCAGGGACACCCAGCGTTGCTCTCTGGATGACTAGCCGCGAGTGTGCACCAAATACTGCAATAGAAAATCAGCACGGATACTTAGAAACACTTTTAATTAAAACGAGAAATTGTAGGTTTAGTAGGAGGCTCACTGAAGAAAGAAACCAGGAATTTAACACTAGCTAATACTGAAAAATAATATCGAAGGTAAGCAGTATGTGAAGCACCCAGAACACATGACCGGATCTCACTATAATTTTGTACATGTACATACCATCGGTTGGTACGTAAATGATCCGACTTCCAAATTTGTCGCTGGTAGAACGGACATCGTGGTGCGTCAATGTCGTTCATGTCCAGCGCTGTTACCAGTCCTCATAGGATTTACGAGGTGCATGAACAACGCCAAGTGTTGAGTGATCACTGTGAAAGCCACATAGATACCACGTACTCCAGTGACACAGCGTTATCAGCACGTGACAAAAGTACGAAATGTCTCCATTTGGCCACTAGGTCGAATAGTGCACTGTCCAGATTTGCGATGTTGCTTTGCATTGGACGGCGTGGGAATATGAGGGAGGGCGTACTTTTTATCAAGATTCCGGGCCTCTACAACAGACCACGGAAAGGGAGGATCGCCGAATCGTGCACACATCCGCACCTGCCATCCGAGAGAAGGTACTGAACATTCTGTCTAATCGCTTACCATTATTAAGAGGCCAGCAGCAGGCAGACTAGGGAATTACCGTCCCCTGCGTAGCATAAAGTTACCATCACGACACAGGTGGGTGCGTTTGGAGTGGTGCTGTGACTAGAAAGCATGGACTGCTGACGAATGGCGTCGCCCAATGTTCAGGGATGAACCGTAGTTCACGACCCTGGATGACCATCGACGGCGAATATGGCGGCGAACTGGGGAGAGGTGCCGTTCCTCCGGTGTTTCGGAGAGGCAAAGTGGTTTGCAGCAAACTATTCATGTGAGGAGCCATCGGCTGTGAGTTCAGGTCAAGGCCGGTCGTCATTGAGGAAACTGACGGCAGAGTCCTACGTAGCAGACGTCGTGCGAACTCAAGTGTTATCATACATGCAATAAAATCTTGTTTTCATTTTTTAACGGGACACTGTACTTTCACTCATGGTAGTGATTCTGTGAACTGCCTGGGCTATACTGCGTTACTCTTGTGGCCAACAACATCGCTAGATCTCTCCTGGACAAAGAAAGCGCATGCGCAGCTCGGTCGTAAACTCCGTTCAGTAAGAGTTTCCAGGGTGTCAAGGAGCCGCTACTGAGGGCCAGCATGCCTCAGGAGAAGAGGACACAACGTCCTTATGGTACACTTCCTAACCTAATCTGTGCATGCATCCGTGTCAAGGAAAGTGAGGCTGTTATTGAAGCCGTAGGAAGCGTTACTCGGTATAAACTTCACCATGTCTTCTGGGGGCGTCCAATTATTTTCTTGTCCAATGTGTTTTAACTGCCGCTGGAAGGCAAAACTTACGTTTCAGCCAAGGTTGCTGCGACCTTCCCCTGCGAATGTATTGGGTTCAGTCATCTAGTAACAATTAACAACAATGAGTGCTCTGTACCCTGAAAACTTGCATGTCAGATGACACAACAGATAGCACCTTAAAGCATAAATGTTGTTCACAAAATTGGAAGTGCTTTCGGGAATCTGTTTTCGTACTGTAATAAATATTTGCTACTAATGCAGCATTTTAAATCCCTATTTCTTGGTTTCTTACTGCCTGTGACAGACAGTATATACCGTAACTATCAAATATATGTTTATGTATTTACTAACTTGCTTAAGATGTGTATACTTCACAGGCATAAACAAAATTAAAATTTATAAATAACAGTAAACAGTCTAATACTATCTGCAGATTTTTCGTTCTGTGTACAGTTGTAGCAACCAACGCTAGAAACGCATTTAATTACTGTCACATATTAAACAAATTATTACATAATATACTGCTACAACGATATTAACGTCTCGACATCGGGCGTCACATGACATGACCTGCCATGTTATAACTGACCCAGGCCATTGCCTAATTAGGAGTAATCTTATTCTAAGATCTTAACTTTCCCAAACACAAAATATACAAAACCAGTAACTGACAGACAACAGGGTAGAGTGACGAAATACTGAATCATGGGCTAAAGATGAAGCAACACAGTGCTACTAGACTTGGTGAATATCATACCGTAAAATGGCTTTAAGAAAATGTCGTGTTATGTCTTTGCTTTAATGCATTTCTCTTTCTCACTTGTTTACGTGGATGTCTTCTCTTCTGTTTGCTTGTATAACTGCGAATAATTATCCTCTTTCTGTTGCAGGTCTACGATATCATCATTCGTCCAACAGGAGATTTATACTGCTGACGAAATATTAAAGTGCTTCATTAAATTCGCCGAAGACGCCGAGAACCCTCTTACAGGAGCCGTACTCGCGTATACGACGCAAAATGCTATAGAAAATCTAAATGCATAATATAAGTGTAAACAGACAAGAAAATAGTTTCTCGGTATAGTATTTGGTAACGAAATTCTTCAGATTATAGCTTGTTGTTAAACCTTCAGCTTTCATGTTCACACTGGAAATAGCTCACAGAGCCTCTGAGCTGAAGACTACATCTGTGGCATCATCAGCAATATAGTAAAGATATACACAGAGGAAAACAAGCGTGACACACGCTACAACAGAGACAAACTGAATCAATCTATGCATGTGAAGCAGCCCTGTCAATTTTCTGAAGATCATGGGTTAATAACTCTTATATTAACAAACTTCATTAACATTAGTCTTTTTTTATGTGTCTATGATCGTAAGGTTCTTCTGTTACAGTGGAAGATTAAAAATTGAAATATGTATGAAACGTCTGTGCCATCCAATTTGAGTGACTGATTACTCACGAAACAAGTTACATAAATGGATGTGATTCCCAATTTCAGAGGTATTCAAGACCAGAGAAATCACGACAAGAAATATATGAAGAGTGGAAAATACCAACGTTCTAAACATATTTTGTTTTCAAAATGCGTTTTCAGAGCTCTTGTGATTTTAGTACTTCGTTTCATGACATTGGACTCGTTCCAAATGTCAAATCACGGAAGAAATCTTTGCAACATCGTTACCAGAAGCTACATGGTCTTTGTGAGAAGCAGTGCATACCTCAGCAGTTCCATCCGCTGAAATTACGTACTCGTTCCAGCGACTCAGATGAATACAACTGACTACTTTGAACTTAAAGACGCTGCTGAAACGTTGTCAGTGCAGGCGGTAAGATCTCCAAACGCCCTCTCTTCAAGGTGTCTGATCCTCACCCATATCACACAGCTATTAAAAATGTTTACTCTGACACAGAAGAATGGAAAACTGTCATTGTTTTCAAAAGAGGAAACACCATGGCAGGTCCATGCCATGTCGTACTTCATCTGAAAACCACCCATGGTTTACCTTTTGACAATGCTGCCATTTCTTCCTCAACAGCACAAGCAGTTTCCGTGTAAAACTTCGCAACAGATGAAGCAACAGAATTCGATACCGAGGGACTTTTTCATGAATTAAATTTTGCCACTCCCTTGTAAAGAAAGAAGAAAAACCTTTCATGTGGTGGTCCATGTTCAAACGAAATGTAACTTACCAGTATGGAAGCAGTAAGTAATATCTAACAAACCTGTAGTAGCATCCGTTATCCTGCGTATTCGAAAGAAATATTTTATCACTGTAGGTAACATTAATATTAGTGTATTTACAAATACGTGGTGGAAGCTGATTAAGAGATCAGATGGGGAATAAAAAATTTATACACGCTTAACTTTTATTTAAAGTTTTTATCCCTCACAACAAGAGTAGTGTGGCCGAAAATATTGTTCTTCAGGTTGCCGGAGCTATCGAGAAATACCTCCGTTTTTCATTGTCCCACTCCACAAACATGTCACTGCCCTTCCTAAATCAAAATCGGCAGCGAGTTGCCTCAATGCAGCTCTTCTTCGCTTGGACCTAGTTACAAATACCGTAACACACCTGTTTAGTGCTCCACTTACAGCAGTATCACAAGCTCATAAACTAACTATCGCAACTACTACGAGCAATAAAGGTAGAGTTACTGAGCTATTACTACCCTGAGAAATACAGAAAAATTCTCAAGATTGTTTCTTTGTGTTTCTTGCACAGGACTGTTGCTATCACTCACGATCCAATTCAGAGTTGGATGCTTATCAATGCAGTTCGCATAATTATCCGTAATGCTTGAACAACGACTTTTATGCGCTGCAAAAGGAACATAAAACCCAAACATATACATATACATAAATGTAACAATTAAAAACTTAATTGGCATGAATTTATCGTAACTGCGCACATCAAGTTAGTCTAGTCCGACCTGCAGGTGTTTTAGATGCAGTCCTATCATAAAATGTAACTCCTTACAAATGAGCAGAGCTAGTTTTGGACTGGAAACAGGAAATGCGTTGTGTGAAGTTAAATGAGGTTGGGATTACACAAGACAACAGTGACAGATGTTCTGTAAATTGCGGTGGTGTGCAGTGTTCTCAGGCATTGACAGTGGACGTCGTCAGCGACTTAAACAATGTTTTACTTAGCCGGCCGCGGTGGCCGAGCGGTTCTAGACGCTTCAGTCCGGAACCGCGCGACTGCTACGGTCGGAGGTTCGAACCCTCCCTCGGGCATAGATATGTGTGATGTCCTTAGGTTAGTTAGGTTTAAGTAGTTCTAAGATCTAGGGGACTGATGACCTCAGATATTAAGTCCCATAGTGCTCAGAGCCATTTTAATCATTTTTGAATGTTTTACTTAGGAGAAACAAGGAAACACACGCTGCCACAATCATGGCTTCGTTTCAGCCTGAAACCATCAACGTCAGTATTCGGGCAGTGCTGGCTCTTGACCAAAGTACCTCACACGTGGCGTCACCGATGGCACCGTCGGATATCCTCACTCCCCTCCCTCCACCCATGTGACAAAGTGTAGCTGCCTTATGTATAAAATGGCTGTATATTCAACACTGTAAGGTCTTCGTATGTTTACTGCCATCGAAAATAATTCATCTTTGCTATACTGTGAAAAAGCTGAATGAGCGCACTGCACGAGCAGTGAGTAATATCCTTGACTGTGTTTATCTGTGGTTCGCTTGCTCGCCTGTGAGTTGTGCAGCGCTAGGGTTCTTACTTGAAGTATAATAGTGAGCAGTTGAGTTTTGTAGAGAAAGAAATTCGGTAATTGTGAATCTGAAGGCAAATATCTGGAAATTTTTATTATGGAGATGACAACTTGTTTGTAAACATATGTCATTGATCCTACTCATAGAGAAGATTTTTGGAGGAATATTTCAAGATAGCCAGTGCGCGGTAGGAATGAAATGCTTGTTTGGCAGAACTGTTAACTGAGGAAATCTTTGTACCTTAAATGACGAACAAGATTCATGATTAGCGTTAATTTGATCTCTTTGTTTTTATTACGTCACAAGTAACGCTATTGACTACATGTCCGTAATTTTTGTAATTAGAGGATTTCGTAATTTTCAGTCATCTTATGTTATATAGTCCCTTTTTGTCAGTAATCAATAGTTAATTTTTCAAGAATGATTTTCGTTAAAGTATAAGTCACGTCAACTATTCTTAGTGAAGTTTTGAATGTTGTGTCCAGTGTGCATTGCACCTTACTCCACATGAAGCCACAGATTGTTTTTGACGAGCAAAAACAAATTTTGTAGTAATTAGTTTATTTTCTCTTTAGCTGTTGCTTCCGACGATTTCAGTTTGCTTTCCAGAATGCCAGTATATCAGTCATAAAATAGAATCGTGAGCAAGAGGTAAGTTCCTTTTTTTCAGGGCAGATCTCACTTCGCACAGTTCATAGTCAGATTTATGTTTGTGAATATTTCAAGTCAGAAATTGGACGTCATGTCATGCAACTATCATAATGTAGTTCGGTACTGAGTTTCAGTTAAATAGTATGCGCTGAATGCAGAGTATGTTACGTTTGGCATTTAATTAGATCAGTGTTAATTATTTCAGACTCAGTATTCCAGTGATTTTAAAGTTTTGTTACATAACAATGTCCAAATGCGTGACGCAGTAGTTGAATAGAATATGTAATTTGCACATCCCCCAAGGAGAGATACTTTGAAGAACGAATATTCTGTATTTTTATTTACACATATATTTTTATATAAAACTAAAAATTAGGAGGATGATAATAAAAAAATAGATGTTTTGCTCCACTCCTCAGACATCATGGTAGAAGCAGATAAATTATCCAAGCATAAATTAGCAGGAAATTAAAAAATGTCCGATGTCACATTCTCATAGTGACAGAAATAGGCCAGTTTAACAAAATACAGAATTCAAGATGGCCACTGTGTTTTTCTCTCGTATCACTGAGGAAGAGGGGATTTAGTCCTAAGTGTAGAATCCTCTAGAAGACTGGTGCGATCGAGACCTGCGAGAAAGACAGGCCGCTGTACATAAGCCACGAAGATAGGTCGAGCACGCTTGCTAGCTCACTCAGCTCAGGAACAAACTGCGTTTCTACACCTGTTAACTCGTAACTGGGTGTGCATTTACAAACGAGAATTGCATCTTCTACTTGAATCCACTATTATGTAGTTTTATTGTTAGTAGTCTCATAACACTATGAAGTCCATGGGCCTACTAATAATTAGTTACCGCTGTACTGGGGTACAATGAAATAAAAATCATGCCAAATGACTACCAGTTGCATAAGGTACCACATCTTGTATGAAATGAGGACTGTTATGCAGAAAAGACTAACTGCTATAAAAAAGGCGTTATACCATTTATGTCAAGCATTGATCGTAAATTTTATTTCAGGGCTAGTAATCAGTCAGTCTTCATAACAGCAGATTCCAGTAGAAGATGAAATTCTCGCTACTACATACACCCCTAGTTATGAATTAACGGATTTGGAAACGCATTTTGTCTGCTGAGTTGAGCGAGCGATCGAGTTCAGACCTACATTCGTGAGGTACGCCCCACGGCCTGTCTATTTTATCTGCAATCTCTATGGCGTCAAAAACCAAGACGCTAGGACAGAGGGAGCTAACGCGGCTGGCCACTTGTTCTAAGGGTGGAATTCCACATCACCCGCGAAAATTCAGCCACAGCCCGACAGTAAGCCCTGCTAGCCTCGACACTTCTTACAGCAGCTTGTCAGGTTATGAAGTTCAATCTGTTGCGGCGAAGCGCTGACAGCCGATTGTTTCGAACTGCTACTGAGTGGAGAGCCTGGTGTTAAACAAGCAGCATCTTCTGATTCAGCGGACTTCAAAATCTTCTGTTTCTCTTATGCTTCTGGAGCATAGGAAGCTATATGCTTAAGCACAGCTGGGAATAAATATTCATACATAAGATCAGTTATCAGTCTTGAATTGTTTTCCCCACTGTTATAACAAAAATGTGCCGGATTTCTATTTCTGACACTATATTCATTTCCAACTCTCACACCGAAGGCTTACAAGTACGAAAGAAAACTTCCCATGAAGTCCGACACTGCATTTAGGAAATTCACAAATGACACTGATGGACAGTACCTGCTGCCTCCAGTAATGTTACGGGAGAACCTCAAGTCCATTAATGAATATTTATGCGCATTATTGAAATAACTTGACAAGCTGAAAGGGGTATTTCGCTTAGACCTTTCATTGGTCAAAGATGAGAGATTGGCAGCAATGAGATGTGTTTAAGGGAAAAAAGTGCAAAAATGTTTAAGAGCATACTTACTTCACAATTTTAAAATTTCGAGTTTCTTGTCAATATTATGATTATTATTAGCGAATGTCCCCATTGGAGAACGATAATCAGGTGATTTTCGATGTTTCTTAGGGTTCTTCTTATTTTCCCAATATTTCTTCATTTTCTCCCTGAAGACTTTCTTTCGTTCTTCAGCCCACTTTGGTCGGTATCGTCTTGGTTCCATTTCTGGAATAAACATCCACTAGTCAATGTTGCTTCTGAATGTATCCCTGGTTACCTCAAATTTTGCTTTTATCAAATCCTTCTTAACTTTAGTTACCCAAGGTATTGATCCTTTAAGGGATGTCACATAGTTCAATAGACTTGTGGTTAGTCTGTTTCCGGGTGAACTGTCTAGGTGTCCATAGAACTTTATTCGTCTCTTTCTGACGTCAATTTCCATGTTTGATACTTTTTCTGTCGTCTCGATTGTTTGCAGTCTGTATCCATCTTGTGTGTATCGTGGTCTCAAAATTTTTCAAATAAACTTTCTCTCTACTTTCTGAATTTCTTGTAAATATAGTTTTCGATTCAATGAGTGTGATTCACTTGCATATGCGACTGTCGGTTTGATTACTGTGTTGTAGTGTCTGATTTTAGTGTCTTTTGGAAGGCATTTTTTCTTACCTAAATTTAAAACAAGCCTGGCCACTTACTTGATTTCCTTCAATCTGATTTTTCTGCTATTTTTTAAAGCCCTGTTGGTTCAATAATTCCACCGCGGTAGGTAAAATGTTTGACTCTGTTGATCTCACCTCATTTTTTTAAGTTTCGGAATATCTAACTTGGAACACATGAATTCAGTCTTGTCAAAGTAGGTTTCCAGGCCAACCTTCTCTGCACATTCTTCGAGGGTCTCGATTTGTTTTATTGCTGTTTTGTTGGTTACAATCGCCAAGTCATCTGAAATCGCGAAGCATGGAAAGTTCAGTTTTCCTTGCTCTCTTCCTAGTTCGATTGAATTCCAAAAGTTTTGTATTCTTAGTTCCATTTCCCATTCTTTCATTACTTTGTCTAAAACTATGTTGAATAATAGTGGCGGGATCCCATCTCCTTGTCTTACCCCTGTTTTAACTAAGAATGGTTACGAAATTTCATATATCAATTTAATTTTTGATTTGGTTTCTCACAGTGTTTGTTCGAACAGTTTTCGAGTTTTCGTATCTAGTCCGCGTTCTTGTAGAGTATTGCATAGATATGGTCTGTCTATAGAATCGTATGCTTTTTTTTAAATCAGCAAATGTGCAGAGCAATGGTTTCGTATTTATTGATTTAATTTTTAAAATAGTTTTAAGATTAAAGATCTGTTCAGGGCACGACCTATTAGGTCTAAAGCCTAATTAAATTGAAACTGTATGTTCTAGCTGTTTTTGTGCTCATTTTAGAAGACACGAGGATAAAATTTTTTGAGTGACCGCAGAAGTAAAATGTCTCTTTGCTTGTTTGCATCTGATCAATCACCCTTTTTGTGCAATAGATGAATTAAAGCACATTTCCAATTCTCTGGAATTTTTTCTGTCTGCCAAATTTCTTGGATGACTTGATTAATCTCTTTTCAGGAATTTGGACCACTGTTCCTCAGTAGTTCATCTACAGTTCCACCTTCTCTCAATGACTTATTATTATTGAGCTTTCTAATGTGACTATAAGTTGCTTTTTCAGTTGGCGGTACTGAAGTTTCTTTCGTATGTGCTGGTTGTAATTTGGGGAATCTCGTACATCGTTGTGAGCAGTTTTGAAGTCGTGAGAAATATTTGGCTAATTATTGACAATTTTCTTTGTTAGCTAGAGCCAATTTTCCGTTTTGTGTCTTGAACCAGAGATTTCGTGGAGTGTATCTTTTGATTTGATTTGCTTGCGTTTTGTAAAAGTCGTCTGTTTTGTGGTTCCTAAAGTCTTCTTCAGTTGAGTTTAGTTGTTCATTAAATGTTTTCTTTTAGTTCATCTAAGTATTTTAGCTGCTTGTTTTCTGACTTCAAAAAAATTTTCTTGTGTGATTTCCTATTTACCACAGTTATACTTTAGGAGGCTCGACATCTCCCTTCCATTGCATTATCAAAATCTGAATTCCACCATGGGTGCTTGGACTTTTTCTTTAATGGGATCAGTTCTCTTGCTTCCTGTATAATTTTTGTTTGGAAATCTTTTCAGTTGTTTGTAGGTTGTTTTTCTATTCCTCTGTAACTTTTGATTCTTGGTTTTTTTCAAATCAAATTTAGGAATTAGTGGTGTTCTCCTTTGGCATTTACTTTTTGATTTGAATTTAATTTTGATTCTGGTAAGGTAGTGGTTAGAATCTATATTAGCTTCTCTCCGGATTTCAACGTCGTTTATTACTTTTCGGAAACCCTAGTAGACCGCAACATGTTCTACTTGAAATTCACCTAGCTGAAAGATCAGGGATCGCCAAGTTTTTTGATCCTTAGGTACTTTCGAAGTGATGTTTACATTATTTTTAGATTGTTTTGTTGGCACAACTCTGTGAGCCTGACGCCATTCTTGTTCGTGAATTTGTGTGCTTGGTAATAGCCACTATTTTTTTATACTTCCTCTCTTTACCATTTTGTGCGTTGAAATCACGGAGAAGAATTATTATGTACTCCTTTCCAATTTTGGTCATCTGAGTTTCAACTTCGTCCAAAAATTTTTCTGTCTTGTCTGGTTATTCTTTGCTGTCAATGTTAGTAGGCGCGAAGAACAGTAATAATTGTATATGTCTTGTTTGTGCGCTTAATTCGCATGATCATTAGTCTGTTGCTGTTTGGATTTATTTCTGTAACAGGTTCAAGGTTGTCCTTATTCACAATAAAGGCCATAACAAATTATGTCTGTTTTGCTTTTAAAGATACGGTAGTTGTTTTAGTCTGGTTTCGAATCAGTGAATCTAGTCTCTTGAAAAAAATGGTTCAAATGGCTCTGAGCACTATGGGACTCAACTGCTAGGTCATAAGTCCCCTAGAACTTAGAACTACTTAAACCTAACTAACCTAAGGACAACACACACATCCATGCCCGAGGCAGGATTCAAACCTGCGACCGGAGCGGTCGCGCGGTTCCAGACTGTAGCGCCAGAACCGCTCGGCCACCAGCGGCCGGCTAGTCTCTTGAAGTGCGAGGACTTGGATTTTCTGTCTGTTGAGTTCTGTAGTAATATTCTGTAGATTGCTCGTCTGAATAAATGTTCCAAAGTTAAAAGTACCAATACATGCGTAAGATGTTCGTGGAAGTTTACCAGAGAACTCCGACTTTCTTCCGCGTACGAACCCAAACTCCCCACAATCCGATAGCTTGATTGTCGCCACAAGAGTAAGTGTTACTTGTACGAATTATTGTGCTTGTAGTCGGCTTCCAGCTAATGCTGGTAGGACAGAACCGGGGCTGTTAGTTCCTGAGGCTCAAATTGCACCTCACATGGTGAACAGACGTTGGCCAGGGTACTGGTGTTTGCCATACAGACGTGGCCGGACTTATAGATATGCTTTATCTTCTTTACAAAACTTGCCTCTTCTGCCATTTCCACTGTTCCGATGATCTGCTGCTCCGCTTACACTGCTGTTGAGGTGTTCGCCGTTATCCTGGCAAGGAACCCTTACAAGGTACTATCACCCAGGTCAGGTGAACCAAGGTTTTTTAACGAGACGTTACTCCTCTCACTCCTCTTTTTTCAACGGGACTTGGGACGGCTTAGGTAGAGTTGTTTGTTCTCAGTTGTTATTAAAAGTGAATAATTTAGAGAAAATGCAAAATCTACTTTTATGAGACAGTAGTATTAAATTATTTTAATACTTGTAGGAGCATCAGGCAATAATTATTATGTTGCATTTCGCGCATGGCAGGTAGGATGTTGACAATATGAGCAGATAGCCGTATTGGTCGACCACAATATTATTGCACTTTGTGTTATCGTGAATCAGCGCGTAATCGTGGTTGATAGTATATGAACAACCGACCTGACATCACTGACAGTGTGATGCATTTTCCTCAGTCGACACTGCACTTGTTTACTCTAACATCACCGCGCGTTTTCGGTAACGGCCAAGTGCAATAATATCGTTGTTCAATAGCAGTTTACCATTGTTTTCCACGTCGTTGTGAAGTGGTGATGGTTACATAGACGAAATTTTCTATACTGAAACTGCTGTTTTGCCCGTATCTGTATTGATACCTGAAGGGACCGATAATTAATCAGTTTGGATATTTCTCTTCATTATGAAGCTTTCTTGCTTAGGGCACGCACTTCTCATATATTTGAAACACAACAGATTCTGCTGCTGCTGGTTTTTGTGGAGAGGATAATTTAGCTGGGAGTAGTACCTGTTCTCACATTATCGTCTGACTCGGTAAATTGTTAACTACAAATTACTAATGAATTAGCTAGCGTATTTGTCGCGACGTTTTGTAGAAAAATCTCTCGTGACCGCCTTTTTATTAGATCATCATCAACCAAAAATCAGTGGTATTTATTACATTCGGTTTTCCGCTTTCTTCCTTACAGAACGGTCACAGCAGTAAGGCATTTGTAACGAATAATGAGTGTATTTCAGACATTTATCTATGGCAAATATTCAACTATATCAACACTAATTCACTGTCGTACGAATGAAAACACGACAGTATTTTCAGATATATGCTTTCTCTATTGCTTGCTCCAAAGATGGCTGCAGTTTCAGGAAAGACTTCAAACATGGTAAGTCCAGCATATCATATACGGTGAAACTTCGATAGAACAATATTCGTGGGGCCAAGAAAATGATATTTTTATAGGAGGGTCATTTTTACAATGAGGTTTTCTTAATAATGACTACTACAGTACTGTATCATAAGGGTCGGTATATACAGTAATTGTAACACGTTTCCGATGAGAAATAACTTTAAAAACAAATAATAAAGCACGATTTGTTCACTACACTTATCAGTAGAGTATCTTACCCTCATGTAGAGAAGAATTCGCTCATTTTCCTTAGCTCCTCTTTCCTTAAATATTGTCTCTATCTCCTTTAACGCAATCAACTGTTTCGCTGAAACACTGGTGACTGAATATGCTACTTGCTGAACATTTTCCAGTTGACCTATTAGTTCCATCAGAGGAAAAGGATTCTAGCTTATCACATCACTGTCATCATCAGAATATTCAGCAGGTAAAATTACCCTTTAACTCTTTGATGACAGATTCTAGAATCATGTCATAAGCCTGCTTCGCGTTTGCTACACTAGGGATTGTCCACCTTTCTTTCAATATTTGCGATCACGTCTTGAATTAGAGCGGAACGGTATTTCGTCATGAAGATCTTAATTATCCCCATGTCAATTGACTGAAAAATCGGAGTACATTTCGGGGAGCAGTAGCATGATTCTACATTCACCAACTACGACATGGTAGCGTATACAGACAGTAATCCAATACTGTCAAATGTTTTTTATTTCAATCTTTGATCACAATATGAATTCTTTAGACGATGACCGGTTTCAGTCTGTAATGACCATCCTCAGATCTTTTTTACACCATGGCTTTATCACTTTAGGACATGGTGTAAAAAAGATCTGAGGATGGTCATTACGGACTGAAACCGGTCATCGTCTAAAGAATTCATATTGTGATGAAAAACTGAAATAAAAAACATTTGATTCTACATTCTTCAACGCTGGCAATTTGTTATGCGCACTACAATTATCTACCAGAAATGCAGTATACTTATTTCTCCTTTTATCTCGTTATCAAGCAAAAGCAGCGACCCACTAAAGAAAGCAGACGTCATCCATGCTTTTCAGTATGCCTTGTAATTGAATGCAATAAAATAAATCACATTTCTAGTAAGGGAAATACATAAAATTTTTCTGTTGTAGTACTGTACCGTATGTAGCCTTGATGCACATGCATAACATTACAACTGAATGTCCTGAATCAACTTAAAAATTGAAGGAAGATAAGATGAAATTTATGCACTCTTACCCGCTAGGTTTCTCATATTTTTTTAAGCATCAGGTATTTGTTGATCGTCCGATCGCGAGAGGTGTCAAATTCCGTCTCAGTGACTCATTGTTTCCAGAGAAGAACCCTGAGGAGTGCTTTAAAGTGTTTCCCTCTTTTGCACTTTTCTCCTCTAAAGGCCATCGATTTCTCTGGCATCAGCTGGTAAAACAGCGCGGTCTCATATGCACTGTTCATGTTTTTGGGACTGTATTTTTCCGCCAGTTTACACGTGCCAACATTCTGCGTCACCTAAAGGTGCAGATTTTTCTTCACCTGAAATCACTTTAAGAATGATCTCATGTCTTTATATCTAAATCTCTGTAATCAACCGTTAATAGCCTTAAAATTAGAACCGTCATGCAACTTATCGCAATGTAAGGCTTTTTGACATTTCAATTGATTTTGTGCTCGCAAATAAATAAAAAATCACAGTGAAGCACTGTCCACATCGCCACCTGAACCGCTTTCATTCTTTTTCTTGAAAGGTTAAACTTGCCACTTAGTGAACTTTCTTCAATTTCTTTTTGTTTATCGAGGAATGCAGATAAGGTTGATACTTCCTCGCGACGTCTAGCTGTTTGGTTCCGTTATCGATCTCTTTGAAAATTTCCTTTTTAGTCTCTAACCTTATCTGTTTTCGAGTTCCAGCCATCGTCCAAACCTTATTAGTCAAGTCCATGTCGTATTTGCAACAAGATAGAAACATCCAAAAATCGCGAAAGTCGCGGAAACAAACTTCGTTTGAACCCCCCCCCTGCCGACACTGAAGACTGGAACTCAGGTTCGACAATGTACCTATTTAAACATATAACAATGGTTCAAACGCAGGAGGTCTATGACTCTGTAACTGACGCTGAGAAGTGGTCGCCCGCGGCTGTAAGGAGTTCGCTACTTGCTTACTGCCAGCTCTGTACGTAGCGAAGCTTCCGAAAATATGACGCTGAAGGTCCCGAGGTTTTAGGAGCAAATTCTTAGAAGCTGAAAATAGTTATATTCCCGAAAGTTTGTCTTCGTTATTACGGGGTGCTGCTAAAATTACTCCATCGTTATAATGAGCCGTATACAGAACAGTACATATAGGAAACTTGCCGGGACTCTATAAAATTATCGCTGCATCCTGGTTTATGATTGTATCGGTAATCGTTGTACGGAGGTTTGACTGTACTACATATTCACTATTTACAGAAGACACAAGCAAATCTGATGTTGAGATTAGCAATTCGACAACCCAGGAAAGCCTAGCAAACCGACGCAGTGTGGCGCCATGTGCAGGAAAAATTGTAAACTCCACCGGAACATTCACCCTCATTCGACTACGTGAAGTTCCAAGGTTGTTAGAGTGTACCAGTGTCCTGTGGTTAGAAAATAACCCTCTGACATTAAATTTCAAAGAACGCAGCCATCTGGCTCACCTCGATGACATTACTGGTTAAACAATTCAACGCTCCGCTCACCAGCAACTTTAAGTTTCAAAATTCACTTATCCTAGGTTTAAATGAGACAAGAAATTCAAAATCTTCTCGTTCTAAGTTCAAAGAGATGTGTAGCACACTGATTGTTATAGAGCAGTACTTGAGGGAACCCCACTGGTTGTCGGAGCCGTGAATAACTCATTCATGGGGTCTGTATGGTTGTCAAACACACGTCACTGTCGTGTGTAGTGGAGGGAAAGCAACAGCAGCTGCCGTGCCGTGCAGCACCGTGCGGGATGTTGGCAGGCGCTGGCCGCACCAACACCGCTGCTACAGCCGCCTCTTGCAGTAAGCCTCGGTCAGCTACACAGCTCACGCCGTATTCGCAACTGGCCTGCTGGACGCTCCACGGGCGGTTAGGTCTCGTGTAACCAGCTGCTTTCAGCTGTCCAATATAAGTCTTAATCGGCCTGCGCCACGTCATTTTGGATTGCAGGTACATGGTCGCTCGTCTCCTACTCATCGATACGTGCTGGATATCTCAACACAGTCTTCTTCATTATTTCGCACTTTCGAACTGTACAGTGTCTTATGGTTCTTCACAAACATTACTAGCCACACGCTACGACTATGACTACCTTTAGTGCTTTGTGTTTCCGTCTCCTTCCGTATTTACAAACAATAGTACCGTCACAATATACTTATTTCTTACTTGTTGGGACATGCAGTTCATTCCAGTTGAGTACGTCACTTAGTAGGTAATTAAACAGAGGCTTTCGTGACACCTTAAGCACTTCTAAGTTTAGAAATTTCACAGTAGCTGACTATGTCGAAGAACTTCCAGTACACTGAGAAAGGAGCCGACGGAAGCATAAAGTTCAACACCAGGTGTATTCTTGCACTTTTTAGAACAATTAGTGTAACAAAAAGACTGAATTTTATCTCAAAAACAGCGAATATGGTTCCGAAGGTAATGGATGTTTATAGGTACTGTTAATGACAACATGCTGGTAGCTAGGAACTCTACTCTGCAACCATAAATTCGTCGTGATATTCCTTATTTCGCTAATGTGGTGACATCTCGCAGCTGTACTCAATACCAACCAGAAGTCGGGAACACTTACTTTATGCTTCAACACACACATGACGATCATCGAAAAGTTTTTTAAAAGATACCTGCCATGGATTAGTGATCAATTTTGAAGCGCACTTTCAACGCACTTGGATACTTTAAATTTACCCGAAAGAGAACACTTAGTGCGCAAGGGCACTTAATCGTTCACCTATTGCTCCAGCTGTGAGTGGAATAGGAAAGGAAACGCCTAACAGTGATGAAAGATACACTCTACGATGTGTAGTTTGATGGCTTCCACTGCATGCATGAACGCTTCTTTAAGTTTGCAGCCTTGCAGATACGCTCTTTGATTTCGTTCGATATCTGTTATGTACTCTACAATTGACTGTACTACATTCCTCTCCACCACTTTTCCTTTACATTACATGGGATTTCCATAAAATTTACGTCTTGCATCCATTTCTCCGATACTTTACAAAGTCAGACAACGATTCAAGTCAGCCACAATAAAGGGAATGAACCATCGTTAAATGTTATTACTACATCAAATAGAAAATCAATGAAATAAAAGCGAATGCCTTGACAGAAATAGAGGTGCAGAAGACATTAACTTTTGACGTCAGAACTGAAGCAGTCGCCTGCACTAGTGTCACAACAAGAACAAATCAGAACAGAACAGAACAATAGATCACCACAGTCTCTTTGTCACACAATAACTGTCAAGCAATTTTCTAAACGAGAAAATGGATGCCAAATCCAAACGAACCCAAAATATCCAAGGTTGGCGATCTCCTACAAAAGCTAGAAATTTAGCTCGGTCGTCAATGTGAGACGCTTACAACAGTTTGCACAACGAAACTTTGCATCGAATCCTTCCATAAAATCCAAAGACATTCTGGTCGTGTGTAAAGTATACTAGCGTGAAGTCATAGTCTTCTCTGTGCGATAGCAATGGAAATATTATCGACGGCAGTTCTGCCAAAACAGAGTTACTAAACACAGCCCTCAGAAATTCCTTCTCCTAAGAAGACGAAGCAAATATTACAGAATTCGAATTAAGAACAGCTGTCATTATGACTAACTTAGAAGGAGCTGTCATCAGAGTAGTGAAGCAATTTAAATCACTTATTAAAAGTAAGTCTTCCGGTCCAGATTGTATGTATATCAATTATGTTCCTTTCAGAGTATGCCGATGCAGTAGCTCCACACTTAGCAATTGCACACAACTTGTCGCTCGACGAAAGATCCGTATCCAAAGACTGGCTTGTTGCACAGGTCACACGAATATTCAAGAAGGGTAGTAGGCGTAATCCACTAAATTACAGTCCCATATCATTAACGTCGATATGCAGCAGGAGTATGTATTGTGTTCGAACATTATGATTTACCTCGAAGAAAACGTTCTATTGTCAGACAGTCAACTAGGATTTAGAAAACTTTGTTCTTTTGTAACTCAACTAGTTCTTTACAAACATGAAGCGTTGAATTTCCAATTGATTCCGTATTTCTAGATTTCCGGAAGGCTCTTAACACTGTACCACACAAGAAGCTTGCAGTGAAATTGCCTGCGTTTTATCGCCTCAGTTATACGACTGGATTCGTGATTTGCTGTCAGAGAGGTCACAAATCGTAGTAACTAACGGAAAGTATCTATATAACTCCGACAATACAACGTCGTCGACGACGAAGCATAAATAAGGTAACATCGGAGCCTAATCTTTCCGAGAGGAACGGGTGCAGGGTCTTCCTGCACAAAGCGAGATCTTGTTAAGTCGATGGTATCAGGAAAAAAGTTCTGAGACAAATATGCCGTAACTTAAGTCGTGTTAGCCATCATGAGGGGGACAATTAAAAAAGCGTTCTGACAACGTATGCATTGTTACATTACGGTCAGTGTACCTCAAGACTGACTTACACATTGTTTCCTACGAAGAACAGAAAAGAGCTACGATCAGCCACTAGGTTTTGTCACTGTAACGCACTCCTCACTAAGCGGATGACTTGCCCTATGTCTAATATTTTTTTTCAGAATTATACATATGTAAGCAATGGACTGTAAGTAAAAAATATTCTGTGGTAGTATCTCTTGCGGTAATTGTTACCTAAAGCCATTAAACAAACCTGGTTAGGGTCCCAGACTGTTGATGAAATTTCGTATTTTGTCGTAACACACCACAGCAATCCTAAAGATGTTATGTAAGCTATAAACAATCATTGCTCGAAGACTAATCGTACCTACAACGATATTCACATTAGCATTTCTAGTGGAAGCATGGCAGATCTCGAAAGACGATGTTTCTATCAGCCATAGCTGTGAGAGCGTAAGAAGTAACGGATCAGACGAAATAATTTTCGAATTTCTTTCCAGTGGCTATCCTCCGAAGCAAGAACAAATTTTTTTAAAAGTAAAAACGCCTTCTATTGCTGCACTATATTTTATTTTCCCAGACGCGTTTCGCCTTTTCAGCCATCCGGCAGAGTAACTCTGAATTCGTCCTTTAGTTCAGGTGCCAGTATCGCTGTTTTGTGTAAAGAATTCCCACACAAATCTATAGATTATAGCACTTTTTATGGACCATTACTAGCCCCGATGGTCATTTCGTAAGTAGAGTACCGAGATGTTGCATCCTTTCATTACCGAATAATCCACTAAAACTATAGTCATACACACATCCAGCTAAAATCGTCATCTGTGAGCAGTTATTGCACTTTGACATCGAACACAGCAGGTGCATTGTGAGTGGATGGTGTGTTAACCACTCTGGAAATGAATGAAAGTGCAGGAGCACGTAACCAGGGGTCTTCCAGCCGTGCGTAAAAAGCAGGACGTCGTCAGTGTGGCAATAGTGGCAAATGAATCTGACTCCACAACATGAGGCATCTGAAAGAACGGGAAAAGACAATGTTTGTCCATCATCGAGCGGTTACGGTACACACTGGTGGTGTTTCCACTACATGACCTACTACAACATTTGGAAGACTTCACAGGGGGAGAATCATACAGAAACTGGAAGGAGGACGAAGTGTAGCAAGTGTTGGTTAGGAGTTTGCTACTGATCACAGCGTTGTCTTCATCTTCGTGTACAGCGTTTCAAACCGCAGGTACTGCTATCTGAAGGAGGTGAGGTGATCGACCACGGTCAACCACAGAAGCAGACGACCTGCACCATGTGCAACAGGCAAGAATATATCTACCTCATACAGTGGGAACAACTTGCTGGCCTGCAAGGGGCGCAGTCTTACGCTGCACCGTGATATGGTGACTGGACAGTCAGGCTGGTCACTTTGCCCTGTCACTGGTATGTTGTATTCTGTTGACACCCGGGCATCGGACGTATCGTTTGCGACGTGTCGAGAGCACAAGGCCTTGGCCAATGAGAGGAGGGGTCGCGTGCTCTACTCAGATGAGTGGCCATTCAGTGTGAATAGTTATTCTGGACGTATCCTCATCTAGCGAGAGGTGGTAACATTTAATTCATCCAGCAATACTACTGAACATGATCGTTTTGGTGGTCGATATGATATGCTGCGGTGAGGTCTAACATTGCATTGGCATCTCGAACATCCAAATCTTTGACCACGGCACACTCACTGGTCAACATTATTGTGACACAGTAGACCTCTCCCGTGCATTTTTTTTCAGGGATTCATTCCTGCCTGACTTCGATTTTATAGTTTACAATGCGCGACCGCATAGTTCAGAGCAGGTGGAGAAGCTCTGGGGACGAGATGCTGTTCGGGGATTGGGCTGGACTGCCCGTTGCCCCCGACTTAAATCCTACCGGGCACGTGTAGCACGAGTTGGAGAGACATACTGCAGCTCGCCCACATGTCCCAGTGACCTTCTATCAGTTCTCAACCGCGCTGGTGGTTGAATGGGAATTCGTAACCACCAGAATTTATTACCAAACTTGTGGCCAGCATGGGAGCATCTTGCAGAGCATTCACTGCCCTTACAGTCTGCATTAGTGTTCGTAAAAGTGTAGACAAACGCTGGACTGCGTCATTTTCTCTTGAGTCATCAATCGTCTGCCTAGTTTGATTCGATCCGTCACGAATTATTCTCCTCTGCCAACCCCTTCATCTCAGAGTAGTACCTGCAGCCTATGTCCTCAACTACTCGTTTCATGTATTCCAATCACTCTCTTCCTCTACAGGTTTTGCCCTCTACAGCTCCCTCTTGTACTACACAAGTCACTCCCTGATGTCTTGTCCTATCATTCTGCTCTTCTTCTTGTCAGTGTTTTCCACATTTTACTTTCCTCTCCGATTCTGCGCAGAACCTCCTCATTGCTTACCCTACCTGTCCACCTTTGATCCCGTTCTATTTCGGTTTCCCCATAGTCCAAGTTTCACCATCATGCAATGAATTCCTTCCTCAAATTAAGGCCTCCGTTTGATGCTAGCAAACCTCTCTTGGCCAGGACTGCCCTTTTTGCCAGTGCTAGTCTGCTTTTCATGTCCTCCTTGCTTCGTCTGTCAATGGTTACTTTGGTGCTTAGGATATGTACTTTGTGACCATCAAACGTGACGTTAAATTTCTCGCTTTACTCATATCTGATACTTCTCATTACTTTCGTCTTACTTCGCCTGACTCTCAGTCCTTATACTCTACTCATTAGACTATTGATTCCATTCAGCAAATCATGCAAATCTTCAGTTTCACTCAGGTTAGCATTGTTATCAGCCAATCGTTTCATTGATATACTTTCACCTTGAATTATAATTTCAATATTACACCTTTCTTTTATTTGCCTAATTGCTTCTGCGATGCACAGATTGAACAGTAAAGACGAAAGAGTACATTCTTGTCTTACACCCTTTTTCATCCGAGCACTTCGTTGATTGCCGTCCATTGTTTTATTCCCTCTTGGCTCTTGCACATACAGTATGTTACCCCTCTCTCTATAGCTTACCCCTATTTCCTCATAATTTTCGAATGAACCTGTCTTGATTTTTGTTTAGTCTTGCTTCCATTATCAATTGCAACGTCAGAATTGCCTCTCTGGTGCCTTTATCTTTCCTAAAGCGAAACTGATCGTGATCAAACACATCCTCAAGTTTATTTTCCATTCTTCTGTATATTATTCTTGTGAGCAACTTGGCTGCATGAGCTGTTGAGCTGATTGAGACAAAATTTTCATTCCAATCAGCTCTTGTAGGCTTCGTAATTGTGTGGATGATATTTTCCCGAAAGTCAGATGATATGTTGCCAAACTTAAATATTTTACACAACAACGCGAATAGTCGTTTTGTTGCCTCTTCCCTCAAGAACGTTAGAAATTCTGATGAAATGTGATCTATCCTTTCTAAGTTCTCCAAAACTCTCTTAAATTCTGATTCTAATGTTGGATTCCCTATCTCCTATAATTCGACACCTGTTTCATCTTCTATTCATCAGACAAATCTTCCCCCTCATAGAGGCCTTCAATTTACTCTTTCCACGTATCCGCTCTCTCCTCTGCATTTAACAGTGGAATTCACCCTGCAGTCTTAATGTTCCTACACTTGCTTTAAATTTCACTGAGGGTGGCTTTGACTTTCCTATATGCTGAGCCATTCCTTCCGACGATTACTTCTTTTTCGATTTCTTCACATTTTTGTGCAGCCCTTTTGTCTTAGTTTCCCTGCACTTCCTGTTTATGTCATTCCTCACCGACTTGTACTTCTGTATTCCTGAATTTTTCTGAACATTTTTGTACTTCCTTCTTTCATCGATCATCTGAAATATTTCTTCTGTTACCCATGGTTTCTTCGCAGTTACCTTCTTTCTACATCTGTTTTTCTTTCCAACTTCTGTGATTAGCCTCTGTACAGATGTCCATTCCTCTTCAACTGTACTGCCTACTGAGCTATTCCTTATTGCTGTATCTATAGCCCTTGAGAACTTCAAGCCTATGTCATCATGCCTCGGTATTTCCGATTCCACTTCTTTGCGTACTGTTTCTTTCTGACAAATTTCTTAAACTTCACCCTACTCTTCATCACTACTACATTATGATCTGTGTCTATATCTGCTCCTGGGCATGCCTTACCATCCAGTATCTGATTTCGGAATCTCTGATGTTGTTGTTGTTGTGGTCTTCAGTCCTGAGACTGGTTTGATGCAGCTCTCCATGCTACTGTATCCTGTGCAAGCTTCTTCATCTCCCAGTACCTACTGCAACCTACATCCTTCTGAATCTGCTTAGTGTATTCATCTCTTGGTCTCCCTCTACGATTTTTACCCTCCACGCTTCCCTCCAATACTAAATTGGTGATCCCTTGATGCCTCAGAACATGTCCTACCAACCGATCCCTTCTTCTAGACAAGTTGTGACACAAAATTTTCTTCTCCCCAATCCTATTCAATACTTCCTCATTAGTTATGTGATCTACCCATCTAATCTTCAGCATTCTTCTGTAGCACCACATTTCAAAAGCTTCTCTTCTCGTCCAAACTATTTATCGTCCATGTTTCACTTCCATACATGGCTACACTCCATACAAATACTTTCAGGAATGACTTCCTGAGACTTAAATCTATACTCGATGTTAAAAAATTTCTCTTCTTCAGAAACGCTTTCCTTGCCATTGCCAGTCTACATTTTATATCCTCTCTACTTCGACCATCATCAGTTATTTTGCTCCCCAAATAGCAAAACTCCTTTACTACTTTAAGTGTCTCATTTCCTAATCTAATTCCCTCAGCATCACCCAACGTAATTCGACTGCATTCCATTATCCTCGTTTTGCTTTTGTTGATGTTCATCTTATATCCTCCTTTCAAGACACTATCCATTCCGTTCAACTGCTCTTCCAAGTAATTTGCTGTCTCTGACAGAATTACAATGTCATCGGCAAACCTCAAAGTTTTTATTTCTTCTCCATGGATTTTAATACCTACTTGACCATAACTGTAATCTTACGGTATCAACCCGCCTTATCCATGTATACCTGGTGATTACTGAACATACTAATCGCTACTACTAGCTGAAATTTATTAGAGAACTCAATTAGCCTTTCTCCTCTCTCATTCCTTGTCCCAAGCCCATATTCTCCTGTAACCTTTTCTTCTGCCCCTTCCCCTACAATCGCATTCCAGTCCCTCATGAATATTCGATTTCCGTCTCCCTTTACGTACTGTAGTACACTTTCAATATGTTCATATACTTTCATAATCTCTTCATCTTCAGCTTGCGACGTCGGAATGTTTTGTATCCCGCCTGGAAGGCGGCGTATGGGTTGGATCAGGAAAAGGTGAAACACGTCGGTACTGCTGAATGAATTTAAATCCCCTTTACTCAAGCAATAAGAATACATAACGTGGAATGTGGTGCGAAGCTGAAGCGAAGTGTCCTGGCTGGCTGCACCTAATGAAATGGGCTGAATCTGTAGCGGAGCTCGTAGAGCTGCACAGCACCAGCTAGAGAACGCTGCCGTCGGTGTCTCGTGGTAGTGCCAACCTTTGAAACTATGTGGCATCCTTACTATCGATACCACAGCATGTATACCTGAAATATTATCGTCGTTGTTAGTTTGCTGTCGATTCTGATAACAACCCTGTCACTGATCTGTTCGCAGTAACACACTCTCTGCTCTACCTTACTATTCATATAGATTATACGATTTTCTGATGCTGTTGATATTACCCTATACTCATCTGACCAGAAATCCTTCTTTCTTTCCTCCTCCACCTTTCCACCTCACTGATCCGTACAATATCTAGATTGTGTCTTTGCATTTCCCTTTTCAGATTTACTAGCTTTCCTCCCACGTTCAAATTTCTAACATTTCACGCCCCAAGACGTAGAATGTTATTCTTCCCTTGGTTATTCAATCTTTCTCTTATGGTCACCTCCCCCCATGGCAGACACCTCCTGGAGATCCGAATGGGGGTCTATTCCGGAATCTTTTGCCAGTGGAGAGATCAGCATGACACTTTTTCAATTAGACTCCATATGTCCTGTGGATACACGTTATGTGTCTTTAATACAGTGGTTTCCATTGCCTTCTTCACCCACATGCCTTTGATCGTTGCTGGTTCTTCCGGCCTTTGGTGGCAATTTGCCGTCCCAAGGACAAGAGAGAGCCCTGAACCTCTGCCCGCTCCTCCACCCTCTTTGACAAGGCCGTTGGCAGAATGAGGCTGACTTCTTAGGCCGGAAGTCTTCGGCCGCCAGTGCTGATTATTAACCAAAATTTTTGCGATGGCGGTTTCGAACCCGACACCGAGATTGTTTTGATAGTAACGAAAGACGCTAACCCGAGATCTCGGGCAATATAATCATCAAGAACAAATGCTTTTTAATAACGATGTTGTAGCAAAAAACCGTCAGGTATATATCATGATGGCGTCACTCCCAGTCATATGATTCTTGTTGTGAATCTCGGTCTGATGTTTGCTTTTCCTACTATATTTTTTAAATATTGGTGTTTGATTAGAACAGTCTGAGTCTTCTTAGGGTTGAGATTAATTCGCCATATTTGCATCCAGGTCTTTAGTCCTTTTTGTGTTGTTGTGATCGAGGCTGCAAGGCACCAGCATGCCACGTGGCCTGTGTATAGCTGGACGTTTTCTGTCGGTCTGTTTACGGATGGAACAACGGTGGTTTATAGGGAGATCGCTGAGGATACTTAGTCCTAAATTTTCACGTGCTTCCAGCAGTTCGTCACCAATAGTGTGATTGTAGATCACCTGTTCTTTTTTCCTACTGACGCGCAATATGTTATATTTGTTTACGTTCAGGGTCAACGCCAGAGCCTAAGCCATTTACCAACTGTCTGCAGGTCATTCTAGAAATCGATAATACCTCTCGCATTGCTAGTTTCTTGTAGGCAACAGTATCATCTGCGAAGTCTTAAAGAGCGTCCTGCGCTTCCTACTATGTATTTTACAATGATTATAAACAGTAACGGTTCTAAGACATTTCTTTTATGTACTCTGGAGATTACATTTACATCTGATATTTTGTTTCATTAAGAGCGACCTGTTGAGCTCTGTCTGTAGGTAAGTATTGAATCAAGTCTCAAATCTGGTCAGATGCTTGATAATCTCGTGGTTTATTCACTAAAGGGCAGTACAGGACGGTTTCAGATGCCTTCGTGAAGTCAAGGAACGCGGCATAAACCTGATCACCGTTGACTCTAGCGTTATGGATCTCATGAAGGAACAGCACGACCTGAGTTTCTCAAGATGTCTGTTTGCGGAATCCATATTGATTTTCATAGAGGAGATAGTCGTTATACAAAATCATCATAATTATTGAGCATGAAACATGTTCCGTAATTCTACAACAGATTGTCACCAATGGTATGGAGCTATAGTGGTGTTCATTTGTTTCGCGTGCTTTGTTGAAAACTAGAACGACCTGCGCTTTTTTCCAGTTGCTTTTTTTCCAATCCCTTCGTAGTTCCAACGATCTACGATCAATTGCTGCTAGAAGGCGGGCCACTTCTTTCGCATAGTCTCTATAGAATATTATAGATATATCATCTGGTTCTAATGCCTTTCCACTACCAAGAGAGTGTAGCTGCTTTTCTGTTCGGCGATCGGTTATCTCAGTATGTGCCGTTTCGACGTTCTTACGATGATTAAAAGGAAGCACTGTGTTACGATCTTCCGCAGTGAAACAATTTCGGAGGACTAGATTCAGCACTTCGACCTTCTCTCTGTTATCTTCCGTTTCTGGGCCAGCATCATTGCTGAGTGAATGAATAGAGCATCGCTTACTGATTTTACGAGTATGTAAGACCAAAACCTCTTAGGGTTTTTATTCATATGTTTTGACAAAATTTTACTTTCAAAGTCATTGAACGCTTCTGTCATTGCTCTCCTTACGCTCATTTTCGCTTCACCTTTCGTTTGTCAGCTAGGTTTTGCATTCTCTTGAATTTGTGTTTACATAACACGATGTTAAACTGGTGTTAAGCCACGCTGGGTCTTTCGCGTCCATTAAGACCTTGTTCGGAACATACCTGAACACTGTTTTTAAAATTTCCTCATTTTTACTACACGCCTTCGTCCCCAGCACTTTATATTTCATACCGACTATTCACATACTGTGCAGTAGCTTGTAAAACCCGTGCTCATAGTTGCCAGCACAGCTTTATTGCGACTGATACCTTCCTGTACGTTAACTGATTCGGTAAGTTCCAGGTCTGCTTGCTTGTAGGAGGTCTAAGACGTTACCTTCTAAGACGTTACGTACTTTCCGCAATAATGTCGCACCTCTGGCACCAGTGTTCATCGCATGACTCTTCTCATCTGTACTGGCAAGTTGAAGTCACCCCCGATTACAACGACACGATCAGGAAAAGAGTTGTCGATGTTCTGGAAGTTCTCTCTGAAGGATTTATCACCACAGCTCCTAAGGCGATATATAAAAGCATCCGATTACCATTTTTAGCGAGTTTTCAAGCTTAACTTCACCTAGGTTAATTCATGTTCGGAATCCGTGATGTCCTCCGTATGTATTATCTAATTCTTTACCTCAATAACTTACCAATTCGTATTTTCGTAGAAGCAATACGCAATAATTGTCAACAAGTAAATGAAATAAGCTCTTATCTCTACCGGCAATGGGTCAACTCTTGAAGAAACAGTTAAAGCTGAAGCGAGGTTACCACTTAGTCTCACAGTATTTCTGTTCGGAGAAAGAACAGCTTCACAACACTTTTTTTACTGCTTGTTGAAGGTGACGTAAAAATACCTTCATACTCTCCGATTGTTTTACAGTTTCCTTCGTTTGTTTCCCTCGTCTATTTTGACGGTATGTGCCACATAATTTTTTTTTCACACCTAATTTCCTGATACAGTTCGTCGTTGTGCAGGCAATAAATCGAATAGCCTCACAAAAATGTGTTGGTCGAGTGTACGCAGAACAACACACTACCATGGAAGAAGAGCACTCGAAGATACCAACTGAACGCTGTGGTCTGGCTTTACGTGTTGGTACCACGTTGGAAGCCATTGCAGACTATGATTTGGGGAAGGAAAGAAGGGAGCAGACACTGCAGGCTAGCGCGCGCGGTTCTGTGTACCTAAATAGTTTATTACTCATCACTGAGCAATGACGTAGTGACCATTATTTTGCTGTGAACAGCGGACGTAATTGATAAGTTGAAATAGCCTGAGGTTAATAACATCCAGTCATAATAATTTTATTCATGTCACAATTATTATCATCACGCTATATGGCTGAGTGGTAGCGTTCATGCTTCTCGTGTGGTGGACACCTTATGTCACTGGGCCTCAGTTACACGAGACTGGTTTGGAGAAAGTTGTGAGCGATTCGAGCGAATTTTTAGACCACTCAGATGTCCCGACACGAATCCCATCGAACATTGAACACTTTCGCAAATTATGTGGGCCACAGAGGCAGCATAGCTCAGTATTTCTGCAGTGAACTTCCAAAGTCTTGTTCCGTCCATGCGAATTCGAATTGTTGCTCTACGCTGCGTGAAAGGAGTTCCGACATGATATTAGAAAGTACGTCGGTATATGTAGAAAATTTTCCGATTTCTCTACTTGGCACTCCAGTTTCTAGCGTACACAGCCCCACTCATTATCTCCAAATTACAGAATGGCAATACGTAAACGGAAATAGCAACAGTGAAATACAATTAAAAGGTGACAATCGATGAATAAATCCATAACATACGGAATATCATCAAGCAAAACAAGAACGTTACAATGTTATGCACCGAACTAACACACTGCAACAGTTGCGAAGCTTTCATATACACGGCGCATAGTGCACCCGTGAAGCCGGCAGGCAGGGGGGTGGCGTAGGTTGTTGCGACCGCTCGTGCACATAATCCACATCGCAATATTGACTAGATTCTCGCTGTGTTCCATCTTCACTACAGTCGTAGACACCGATGTGCATTTCAAATATATTTTAACAACTCTGAGGCTTCCAAAAATGAAGTCGCTCATCAATATGATTTATTGCAAATTTTCCACCACTTCAATTGTTGTGCGGGTAGCGTTATAGAATCTATACTACTATGCGTCTACTGGACTCGTAATCGGGAGGACGACTGTTCAAAGCCGCATACGGACTCCCTGATTTTGGTTTCCCTTGATTTTCCTAAATCACTTCAGGCAAAAGCCAGGATGGTTCCTTTGAAAGGGCACGACGGACTTCCTGCTCCATCTTTTCCTAATCCGATGGGACCGATGACCTCCCTGTTTGGTCCCCTCCCTCGAATCAACCATCCAACCAACTATAGTCCACATCCGAAGCCAGAAATCAACAGAAATTGCAGGCCGCCTATCTAACACTTCCAGGAGTTATAAAAATTTCATTTTCAATGTTTCACGTAATTACTGACCGAATTTAAAAATTTAAAATACTATCACAATGTACTTATTACGAAGTATAATCTTATGTTAAAAGTTTAACACAATAAGAATAGTAACACAGATAGTAACAGCATGTTTGTATGGAAGCAGGGTAACTGATGGTGTCCAGATACCTGGACTTTATTGATGAAGTATTTGAGAATGATAGCACTTTACCACTTCCAGGAGACTTTGTACATAATATCAAACCTTTATGGAACTCTTACTTGCCGACACCCACTGTAAACTAAAAGTTTTTCGCATACTAAATTTTAGCAGACTTCAGCATCAGACACGACGATTTAATTCATTAGTTCCTTACTATGGACTCCACTCAGAACACAGTTTCCAGACTGTATCCACATACCAGTGAACGTGCCAGCAAATTTCTATGATTCTGCGACACGACGTTTAGGAGATACGACGTCACAGACATGTAGATAAGTGAAAAACTAGCTTCTGCTAAAAGTGGCGGCCAGTAATGGTTCAGTGGTGTTTCAGTTTATTTTCTCTACTACTAACTATATTCGCAACACGCTTTACAGACAGAACCTACATATATGCCTGCTAAAATATGCCTGCAAAATTATATCATTGTACAACACGCACTTCAGGAGATATGACGTCATAAACATTAAGATACCTGAGAAACTTGTTTTTGTTTGAAATTTAGCACAAAATACCCAGACTATATTCAAATGGTTCAAATGCCTCTAAGCACTATAGGACAACATCTAAGGTCATCAGTCCCCTACACTTAGAACTAATTAAACCTAACTAACCTAAGGGCATCACACAGATCAATACCCGAGGCAGGATTCGAACCTGCGACCGTAGCAGCAGCGCTGTTCCGGACTGAAGCGCCTAGAACCGCTCGTCCACAGACAATATTCGTGCAATTTCCGTAATGGGAACATTTAGAGACTTTCAACAAGTTTTTAACATAATTTCAAATATTTACTAAACTTTTTGTCGCTTGTAAGTTTAACTTCAAACGTTTGATACGTTAACTCATTTGTAAAGGAATCAGTACTTTTAAGCTCCTTTATACTTGGGAGTTCCATTGTCTAAGGAATCTGGTATTGTACTGAACATCCTGGATCCTCACTTCGATCCTAGTCGCCGCTTGAAATTTGAATAAAAATTGTCAGCAATGGAACCCAAAAAGTTTGAGACTCCAGAGATTTCTGTCAACTTTTTGTTTTAGAGGGATTGAAGAGTAGATGTCTGGGGCGCCTTCCACTTCTCCTGTGTAACTTTACTCCATAAACCACCTTACAATGCACGGCGTAGGTTACTCTGTGTACCATTGTCGCTCATCCCCTTTCTTGTTGCAGTCGCAAATGAGGTGAGTGAAGAAGATCAGTTGCTGGTGAGTATCCGTGTGAGCTCATATCTCTCTAACTGTACCTTCACGGTCTTTACATGAGATATAAGTGTCGAAGCAATATACGGAGTCTTCCAGGGAAGTATACTCAGAGAATAATTTTAAACATTTCTCCAGTTTCTCTCGGCGTATTTATTGATCGAAGAGGCCACAGGTGCACTGCGGCTTCGTAGTGTCGAGCGGACACAAAATTTCGGCGATCAGACGTGTCGCCATCGTCTGGTGCGCTGACAAACTGAGCTCCTGAGGGCGCGCGGCCCACTGACACCCGCTGCCCCCACCAGCCACCACGTCGGCGGTCGCGGAGACGCTGGCGTCGGCATCTGTGACAGCGCCGATGTACCTCCTCTGTCCATCGTGGTCGCCAGATCGTTTTGTTTGCTGAGCGTCTTCTTAATTAAACTCAATGCTCGTTCCCAAGCCTTGCTAAGGTTACAGCCGCAGTCTCTGTTGATGAGGCCGTCCCTGCTGCTAATCTCTGTGGCCTCTCTAACGACGCTGTCCCAGTATTTGTAAGTATGTGCCGAGATCCTGGTACATCCGTACTCCTTAGCGTGATTGTCACATAAACAGGGCTCTGCGAGCGCTGACCTATTGGCATACATCAGTCGAGTGTGCCTCTGGTGTTCTCGGCAACGACGCCCGACCGTGCGCCCTGTTTGTCTTCTCACACTGGCATTGAATCTGGTGTACGCCGGCCTTCTGCTGCTTGCGAAGGTCTTCCTCTTCAATAAACATACAAGTTTTCTGAAATTGTAATCAATCGTTTGTTTTCACTTGTACATTACATAAACCGATTTACGTTACCGATTTACGTCCCTTTTCGGTTAATTTCTGTGTGGTGCGTCGTATTATTTTTTTCCTTAGAGCGTACTTAATCGAAAGTTATTTTGCTTACTGGTTACTAGTGTGTAGTACAGTAAAAGCGAAGCACAGAGACTAATATACACAGTAACGACACTATTTTCTCTATTGGAACATTTTCAAATTGGAACAGAATATTTCTTCTAAAAGAGCTTTATGACCTTCGAACAGATTTTCGCATTTGGAAGATTTTAGTTTTCGGAAATAAGTCTCTGTAATTTCAAAGAAAGACTTCAGCAGCGAATGCTATAATTTCAGTTTTTAATGAGGAAATATACTGAACGTTAGTTACAGAACTGGCAAGATTGGAAAACCTGAAACGGGTTACAAGATACAACACTCTAGCCCCGTAAAGCACCGTAACCAGTAATGGAAATAAAAGTGTTCCTTAGTAGCATCTGAGTTGGTATTTTACGCAAACCTTAAAATACGGCCACGGACTGTCATCAGTGAAGCACACAGTGATGCAAAACGCCTTCTAACGTATGCCACTGTACATACCTACACCATTTTGTGACGGCTCCGTTTTTAGTAAACACTCTTCATGTATTTGAAGTGGCAACATGAACATGAACAGCACGAGTCTGCAATCGCTTCACTGAACACACGATATAGATGCTGTCTCAAAGGGAACAGTCAGTACTCAGGGATATGACAGGAACGCTCACTGGAAGCAAAAAACTTAATACCTACGTATCCCGTGATCCGAAAGGCTTCCGAGGTAGAATATATTTAATATACACTGGTTTTTGGGGTAGTGGTGTGCACGTATGTGTCTTACCGAAATCGACACATTGGTCACGGCAGTATTATTAACTGGCCAGCAAGATCGCCAGTAGATCTTACGCCACTAGAATATTGTTTGTTATTGGGTGAAGTCTGAGGTGTGTAGACGAATGTTGAATACGTGAAACGAGCTGCTTTGTCGCGTCATGGATGCTGCTTCCCTCCTTAGAGATCGCACAGAGGCACTCGGACAATCGACACAACGTGTTCTCCCCAGAGTGCAAACATGCATGGAAATTGACGTTGGCATATTCGAAGATTTATTGTGCACTGTACAGCAGCTGTATTTTGATACATAGATTCCAGGCCGTTTCCATCTCACAGACGCCGCACGATGGTCCCATCGATTAACACTCTGTCACTGTGGCAGAAATTCACGATAAACTAATCCTTGAAAGCAAAAGAAAACTATCAGCATGGCTTTGACATTTGACCTGAGCTCACAAGCTTTTTCCGGTCTTTGAGAAAATTTCCCGAACCATTGTGGAGATTGAACCTTGGTCGCGACATCATAACTGTAGACCTAGATATTATCCCCAGTTATGATTCTCTTAAGGAACATCTCGTTCTCATTTGCGCGATCCAGAAGTTCGCAGCTTGCGAGGCGAAGGTCTTTCTGATCTTGACTCAAGAGTAGTGGGAAGATCTCGCTGGCAACATGATGCATACCTAGATGCTGTGTCAGGATTTCATGACATGACACAAGTGAAATGTTACATTCTTCTGCAATATCTCGGATAGTCAGTCTTCGATGGTACTCACAATGTTATTGACGTCCAAGACATGAGCGTTGTCGGTAGACGCCGACGGGCAATTTGAACGAGGGCCCTCTTTAACTTCCGTCTGGCCATTTTTAATTCGTGTGAACCAATCGTATTACCGAGTACGGCTTAAGCACTCATCGCCGTAGGCTTCCTGCACCATTTGATGTGCCTCTGTAAACGTTTTCTAGAGTTTCATGCAAAATTTAAAGCAGAGGTGCTGCTTCTCTAACTCTTAGATCTCGAAACTCGCAAACTGTGCGGCAGAAGGCTCTACTCACTACAGCACAGAGCAGTAACTAACAAACATACAACAGTGAAACTCCCAGCAGTTGCACATAAACACAGGCGTGTACAGGGATGCGAACCGCATTTCGCTGCAACACACCATTGGCGCAAAATTACAAATGTTCCGGAATTTTTTCTGCAGACCTCGTATATGTATTTATTACTCTACGTTTGGTGATGATTCACGTTAAATATTCTACGGCGGCCGGCTTATCGCTGTGCACGAAAAATGACTGTTTCCCTGGTTCCCGGTGATTCTACGTCAACTTTTTCTCGTATTCTTATTACTGCCATATACATTTTTCCCATGTACAAGAAATTTCCTGCACCAATCAGACATGTAACTACTCCTTCATTGTCCTACAGTTTCCCTCAATTTAGATATATTTTCCGGGAAATTCAGTATTTTTACCGATTTTATGTCACTTCCGCTCATTTAATCATGACATCACGTCACACAACGTGTTCTAAATCTGCTTGCACAAGTTGTACAACTGTCACCACCTAGCAAAACTACGCTCTTTTTCTATGTGTTTGTGTCTGTATCGGTTTCACGTTAGGGGACTCTCGTGGCACAAGGTTGCTTGGGGATATGATCATGATAGAGATTGCATTAAGTCAGGGGTAGTGTTTGAGGGTGGATTCACCACGATTTGTGGTCGGAATAGGGTTCTAATGTGGATCTACCATGCATTACGGGTGGGATAGTGTTTGAAACTGGATCCACCATGCACTATCGTCAGGAATTCATTAGGAAGTGGATCCACCATGCGTTACTGTCGGGAAAGGGTTGAGAAAAAAATGGTTCAAATGGCTCTGAGCACTATGGGACTTAACATCTATGGTCATCAGTCCCCTAGAACTTAGAACTACTTAAACCTAACTAACCTAAGGACAGCACACAACACCCAGCCATCACGAGGCAGAGAAAATCCCTGACCCCGCCGGGAATCGAACCCGGGAACCCGGGCGGGGGAAGCGAGAACGCTACCGCACGACCACGAGATGCGGGCAAAGGGTTGAGAAGTGAATCCACTCGCTACATGTGTGGGGTCCTGGATTTATTGGTGGTAGGTCCTGAGCGTGGTCTGGAGGCCTCCCATGTGAAACTGGGGTAACTGAAGGACAATGAGGGAGTGCGTACATGTCCGATTCACCCACGAAAGTTCTTGTACACCAGAACGGGTATGCGGCAGCTAGCGAAATACGAGAAAAAGGTGACATGGGAGCAGTGGGTACCAGGAAAAAAATCATTTTTCGTGCACAGAAATAAGACAGCTGTAACAGAATGTTCAACGTGCATGACCACCAAATGTAGAGTAATAAATTTATATATGTCAGATCACAGGCACAGGTGTGACCCCAATGTTACGGGCAACTACCTTGTAGACTTTTATAAAGTGTCCTCAGCTAAACATCATTGTATTATCATTTTGAGGACTGCAATATACAACTACAGAATGGATCACATGTTTGACCCTGTGCAAGAGTATTTATGTCTTCTAAACTCTAACAAGCAGCAGTTACAATGTGTTTCTAAATACACTCCTGGAAATTGAAATAAGAACACCGTGAATTCATTGCCCCAGGAAGGAGAAACTTTATTGACACAATCTTGGGGTCAGATACATCACATGATCACACTGACAGAACCACAGGCACATAGACACAGGCAACAGAGCATGCACAATGTCGGCACTAGTACAGTGTATATCCACCTTTCGCAGCAATGCAGGCTGCTATTCTCCCATGGAGACGATCGTAGTGATGCTGGATGTAGTCCTGTGGAACGGCTTGCCATGCCATTTCCACCTGGCGCCTCAGTTGGACCAGCGTTCGTGCTGGACGTGCAGACCGCGTGAGACGACGCTTCATCCAGTCCCAAACATGCTCAATGGGGGACAGATCCGGAGATCTTGCTGGCCAGGGTAGTTGACTTACACCTTCTAGAGCACTTTGGGTGGCACGGGATACATGCGGACGTGTATTGTCCTGTTGGAACAGCAAGTTCCCTTGCCGGTCTAGGAATGGTAGAACGATGGGTTCGATGACGGTTTGGATGTACCGTGCACTATTCAGTGTCCCCTCGACGATCACCAGTGGTGTACGGCCAGTGTAGGAGATCGCTCCCCACACCATGATGCCGGGTGTTGGCCCTGTGTGCCTCGGTCGTATGCAGTCCTGATTGTGGCGCTCACCTGCACGGCGCCAAACACGCATACGACCATCATTGGCACCAAGGCAGAAGCGACTCTCATCGCTGAAGACGACACGTCTCCATTCGTCCCTCCATTCACGCCTGTCGCGACACCACTGGAGGCGGGCTGCACGATGTTGGGGCGTGAGCGGAAGACGGCCTAACGGTGTGCGGGACCGTAGCCCAGCTTCATGGAGACGGTTGCGAATGGTCCTCGCCGATACCCCAGGAGCAACAGTGTCCCTAATTTGCTGGGAAGTGGCGGTGCGGTCCCCTACGGCACTGCGTAGGATCCTACGGTCTTGGCGTGCATCCGTGCGTCGCTGCGGTCCGGTCCCAGGTCGACGGGCACGTGCACCTTCCGCCGACCACTGGCGGCAACATCGATGTACTGTGGAGACCTCACGCCCCACGTGTTGAGCAATTCGGCGGTACGTCCACCCGGCCTCCCGCATGCCCACTATACGCCCTCGCTCAAAGTCCGTCAACTGCACATACGGTTCACGTCCACGCTGTCGCGGCATGCTACCAGTGTTAAAGACTGCGATGGAGCTCCGTATGCCACGGCAAACTGGCTGACACTGACGGCGGCGGTGCACAAATGCTGCGCAGCTAGCGCCATTCGACGGCCAACACCGCGGTTCCTGGTGTGTCCGCTGTGCCGTGGGTGTGATCATTGCTTGTACAGCCCTCTCGCAGTGTCCGGAGCAAGTATGGTGGGTCTGACACACCGGTGTCAATGTGTTCTTTTTTCCATTTCCAGGAGTGTATTCTCTACCAATCACAACCATACGGAGTCAGCTAACAAGTACCTTACACAACAGTTGTTAGATGGTTTTTTAACAACATTCTGCTGTATAGTAATAGGGATACATACAAATTGCTTTCTTAGAAAAGAGAACCATGTGCCTCTAAATTGACATGGAGTTGCGTTAAAGACCAATTGAAAGTAGATGGAGTAGTCGGTTGAGAGAGGCACTAACGAAGTATGATTTAATGGTAGACTTATGATGCATTCTAGAGAGAGGGAGATGTTGCGGCAGGTCACTCATACCACGTTTAACCATTCTTTCTGTTGTTGTCTCGGGATGTATCAGTGTGTGGTATAAACCTGTGTTCGACTTTTATGCAATTGCGTGTTCAGTGTGTGACTTAGAGTGCTTTCTACCTGCAATCGTTAACAGTAAACCTCTCCATACAAGAGTCAGCAGAGGGCTTCCAACGAATCTTTTATGGATCATGTCCAACAAACCGATGGAAAATCTATTTCATCACCCTCTGTCACATCTTAGACATAAATCGAGTCTTCAGTTTCATAACTGCAGTGATCCTAAATTAGTGACAAAGCATTGGTGAGGTACTGAAAAACACTGTTCGACTTTACCAAGCTTGTGTCGCGTCAGAGTGTCACCAGTTCAGCACCTGCTTTAAGTAAACAATGTCCTAGCTACAAAAAAGGCCCTTTTCAAAGTCGACACCATTTATTAAGAAATTTCTGTAGGCGAACTAACAGCTGTTGACGGGTTTGTTCCCGGTACGTCTTATCATGAAACTACAATTGATGTGTCGGGACCCCGGAGGATTCGCCCCCAGACCCCTAGAGTGGAAGGCTGGCGGACTATCACCGAGCTTGCGATCTGCGGTTGGCAAAGCGTTCGCGGTCATGTGTTGTCCGGTGCACCCTACAAGAGCGCAATCCCATGGCCGATCGGAGCGTGTGGCGCCAAGTTTCCATAGTGTAAAAATAGTGCCTTGTCGACCTACGCATCATTAGTAATTTTGGTTCCTACTGGCTTCAGCTATCCAAGGTTAAAATTTCGTGGCACAGTTTTCCTCCACCCTGTATACGTTTGATTGAGACGAGAAGTGATTTTTTATCTTTTATGTTCGTACTTGGACATTTGGCGTATCGGTTTACATATTCCCGATGTTAGAGGCAATGTCGATTTTTCTTGGCACACAATACTACGCCTTACTGTCTTCTCCCTGATAAACGTGCTAAATTTTTCTATCCTGCTGTCTAACCTTTTTACGTTATTTTTAGTTACATGGAGAGGTCCCCAGGGGTGGGGTAAGACTTTTTGAAACATTCCATACAATTATGTATTTTCAGGTCTAAGGAATCGCGGTCTGCAGACATTCACCAAGGTATGCCTTCATCTGCGAGTAACCGAAGAAAAAATATTTCCGGATTTCCCGTGATGGTGCATGGCTTTAAAAATACGAGTATAGTACAGACTGGCTACATAGCGTAATTGTTAAAGTCTGACCTCACATACAGAAGGCTGTCAGTTTGAATCTTGTGAGGTGCTTTGAAGTTTATTTTATTTTTAAATCTTTATCGAGATGACTTTGATCATTACTTTTATTCGTTAATTGGTTTAAATGTAACTTGTTTCTATACCTGTGTCACGTCGTATTGGTAATCGTATGAAATACATTATATGATTTCATTTCTCTTCCTACCAGCCTTTTTCCATACTAAACATAAACATGGTCCGTAGTAGGCTACAATGCGACGTTTCTTTAATCGTGCGGTTAACCGCTTTCGACCAAGCCTCATTTTCAAGCACGCTTGAAACATCCGTATTTCATATCATTTTCAAATCACTCTAAATTAAAAATAAGGAATAGCCAAAAGAGTGATTTGAAAATGACATGACATACAGATGTTACAAGTGTGCTTGACAAAGACACTTAGTTGAAATTAGCTAATCGCACAATTAAATAAACATCGTGTTACAGCCTACTACTGAACATGTTTACATTTATTAAGAAACTGGAGGCTGTGGGTCGCCACAAATACAAAATTTTAAGTCTTTCTCAACTTGTAGTTCTTGTTCGTTTGATTTCGATTATTGTTATGTGTTAACTTCGATTTAATTTCTTCGATTTTATTATCTTACATGTTCGCCCATGTTACTACATTCTCATTTTGTGAATTTCGTTTTACTTATAATCCCTGCTTTCGTTTATATCAGTATAGGGCAATAATAATTAATGTTTCAAACATTTTCTGACGATTGCCATTCAGAAAAATGTACATCTTGTAACGAAAAACACGTTCACGACAACAATGCACAGTCAGTATAAATCTATTATTTCATCTTCTGTTTTTAACCGACATATCGGTATTTTCAAATGTTTAAAGAGTATAGTGGGTGAATAAAAATAATTAAACTCACGGGCTCAAATATTCCAATTGTAATAAAAATAAACTATAGAAGAAGTTCATACGTTGATTAAAATGACGTGGCAGGGGAATAAAAATAAAAAAAATTTGTTTGTAAATCAAATAATTCAACAAAATATCTCAAAGCACATCAGAAGATATGAGCCCACAACCTCACCCATACGAAGTCAGAATGTTAACCATTACGCTAAAGAACCAGTTTGTAATTCTTCATTGTTTGTAAAGGTATGAAGTATCAAATGAAATTTCGAAACTTTTTCTTCCATTACTCCTAAACGAGGGCCTACCATGCTGAATGGCGCTGGCCCTTAGGCTGTATTACCGAACAGGTCGTTTCAAACTGTCTATCCCGCCGCTGGGGAGCTGTCTTTGATAACGGTGGGTCTACTTGGAGTTCACCTTGTTCGGTTTTTGCTATTTGGAATCTTTAAATATTAATATTTAATTTCCAGTATGCTCATGAACTGATAAGCCAAATCACAATGACCACTGTCCATCACGAACTGAATGCCGCCTGGTGGATTTACGAGCACATGACGCGCTAAGAAAAATATATAATTGGAGTAGAGGAAGAGTGGAAATCATTTTATCGACAATACGGGCCACAAATAGGAATTTCACTGAGACTTAAGAATTCAGTCGAGTGTTGTGGCCAAGTGGCTGGGAACGAGAATCTCGTAATCGGCGAAGCTGACGACTGTCCGCGTACTACTGCCGTCTGCTCCCACGGAAAGGGCTTAAGGGGACCTGTGGTGTCACCGCCAGACATCACACTTGCTAGGTGGTAGCCTTTAAATCGGCCGCGGTCCATTAGTATACGTCGGACCTGCGTGTCGCCACTGTCAGTGATTGCAGACCGAGCGCCGCCACACGGCAGGTCTAGAGACTTCCTAGCACTCGTCCCAGTTGTACAGCCGACTTTGCTAGCGATGCTACACTGACAAATACGCTCTCATTTATCGAGACGATAGTTAGCATAGCCCTCAGCTACGTCATTTGCTACGACCTAGCAAGGCGCCATTACCAGTTTATATTGAGATTGTTATTTATCGTGGGATGCATGTACAGTCAGACCGATGTTCTACAATTATGGATTAAAGTTAAGTATTACAGCAACTGCGTCCGTTTTTCTAAGTTCTTATTTCCTTGTAATGTTCCAGACCTCACGCCAGTCTGCGTGAGATTAACACGTGCATTTCGGCCTCCTTTAGCAACACGGTGTTGGCTCTTGAGCCAACACATCAGGACCCATCTCTGAACGGGCTATGCTTTTAACGCTCCGTTCTCCTTCACAGAGGTTCAGCTATATAAAGCAGAGGCAGCTCAAAATTTGTACGTGCAATTAACATTATAAGCCACAGCATTTCTGAGAAAATCAGTGAGATATCTATCGTATTGTGATGTTGACAACAATATTTATAAAAGGCTAAGAAACCAGAACACTGTTCAACAGAGCAAACGTTTTCTTTGGTATCTCTGAGTGCACAGCTTAAAAATCAGTCAAGCTACAGAAGACGTTAGAAATTTAATTTTACTACGGGAAATATATTAAACAATGTACATTAATAATCAGTGTGCCGTGTTAGAACTTCGAAGCTGCATATTCCTGTTGCTCACGTTTTTCTTTACCCTCCATATTCTTTCCCTTCAGTCTTTGAATTATGCCAGCCCCCTGGGTAACACCTCATGCTACTCTCTTCTCTTCGGTTTCTTGCAACTGATCAGTAATGGTTAGATCTTAAACTGTATTCTTTCCAGTCTGGATACGTAACGTTTTCAGAACATAAATCCTAGAAACTGCACTATCGTTTAAAGTTATTACTCCATCCATTACAATTATCTCGACACTGTCAGCCCGACTAATACTGTTTTCAGTATTCGCTCCCTTCTGCAGCTGTTGATACTTACTGTGGAATTCAATGAGAGACCGTGGGAATATCTTCTAAGAAGGTTTGTATTTGTCTGATCCCTTTTTTTAATTCTCCATCACAGGATGGAATACTTGTGAGGGAACTATACGCATTTACACCCCGTTTCTGTAAGTGACAACTGATCACAATGTGCAGCTTATCATTCGAGGTTGCTTTGAACTGATTGCCTCGAAACATCTGCTTAGTGTTAAATTTTTTCAGTCTCGGTATTTCTAGCACAGGAAACCATGCACTGAAATAGAACAACACAGCGGTAACTACAAAGTACACATGTTTCAAATTCCGATAGGAAAAACTAAACAAATGTATCTAGATATTTACTTGCAGCTAAGACACAGCCTTCTAGATGTAACTATACTTAGGTTCCGGTAGTCAGAGCCTTCTAGAATACGTCTGTGTTTACGACCCGTGTCTACAAGCCAGAAGAAGGAAAAGAAGGCTACATCACATATTCTAACGGACTTTAAAATGACAGATGAGTGTACCACCTGTGCAACATTACGTTATATTATGTTTACAAATAAATGGGAAATTAAAATGTCGATAAATTACACATTTTTGGAATATAGCAAGAAGTGCTCTTTCCTACAGTACATAATCTTTTTTTTGTCATTTTTCACGAGCAGGTCCGCTTGACACAAGGTGTACCCATGAGTAGGCATCAACACAGAATGTAGCGTACAGGGGCTTTCCTGCTGTCCAAAGCAGTATTGGCGGGTATCTGCAGGAAATCTCAAGACACTGTACAGTGTTGGTGCAGGCGCGTTTCGAACTGTACCTTTCATCGCACACTACTGAACATGGACCTCTGCAGCAGATGACCCTTACATATTCCCATGTTGATCCAACAACATCATCAATCGAAAATGGAATGTGCATAGTAGCATTGAGATTGTCCTCACGATCAGTGGAATCGTGTCACTTCGTTGGGTGAATTATGTTTATTGTTTTTGTTGCTACACTCGGTCAATGTTCATGCCTGGATACACCGTTATCCAGGTCGGTGGACGCTAAAAACATGCACTGCTCCAGGGACGTTGAGGGCCTTCTGGTGAGTAATACACAACTGTAGAGGCGGGGACATTCATCTGAGATCTCGCGAGATTTGTGGTAGTAATCATAAGCACCGAGTCAGCTGTGGACTACCTTAACATTATGTCTTTCCTATAGCGATGGCACAGTTCAGCAGGATATCTGTCTGTGTCACAAGACGATATTTGTTACAGTTTCTTTAGGAGCAGCTACTCACATTGACATGTTAATCAACAAATTTGTTTGCTGTGATACGGATGACAAACATATGGGTGTTATCGGGCGTGAACTCCATACATTCAAACATCGAGCATAATGTATGGGAATTCTGTGACCTGTGTATGGACATCTGATACCACATACCCTTGGAGGACTGTCGAATCGGTGCCATCAGAGCAGCGGCCGTACTGCGTTCCAGTGTGGGCCAACACACTGTTAAGACAGTGGCCGTAATGTTTTGGTCTCCAGTTTATATAGTGAAGCATATTTTATGGTGAACAGTGACTGAACATTGCGCCCCGTGTCACTTTTCCCAGTTTCCTCTTTCAGAAAGTTCTAGGACGTTATTTTGAAGCCCATTTTGCAACGTTTCGTTAGTTAGTAACAGATATTCATGAACACAGCATTTATTTCACATAGAGATTTCGTGTGTAATGGCTCTCATATATTACTTTAATGGTTGCAAACTTCAGATGTAAAAATTCAGAGGTAAAAATTGATTTCGTTCAAATTCGCTTATCCAAGTTATTGAGGTTCTGAAGATGTTACTGCCTCTATTGCCTGATGTGATATTTTGTGTGCTTTGTAACATTGCATGGGAATATTTATTTGTTTTCAGTCGTTGTAACTGTTTTTTCGCACACTGTAGCTTCCATAACATTACATCCAAAATCAGCATCATAAGGAAAACTAACAAAATTTAGCATACAAATAAATATTCTACGGTAGTCCATCCACATTATCCTACCAAAAACAACTCCATCTTCATGTATAGTCACACATAGTGGCCTAAAAAGTAATAGCACATAGAGGATATCATCACGTGAATGAATCATGGCACACAAAATATTGTTTAAGTGTACATTGTATGTCCTATGCCACCAATGTCAAATTATCGAATTTTGTGACCCATTATCTTGGAAAATTTTTAAGATGCCAACTTACAATTTTCCATAATTATTGAATTTACTGTTGTGGAGCATGTTATCTTTCTTTTTCAAACACTCAGTTTTTTGACAGAATGTTGTAAATAAATGAACATAAAAACAAAACAACTCACGATATTTTAATTATTCTAGTTCCATATGAGTTGAATCTCACACTTCGCAGGCTGTGAAAATTTCGTGTCTCTGCCTTTAGGACTTTTTTAGAAAACGTATCATTTGTTGCAAAAAAATTTTTGAGGTTTAAAACTTTTTTAATTACAAATTCTTATACAGACTTACATTTCTGCTTCTTTTGTGCACTAGATTTGTCATGGCCCATAGTCTGTGTCTTCTTCAGTGTCACAACAGCCCAGTGCTTGACTTCTTTTGCTTCTTGCTTCTTTTGTCATTTGCTGAGCAGCTAACTCTGCTAGACGTACACAAAGGTCATCCAGTTCGCACAGTCCTTTTGCTGTGTTCTGCCAAAATCTTACCATAACTTCTCTCAGAACCTTAAGTTTTTCATAGTTACTACCATTAAAAGTTATTACAGCATCGGACATGGGCAAAAAATTAATTTTTAGGCACGTGGCAGCACACAACATTATTGGAGGACTCATTCACATTCTAGGTCTTCACATGTAAACACTTCTTTAGTAGCTCAGGATTTGCCAGATCTCTGTAAATAGGTTTGATTGCCTCCATTACTGCCAATGGAAGAGAATGTTTATGTTTAAATAAGTTACTTTGCTTTTAGATGCACTAGAGGGGCGTGGTGACATGATCGCTGTTTCCTTCACTGGTAGCACATGTGTTTTTAAGTACTTTAGAAGAAAACGCAGGCCTCACATATCTGTTATCCGCAAATGTGCGTTTCTTGAAGATACTTTTACGCGTAGACATTTTGTTTATGTATAAAAAGCAATAGAAATTAGCTTACTACAAAATAGCCGATAAACACACTACTTCCAACGAAAACTGGTATTAGAAACAAAGGACTGATTTGTCTATTCCAGGCCCCCACAACCGCACTAGTGGTCGACTGTGAAGAGCGGACAAATTGAATAGCTGGGCGGCGGCCATTAGAGTGGTAAACTGACGTGCGGAGTGCGAATGTTTATACATCACTTTTGGTTATAAAATGCCTTCCCTTGAGTTAGGTCACAAACGTAATGCCTCATTTAAATACGTTACTACAATATACTTCTTAATTTATGAACAAACAGCAACTAGTCACTGTTTATGAATTTATCTTACGTACTACATGGAATCTGCCGTAGCTAAAATTTATGTACTGGACCCCTAGCATTTTTCGTAGTTCATTTACGATAGATGTACGCAAAATTCATCAAAATAATCTAAGATTTGCCAGTATATTAATAGATATTTTCTGACTCTACCTTGCTTTAGATTTTATGACGAGAAGTGCGTTATATATGGAATAGTGCTTTGGCAACTCACGACCAAATTATCAAGTTTCAACCTAATCTAGACCATGAAAACATTTCTTCAAAATGATCAGAACATGTAAAATGGTATTCTGGCGGTCGGAAATCTTGCCTTCTGACAGCGTGTAACCATTTTTGTAACAGCTGTGGTTTTTAGAAAGGAAACCTGCAAATAGATGCACAGACATTATACTAATACCGTGTTACAAAATCATTTATTAAGCAAGTGCACTGACATCAAAACAACTTAAAATATTCACATATCTGTGAAATGTAATATTCGTTCCTTTCTCGAATTTATTTGTACAATTAATCACTGCACAACTCTTCACCATTGTACTTCTTTTGATTGGAACGTACAGACAGTAGAATTACGAGTAACAAATACTGTATGTTCACCCCAACAAATATACAACGTTGAATCAGGGTCTTCATGAACAACAATACTACACAACACATCAGACTACAACCACTATAATGGCCTCCAGCCGAAGGTTCAAATTATCCCGCGACTGCAGCGCCATCAGTGAGTCTTGTTATTTTTTACAAGGTCTTTGGTCTATTCGTAATCCCAACATCTGAGACGTAGCAGTAGGCACAAAACAAAACGATTCACAGCCTTCTAGGCTGTGTAGTTCTCAAGATATGACTGCTCAACTGTGGCAGTCTATGCGTAGCAGCGAAATTTGACAGTCACACGTCAACATTAAAAATGTTATTTAAAGGTCTCACAATTGTCTGATTTTAATGTATTATATACCAAAATGTTCAGAAAAGTTCAAAATACATTGTGGAGTAGGAAACAGAAAATGTCAAATTTCAACGAGTTGCAGACAAAAGAAAACTGTTAACTACAACATAAAAATATCATATACACCACAGTGTAACAACAAATGATGTTTACTGCTGCCACACATCCCTAACATTTCAGTGACTTCCCTCTTTGTTAAAATTATCCTCCTCATTTCTATCAGCAAGTTCCTCCACGCAACCACCACAACCGCCAACGCCATGTCGACCCAAAAGTCGACTCAAAAGGGAGTATGTCACCTGAAAGCATACTTTCCATTTCGCTGTGACCTCAATTGAAGTGTGAAGCGGAGAAAACATTATCATTCCGGCCAGCACTGTCCTCTTCACCACGACCTCTTGTGATAAACCTTGGAACTCTTTAGAGATTAACTTTACACCGAACAGAATGATTTGGTGGAGCTCTGAGAGAAATTTCATAATCCAAATGCAAGTTCGTTCATCAGGAATGTAGGAAGCTTGCAAATACTGATTTCCTGACCCTACACTCTCAAGAAACCAAGCGGGAGTTTTATAGCCAGACTGAAAAAGTTTTTCATCATTAGTGTACCACGCTTTACTCTGTCTTGTGCTTCTTGAGACCGGTATGTAAAAAAGAAACATCAAAATTTCTCATATTATTCGCAATTGTACTCTAAGTCAGACATCTGCATTGCAGTTACCCACCAAGTAACCACACACAAATCAGTCTTACAATTGCCAGGCCGAGGTGATGGGCGTGGAGAAACAAACTACGCCAAGCAAGCATGAGGATGAATGTCATTTAGCACATAAATCTTTTTGATGGATATGAAATGATTTTAATCAACACCAAATAATTCTTCACAACTGTACAAAACACAACCATATGCCTTCTTGAATGTTTGCTTCGTTTCTTCCTTAATCGGTGACGTACTGGCCCCAGTCCTTCAGAACTTTTTTCTGAACTGTAGTAATGCACCATGACTGGAAACTTGATCTTGAATTTGAGTTACTACTTCCTGGTCGGACACTCTCTCAAGTTTTTAAAGAAGCCTCTTTTGTTCCTTTCATATTCCACCCTCAAATATTGAAAATCATTTTGTAGCTGTTTAGTTTCCTCAGTAACTACGAGGTGAAATTGACCATTACCTTCCAGAGAAGGTGGTAAGCTTAGACGGTGGAATCTGGAGTGAAGTCGGCTTTCTAAATAATGCGGTTTCATTTCAGGACTCTGGGGAATCTAGTCCATTTCTGCGACGTTGTAGTCCGCAGAAAATTGGTTCAAAGATGCTGCTTTATAATAGGGTAGAATGTCATACAATAATGAACAATCATTGTCTGCAAAATGACCCTCTACTATATGTACTTCTCCGTACTGTAATATGGGTTCACATCCTTGAGCTTTCAGCGTTATCTTAATCGTAGTAACAGGACCACACCTAACTATAGAAAGCACCCTCATACCGTACCACAATTTTCTTTGTACTCAGTTGACATCTAGTGACTACTTCACGTTCAAAGTTGCTGATTTCTCCTAACAGACTCGTCTACAGCTACTACGTTTTCTGCTAACAATCCAGTACTCCCCAACTCGTTTTATACTGCCAGGTCAGCCTCTTGTGACATCTAATCATTAGTTACGCATTAGAGTGGAGTGTACCGATGCTACTGTATACTGTGATAATAGTTCGCTGTCTCACTAAACAGAAGTACCTACCCTTGCTTCTGACGATGACTCACCATGAATAATGACACAGTCTTTGATGACATGTATTTGTTTGATCATTCAAGGCTTTTCACGGCCTTCTAGCAAACCTACCTGTACTGATTACGTGAGACTTTCATGCGATTGCCCTGACCTCTGTAAAAAAACCTCCTGGTGTAAAATGCTTTCCGTTTCTATAGACTGCACACCCATTTTCAGTGGTGGATACATTTGCGGACTCCAGTTTCACAGCTCCTCTGAAGAACAGAACAGTCAGTGCCCGTAGTTTTGCCTTTATCTCGGTTCAAACCAGTCCCAGCTTTGTGGGCTGCTTATCACTATGAGTTGTTACAGTTATTTGCTCGGTCTCTTTACTTTACATGTTTGCAGTAACGACACTATCTAGTTATTGTCTACATACAGTTCCATCAGTTGGAGACGCAGGACAAATTTAACATTTCACGATTAATTAATATAGGAAACGCCCCAGATGGTGAAATCGGCCCTCTCGCCGTTATTTCGAGTCGCTGTTGAAGCCACGCCGTGACGAAGGCACACACAGAACTCCTGCGTTCTGAGAATTCTCTCCAGTTCAGGTCACCCAACTTGAGAGACGAAACTCGGCCACCCCTGACGGTCAGGACAGAAAAAACGTTTCCACCTCTCACACCTGTTCGGATGGCTACAAGGACGGAGCTGTAACGTAGCTCATTGACCGAGTCTGGAAGCAATCAGAGGTGCAGCTCCCCAGTCCATTCCGTTGCAGTCTGGCGCAACATCGCCGGCTTCAGTGTGCGGTACTTACCGACCTTTGGTGGCTAGTGCTTTCCATTACCATGGAAACGGCCTAGTTTAGTCATCCGTCAACCACTCGTTATGTTTAGAGGTACTAACCACATCGAAATTACAGTACTTGGTACTCTGCTACATCTACCATTGCGCCGAGAGGCACTGGTGCTGCAGACTGACATGTAGTGTGGAAAGCTGTTTGGATCGACCGTTGTTACTGTTATCGTGTGTCCCGTTGTTTGGTTTTTCTGGTATAGCGATATTCTTTATTTCATTTCAGTGCTCTCCCAGGGCTGTGGTCTGTATTCTGAAGATGGTTTTCTTGTGTTAATTTATATACTTTCAACTTTGGCAAGTCTACTGCTTGCCCAGTGGCTGAATTCCGTGTGTCATAACGTATAGTAACTTGTACAGAGTTTCCTTCCACTTATGTGTTCATTTTTGACTATATATTTCTCTAGATTATCTCGACTTTCAGTGTCTGTAGCTTCGCTAATTCCCTTTTCTTAAATCAGTTCCTTACTAGGCGATGAAACATCTGCTGTAAGAAATGAAGTCCAACGCCTGGAACAGATGATCGACTGGTTAGCGATCTGCTACAGAACAATGTTAGTCTGTGGTTCTTCACTAATCTGCTGCAGTTACATCCACCAACACCCGAAGGCTACAGACGTGGCGACTGTGTCAGGATCGACTAGACATCTCAGCCAACATATTTTAAGTTTTTAACGGTCGTGAGTTTCAAACGCTCAATCCATCTACAGTTATTGGCCGCTCTTTACTGAGTCATAGCTTTGACAGGAAAATGACTTAATTCCCGCTGTCCTTCAGTGTTTTAATTCAGTAAGAAAGGAAATCAAGAAAACTTGGCGCTCTGTGTCCGTCTCAAAAATATAATGATGGTACACAACCAGTAGCAGCCGCTTCCGTTACAGACGTTGCTTAGGAAAGCTAACGAGCACAGTCAAGATACTCCCGCTGGCTGTGCGTAGTGATTTGGAATGTGAGCTGGAGTGCCCGCAGAATCCTTTGTAAAACATACAGGTGGAAGAATTTCTCGTATCTGTACATGCGTATGAAAGTCCACGCATGGCTTGCCACTGTTCTGGATCCACATGAAAGATATTCGTTGGCACATGTGCACGTATCTCGACGATCTAGTGAGTTGGTCATGGCGTTACACTCCCAGGTTCGGCAACCACAAAGGTGGCCCACAGTTTACATCTCGTCCCTGGATCGTCGAACTGCAGCAGTGAGGAGTCACTGTTCGTCGGACAAGCCTTTACCACGCAGCCGCAGACACAGTTGAACGGAGTTCCCTCGAAGTGGGGAGACTGACACGGATACACTGTGTTCAGCCCAACATACCAAATGGGTACAGTATATCGCATAGTTCGAAGAGATCATTTAATAGTTTGATCCACGATTGTACAAGGTATTCTCCTATTGAGGTTACGCTCCAGACACCAGTAATTATGCCTGTCAGTGGCGCAGTGCAGTTACCTCCTTCCCCAAAAGAGGTATTGCAAACAAAATGTCAAACACACTAACAAGAACGAGGAGGAAGGAATCTCACCAGAAGGAGCAACATGATCAGACAGCCGAGCATCCTACGTTTAAGGAAGGCGATTTGATTCTAGTCAGAATCATCACCGATGTGATCTCTTAGAAAAGAAAGTAGTCAAGATCTATCAGCTGTATGCGCTCCCTAAGGAGTCGTATAAATACTGGGTGACGACCGCTACGAAGTTGTCGATCCAGAAACTGGTGCCGTGAAAGGCATACAGAACATTGCAAATATCAGGCTATTCATCATCTCTTCACGCCCATGGATTAATTTAAAACTCCACTTTAGCATTCTCGAGTGTGATTTTCTGATGATAAAGTAGTTCACTTGACTTTCATTTCCTTAGGGTTAAGGGGTGAGGTTATGACAGTTATCCTTTGCGCTGCATATTCCTGGGGTAATGGGCTCCTACTTATAAGTTGTGATTTGCGTAACCGTGTGCCTTAGGAAAAGGCTTGGGATTTACTGAAAGAGTGACAACCGGAAGTATAGAGCACATGTCTGGCAATGGGGATAGCAGACAAGGGTAGCAATAAAGTGGATTTAGATCTCCTTGGGGCATGTGGAAAAGGGAAAGCCATTTCCGTGCGTGACAGGCATTACATGAGCAATCATGAACAACTCCCCTACTAATATTTACTGGACACAGATAAGGTTTGAGAATCTACCTGTACCGCCAAGTCATTCACAAGAGTGTCGAGAAGTCGGACTGAACCACCTCCGCCTCCCATACACATACAGAGGCCACAATCTAGAATGAAGGCCTTTTTTTTTGTTTGGGTCATCAGTCTTCTGACTGGTTTGATGCGGCCCTCCACGAATTCCTCTCTTGTGCCAACCTCTTCATCCCAGAGTAGCACTTGCAACCTACGGGCCACACAGCATGGTACTACACTACATTACAGTACTTTGTATTAAAACCAAGCTAGATTACTTGTTTGGACAGTTACCCCATGCGGCACTGAGATACAACTCAGGGTTCACAGGTACTATGCTGCTGTGCCACCAAAGGTGTGCAGATACATAGATACTCCGCAATCCACCATACAGTGCGTGGCGGAGAGTACCTTGTACCACAACTATCATCTTCTCTCCCTGTTCCACGTCCGAACAGAACGAGGGAAAAATGACTGCCTATATGCCTCTGTACGAGCCCTAATCTCTCTTATCTTATCTTTGTGGTCCTTCCGCGAAATGTAAGTTGGCGGCAGTAAAATTGTATTGCAGTCAACCTCAAATGCTGGTTCTCTAAATTTCCTCAGTAGCGATTCACGAAAAGAACGCCTCCCTTCCTCTAGAGACTCCCACCCGAGTTCCTGAAGCATTTCCGTAACACTCGCGAGATGGTCAAATCTACCAGTAACAAATCTAGCAGCCCGCCTCTGAATTGCTTATATATCATCCCTCAATCCGACCTGATAGGGATCCCAAACGCTCGAGCAGTACTCAAGAATAGGTCGTATTAGTGTTTTATAAGCGCTCTCCTTTACAGATGAACCACATCTTTCCAAAATTGTACCAATGAACCGAAGACGACTATCCGCCTTCCCCACAACTGCCATTACATGCTTTTCCCACTTCATATCGCTATGCAATGTTGCGCCCAAATATTTAATCGACGTGACTGTGTCAAGCGCTACACTACTAATGGAGTATTCAGACATTACAGGATTATTTTTCCTATTCATCTGCATTAATTTACATTTATCTATATTTAGAGTTAGCTGCCATTCTTTACACCGATCGAAAATCCTGTCCAAGTCATCTTGTATCCTCCTACAGTCACTCAACGACGACACCTTCCCGTACACCACAGCGTCATCAGCAAACAATCGCACATTGCTATCCACCCTATCCAAAAGATCATTTATGTAGATAGAAAACAACAGCGGACCCACCACACTTCCCTGGGGTACTTCAGATGATACCCTCACCTCCGATGAACACTCACCATCGAGGACAACGTAATGGGTTCTATTACTTAAGAAGTCTTCGAGCCACTCACACACTTGGGAACCAATCCGATATGCTCGTACCTTAGTTAGGAGTCTGCAGTGGAGCACCGAGTCAAACGCTTTCCTGAAGTCAAGGAATATGGCATCCGTCTGATACCCTTCATCCATGGTTCTCAAGATATCATGTGAAAAAAGAGCGAGTTGCGTTTCGCAGGAGCGATGCTTTCTATGGCCGTGCTGATGCATGGACAGCAACTTCTCTGTCTCAAGGAAATTCATTATATTCGAACTGAGAATATGTTCGAGAATCCTGCAACAAAACGATGTTAAGGATATTGGTCTGTAATTTTGAGGATCCGTCCTTCTACCCTTCTTATATACAGGCGTCACCTGCGCTTTTTTCCAGTCGCTCGGGACTTTACGTTTGGCAAGAGATTCGCGATAAATGCGAGTTAATTAAGGAGCCAATGCAGTAGAGCACTCTCTGTAAAACCGAATTGGAGTCCCATCAAGACCTGTCGATTTATTTATTTTCAACCCATTCGGCTGCTTCACAACCCCAGGGATGTCTATCACTATGTCCTCCACACGGGAATCTGTACGAGACTCAAACGGCGGTATATTTGTACGATTCTCCTGCGTGAAAGATTCCTCAAATGTTAAATTTATAATTTCAGCTCTTGTTTTCCTGTCTTCCGTTGCCAGGACCGACTGATCAGTGAGTGACTGGATGGAAGCCTTCGACCCGCTTACCGATTTTATGTAAGACCAGAATTTCCTTGGGTTTTCAGCAAGATCTTTTGCTAAGGTATGACGGTGGTAGTGGTTGTACGCTTCGCGCATCGCTCTTTTTGCAGCAGCACGAATCTCTACAAACTTTTGTCTGTCCTCATTCTCCCGATCTTTCTTGTACCGCGAGTGCAACTGCCTTTGCTTACTGAGCACTCTCCGAATTGCGCTGTTAAACCACGGTGGGTCTTTTTCGTCCGTAACCCACTTTTTCGGCACATACTTGTCCAATGCATGATTTACAATGTGTTTAAAATTTGCCCATAATTCTCCCACGTCCATCGTACCAGAAGTAGATGAAGTCGATTCATTTATTAAGTGGCTGTTAGGGTCTCAGGAAATCCTTCCTTGTCCTCATCGAGGCTCGTCTCCTCACTGCTTCTGGAAGGTTGTCGTCGGTGGATATTTTGCCGTGTTGTGTGTCGTTTCCATGATACGTGGCCTCGTCTTCGTTGCCTCTCTGCTATGTAGGCTTGAAGATCATAAACTGATGTTTTAACCTTAAGTGAATTCCGCTGATGCCACAGTTCCTCATTCCTTATTATGTTACAGACTATAGTATTCCCAAAGCGTTCCTTTCGTTGTCTGTAACATGTAGGCTGATGGCACTTTCTGAGACGATGTGGTCAGGGTGCCGATTGCTCCAAGTTAACAAGTGTAATCAGTAAGCAGTTAGGTATGGACCATGTCCCACAGCTATTTCTGCCCTGCCCAGATTTCACGTCATTCTCTATCAGTGCATGACATCACTTTCTTATTTGATGTGGCTCATATGTCCTGTATCTCTTTTAGCTTATCATGTTCGCCATTTGTCAGCCAAAATAGTGGACCTGCCTTTCTTAAGCTTAGGTCTAGAGATAGCATGTCTATTATGACTGCAGCGCCTCGGACGGTGTTGATCTGTTCGGAACTGTCAAGTGCAGGAGTACGCTTCCCTGTGCTCGCCGTAGAGTCTGGGCTGTCCCAACCTTTTTGGCTCTGTGAGCCCAAACTATCGATATGCGGCCCACAATAGCGATTACGATTGCATTGCGGTACGTTTTTTGTGGTCGCAGTGACAGCGGAAAACTGCTTCGGCCAATTGCTGTTACTTCATTGAGGATTTTAATGCCTCTCTGGCAGAAGATTATTATATGTCCGTGAAATAACTGCGCTTCGTCGACGTTGGTATCAAGATAAACGGCTGCTTGTGATTTACACCGGGTATGGGAAGGCAATTTTCTCCGTGGCTGTACATCATTATTGGTTATCCAGTTAAAATTGTTTTGCCATTTCTTTATTTCTCTCAACTTTTGGGTACAGGTATAATTTCTGATGTGGAACGTACCTGCACCTTTCGCCCTGGTACATTCCTTTTCCCTTACTATGAAACGTCTTTTTTCATTCAGTTACTCCGTTCTCATCCTTTTCATCTGGAACGTTTACGCTGTCTTCTTCCTTTCTCTCTTTCTTTCTCATTTTTCCCGTACTTTTCATGCACTGCACTTGTACAGAAAGGGGCGCGTAAACCTACCATCTGTAGCACTTTTGTGTTAGCTCACGTTTCGAATTTAAAGAACTTCAGTCGTATGTGTACAAGCCATTTTCAATGAGGGTATTTCACAGGGAGCTCTGCTATTTAGTACTTCATACGCCAAACCTGTCCAGTTGACTTAATGTAGAAACAACTGTAAGCATTGCTCCTTCGTTAATTCGTTAACACGTTGAACGTATCGTCATTGTGTGCTGCCGTTCACTCTTCTTAACACGACATTTACCCCTCACGATCAGGTAATTTTGACCATCACGCCATTCAGTGTCGGTTGTTTTATCCAAAATCAGAAATAAATTTCAATACACTGAACGAACTATAGATCCTCGCGTTGCTTTAATGCTTAAATTTACAAATTTGATGGCGAATGTCTCTTCCAATCATATTTCGTGCTCATTTTCGCCAGAATATCACAATATGAAAATGTTTCGATCTGATCACAATAAAATAAACCGAGACCGGTTCTAGCTAAACTAACTGAGAAAAATGTAGGTTTTGCTAATTGTCTCTATTACTCATTTATTTTGTTGTTCTGGGCGAACTTTAAATTAGATTCCGGATTTCCGGTGATGAAGAAATAAATTTTTTGTTTTCTTCTTTTCATACGAGGGTTGTTGTATTGAATAACAGACAGATACAAACAAATCGCGTATGGTTAGAAGGTTTTCTACAGTCACAGACGATGGGAACTCTTCAGCATTGTTCCCAGGCGAGGCTCACAACAATGAAACATCGTGGGACGTGGTGCGTGCGTTGCCTAGCATTTGTCTGCCTGGTGAATATAAGCTTTTGGGGTGCGTTTCGCTGATTGTAGAAAAAGAATCTGCTGAAAAGTGAAGTGAGTTGCACATCTGTGCTAGAAGGAGCTAAAGTCGTCGCCGAAAAAGGTTGATTACTGAAGACAGGCAGATATCAGAGGAAACCATGAAGCCAGTGGAGGTAAGTGACCAATAACTGTTTACACTGAGCCACCATCAACGTCTAAGGAGAAACCCCGACTGTGTGCAACAACCAAAAACCCGCTACTGTTGAATGCTATTATCTCATACGTCCTAATCAGAATAATATAGAGTTTCGTATGTGGCACTCACAGTCTCCATCGTGAATCGCCTATCACTGTACATAGAAATCAATACTCCGCAAGCCACTTTACGGAGTGTGGCCGAGAGTGCTTGTGAATTCCCACCCTTCCTGTTGTATTCGCGAGAGGTGATTTATAAGATCGCGTAATAATTTGCTACCGTAACGTCTTTAAAACACTCAGGGTTTCACATTTTTATGATTTCGCGGAAGCTGGAAGCGCGAAAATAATATCCTGCTCTATCCTCTTCGGAAGTCACTCTCTCCCAATTTCAACAGCAGCTTCTCCGCGGTGCACAACTACTCTTGTAGCCTCTCCCACTGGAGTTGAGCATTTCCATAACAGACTCGCACCTGCTAAATAACCCCGTGACAACACATATCCATCTCCACTTGATCTCCTGCCACTCTTCTATTACTCCAAGATGATAAAGGGAGTAGAGTAATCAGCAGTACTGAAGCATTGGTCGAGCAATATTTTTTGTAAGTAGCTGTTTTCGTGGATGAACTGCATTTCCTCAAGACTCTTCTAGTGAGTCTCAGCTTGGCATCTGGTTTTCCTACAATTATTTGTACACCATCATTCGGCTTCATGCCACTTCTGCGTGTTTTATCGTTGTTTCAGTTTCCATTGATATATCGCCAGTACCGTACTCGAACAATAATGGACTTCTTCAGCAATCTATAGACAGTGTGTTATAATGGGAAGAATTTAAACGGTACAACCTGTTCCTGTGCCACTAATTGATTCACTGCAGAAATTTATCCATTTTGCTTATAGTCTTTTGGCATTTCAACCTTCCTACAGACGATGGAAGCATCTCCGTGTATTCCCAAAGAACTTTCTACGTTAACTACAAAGCTGATCAAGATCTTTGTTTTCAGAAGACTCTTTTTTAACTTTCTTCCTGCAAAAGGTTCATAATCCATAAATATAAAAAATGTTCCACTATTCTCCGACAGATTGTCTTGGCATTACAGTGATATAATTATATCTATCTATCTGTCGATCCTTCTCGAAAAAGGGAGTGGCCTGCATCCAATACGTTGACATCCTCAGTTGCTCAGGCGACCTACGATAAAGAGTTACTTGAAGGGCCACAAGTTCTTAGAGTAATCTCTACAGAATATTCCATCATTTTATCAGGTCCCGATGTGTTTCATCTGTTGAGCGATTTTAGTTGATTTTCTTTTTTGTGATAACTTGTCTCAAACTACCACCTCGGCGTTTGTCCAGTGACTGAAAGGAGGTACCCTATTGCGATCATCCGTGGTGGAAGTTTTTCTGAAAATCGAATTCATGTGTTTGGTTTTCTCCTAATTATATACCATTTCGGTGCCAATATGGTCAACAGAAAGACCGAATAAAACATTCCGATTATTTAAGGCGATCTTCAGGGGGCTGCTAACTCTGCAAAGGATTAACACTTAAGGGAGTCGCGGTATGGCCCGTTTGGTCTCTATAAAACTGTTGATGTGAGCAACGTATATTGCTTGCGCTAATTCACGTGAATCTAATATCACGAGTCCACAGAGTAGATGCAGTACTCGGGAATAAGAAGTTGCTTAATTTTAGCTCTATCTCACCGTCTCTGGTGTGTTCGTGTTTCTCCCAAGCGTAGTGAGTCTACGTCCGGTAAAATGGTTCATCAGTAATTCTCCGACCTACCGCCATTAAAGATAAGTCTTTTGCAGTATGCGCTTCGCAACTAGGTTGCCTTTCATCCGGTGTCAACCAAATTAAACTTTTTGACAACCAGTACTGTCTGAATGCGATCCCTTAATTCCTTAATCACGCGTAATCCGAATGTAGCACTGTGGTAGCAAAATCAGCATCCCAATTAAGTTTTTTTTTCATTAAGTAAAGCCTGTATGTCCAATCACCAGAAATAAATTGTGTTAACCCCACAATAAGATGGGTTTGAATAGAAAATAAAAGATATTGCAGCTATAAATCATTACCACTCTTTCCTCACAAAATCAGAATTTTGTTTTCCACTGCTGAAGCATTGCGAAGAAACTACGTTCGTATAGCAACTTATGATCAGCATAGCAATAACATTGTTGTTTACTGAAAGTGATTCGAAATATTTCATACAGGTTGACATGCTCAGAAAAATGTGATAAATGTTATTTTTAGCTGTTGGGAAGTTGAGGTCCAGTACCTTGCACGTCGGTACGATGTCGCGTCGGCAACACACAAGAATTTTCGTTCCTGTCACAGCATTTTATAGCTAAGTACTGTCAGTAAGAAGAGAATTCAGGTTTAGTAAATGTTATTTGCATGTTCCTGATATCTCGATATTTAGTCTTTTATTCGGACACAACGGTATATCAGTCACAGAAAACGTTTATATGGAATATAATTAGTTAAACGCCTCTAAGTGTGTTGTGCATATTAATTAAAAGATCTACTATCATAAAAAAACGCGTGGCGATGCCACCGTATTTTATCATCTTGCTACAGCTGCATTTTGTGCTGAGGTGTGCATTGACAACGCAACGACCCATAGTAAACGCAACTAGCAGTTATTTTCCGAATCTCAAATATTTGTCCACTATGTATTGGTCGTTGATACATTTACTGAAATTTATGACTAATGCAGTGAAGGTAATTGTTTAGCGTTGTCGATAATAGAATAGCTTCACTACTTAGGGAGACATCACAGACTCAAAAAAAAAAAAAATTTCTATATGGATGTTACCTGTGAACCATCTATTGTGTGGGAAGAAATATTGAGTGAATTTCTTGAATTCCAGGTACAAATTTGGAAGATGGAGGCTTAATTACTAGGAGTCAAACTATTGACTAACGATAATAAAATTTGCCAACAGATCAAAAGGATGTCTCGAGCTATGTTGGAACTTCAGCTTATGCCGTGGATCACAGTATCACAATATAGCTGACAGGAAAACATGGGTTTGGCAACAGCTTGACGTGCGGAAAAGACAAAGATGTGCCACCATAAGGATCATCCATTCTCAGGCGTACCAACTGGCATCTGCCTGAAGTGACTTACAGAAACGAGGTAAATTTCAGCTGAGATCGCTGAAGAGCTCGAAACATAGGAAACTCCAGTGCATTAACCTCTCCGCCAACGTGTGTTGCTCTTCCTACTCGTCCACATTCAAAATATACGTCGTAGCTGATTAAGATTGATGTGGGCTATTCCATTATTAAGGTCTGCTGGGTTGTGAATTCTAAATAACAGAGAAAATCCGATGAAACCTTGCACAGACGTCTCCGGCAGTGTCCCAGATATGCCCGTCAATAGCGTCTTGTCAGTCTTTTCAGTTCTGAGAGAACGGAGATCAAGTAAAAATTCACAGAAGATAGTGTTCCCCGCCAAGAACAAATGCCTGCCGAGGGATTTCGCCTTATTAGATGCAACTCACGTAACGTAACTGTTAGGCATTTCCATGACACTTCTGGACACACACTGCAGCGGCAACGAAGAAACTCCTGCAGCGTTTTCGCTGAAAATTGTTTGATTACCTGCCCTCCAGCCAGAAATGGCTCCCTCTGGGTGTCATCTCTGCTCACATGAACCGCTCTCCATGAGGAAGAGTTGGTTTCACATGGAACAGAGACGAGTATTGCGACACCTGCAAAAAATCGGCGCCTTGTGTCAACTGTCACAGATCATCCACCATGCAGTCCCGACTAGACAAGACTGCAGACCAGCCTATAGAATTCTCGGAAAGCGCAGGCAACTGCCTTCTGAGGCGACGGTACTGCAAGTGTAGTACAAGTGTGCGACATTTGTCTAACGCTGATCGGCGACTATGTAGAGAAGTAGATGGATGGTGTAGCCAAGTTTTGCGACCCGAGCAATGTGGAGCAATGGTTAGCATACTTGACTCGTGGTGGCGAGGAAGACGGTTCAAGACCGCGTTCGGCTTTCCGGATTTATGGATTTCCGTGGTTTGTAGCTAATAAATATACACATATCAGGTACAGACACAATATACCAAACACAACTCAGGAGAGAATGAGAAGCATCCACATGGACAATATCACCTTTATGTAATCACAGATAAACACAAATTTCATTTAGTCATGTTTTTACCTCATGTAAATCAAAAAATGTTTTGAATCCTCCTGAATATTGAACTTAGATATCGTGAATGAAAATTTTATGTCGGTGGTCAGTGTTTTTTCTGGGACCAAAAAGACTGAAATACTAAATTACAAAAATTCTTGATATTCACCAAATATTAGGACACATAGTATATGTTTTACATCAGTACTCACACACGTTTTTCATCCTGGTAATGACTTATTTCCGCGGATTAATTTGCTGACCTTTACTTATAAACTGTCGACTGATATATAAATGTGCAAGTACCACAGAATATTAATTAATTATTATATGCGAAGAAAAGATAAGAAAATTTTACGTACGAGGGGCCCTCAAATAGTACGTTGGAGATTGTCGTGATAGGCCAAGTAACTTGCAAGTTACTCGGTTGACTTTTCAGCTTCGCAGACATCTGCAACAATCCGTCGGTTGTGTTCAGTGTCATGGGTCATCGCCCGTACATTCCCGACTAGATCTCGCCTGTTTTCCATCTGTTTCAAAAACTTAAAGATTACCTTCGAGGACTTCGCTTCAATAGTAATGAAAGGGTGCAAGCAGATGTGATGTAGGCATGAAGAATAAAGGTGTAGAATGCTCTCTTACACTTCAAACTGACACAGATACATGAGACAGTTTAGCAACATAGTTACGAAATCTCTGTCAATAGGCCTCGGAGCCTTCCGTCAGTCCTTCAATTACTCGACGGCAGAAAACCGCTCGTTGGTCACGGAGCCTTTCCAGAATTTCTAAGTGTTTGTCTTCATCGCGGATAAACCGCGACTTCTTTGAATCAATTCCTCGATTGTCTGGACATTGTCGTCTGCGACCCAAGTCGATATCGACGGCCTTCCTTTCCTATCAGCGTCATTCAAGGCTGTTCAGTATTGGTTAAATTGATAACACCGTTTCAATACAGCGGGGCGCGTCATTGCATTTTGTACACACACAGCCAGAATTCACGGTTAGTTTGTGTACAATTTAGATGTTTTGCCCACAAGAATCGGACTGTCTCGCGCAACTCATCTTAGTAGCAGCTTTCCAGTCGCCGTTCCATTTCACTCTGAAACTGTGACGCAGTTACTATCCGTACCGCAGTGTAGCTGTGTCTGCAGGAGTCTCAAGGATTGTCTCTCTTCTCATAATGTGCCAGTCCAGTTGCGCAGTGATCTTAGCGTGGGACAACGTGTGTTACTCTCTGGAGTCGCTGCGTATATGGCGCAATTCTGCTATTTTTATGGTATTGCAATAAGCAGTTCGTTTTTTCTGAGAGACAAATGTATTTAGTGCACTGCATAACGTGAAACACTTACAGCTGGGCAACAACCATCTGAATCAAATTCTCCGTGTTGTATTCAGTATCTCAGGTGGACACGGCACATGGCATGGAGCATCTTTACTGTCAGTGTTGGCTCAGGGTTTGGTGTTCTAGAGCATTTCCTCATTCGAAATGCATCGCTTTTGTCATCACATTCCACCTCTTCTTCCTCACTCTCTTCTGCGCCTTGAATTCTCTACTGTGAATGTGAATGTGTATGTCGTTGCCGGATGTGTACAAAGTGCTGAATCTCTTAAGGCTTTTTAAATAAAGCGTACGTTATTAACATTCTACACCTTTATTCTTCATGCCTACTGTGGTGTCACCGCTAGACACCACACTTGCTAGGTGGTAGCCTTTAAATCGGCCGCGGTCCATTAGTATACGTCGGACCCGCGTGACGCCACTATCAGTGACTGCAGACCGAGCGCAGCCACAGTGCAAGTATAGTCTAGACAGACTCCCTACCACTGGCCCCAGTTGTACAGCCGACTTTGCTAGCGATGGTTCACTGACTACTTACTCTCTCATTTGCAGAGACGATAGTTTAGCATAGCCTTCAGCTGCGTCATTTGCTACGACCTAGCAAGGCGCCATATTCAGTTACTATGTCTGCTGAACAGATAATACTGTGAATCATGTACCTTCAAGTGCGACGTTCATCATAATGGATTAAAGTTAAGTATGAAACTAATTACGTCCGCTTTCCGAATTCTAATTCCTTGTCCCAGACCTCACGCCAGTATAGTCCTTCCATCCTCACGCCAGCCTGCGTGAGCTAAAACGCGTGCTATTTCGGCCTCCTCTCGTAACACGGTGTTGGCTCCTATGCCAACCCAACACCTACATCACCTCTGCTTGCACCCTTTCATTACTATTGAACCGAAGTCCTCGATGGTAATCTTTAAGTTTTTGAAACAGATGGAAAACAGATGAGACCTAGTCGGGACTGTACGGGGGATGATCCATGACAGTAAACACAACCGACGGATTGTTGCAGATGTCGCAGCCCTCGTCTGTGTTCCATGTGTAGACGAACCCTCCGAATTCGTATTTTCTGCCTTTTGAGATTCTGTTTCTCACGCAACGACATAATTTCGATGCACACAGACATGTTACACTCTAGCACCAGCGTATTTCATCTTCCGTATGCGAAGCTGAAAAGTCAACCGAACAATTTGCATGACACGTAATACCTCAACCGATCTTGTGAACAGAATAAAAAATTTGGAGGCATTGCTTTTCATCACGCTATCGTACATCGAAAAAGTTTATCACTACATTGTTTTCAGCAAATAAACGATCTCTTATTATATAGCGGAATATATACACATATATAACCTGAGATTACCTTTCTTTAATCAAACCGCGCCAACACTGCGATAAACAGCTTTCTTCAGTCAGATGCTGAAACTTACTGGGAGATTCCAGGAATGGAACCAAGTGTTGAACAGAAAACATATGGTGCAAAGTACAACCTACAATCAGGCACAACAAGTTCAGTTTATTATTTGGATACAGTTACCAGTCTCCTCCTCTTCTGAAATTTTCGAAACCTGCTGGAGCTTCTAATAGGTGCTTTTATTGGAGTGTAGTATTGACTTCTATAGTACACTAAAAGGCCCCAATCGTCTGCCCATTCTTCCTTGGAAAGTTTCGTCTTCCGCAACCTGAATTCTTAGGATGGTAAATGACATTAATTACAGGGTGAGAAATACCGGCCTTGTTCGTCACCTATTCGTCCTAGTCATTGTAAACTAATACCAAGTGTCCTCGGTTCCATGGAAAGGAGATTCATGAACCTCTTCGCTTATTTGCAGTACCCGAATATTCATTTTACTGATCCATAGACATTGCTGAACACATTCGTATACACATTTGGATTGTTACGCTACAGAACGTTCTGGAGCACTTCGGGACGGCCAGATCTGAGAGTCTCTCGAATCGCTATAGTTTCTGCTGTAGAAAATGAGAAATGTAGTGGAAGACGAAATTGCTTGGAATATTTCAGTTTCTGAACAAGAAATACACGTCGTACTGCTGAGATCTCTTGCAAGCACAAGCCATTAGTATAAACATGAACAATGTTCATCGAATACGACAGTTGAGCTGTAGTAGAGAATTTTGAGGTTTACAAACATATGTAGTAATGGAGTACGAAATGTGCCTATGTAGATATGAGATTGAATTCAACCGTAGGTGTTACACACCGGATCTAATGTTTTAACTAGTCAGCAATTAAGACGCTACATTTCCGATTTGGATCTTATGTGCGGAAGAACTTATCTTACATCCCGTAGGAGGGTGATTGAGCTACTGTCGGACTGCTGTCCCTCTAGACCAATAAATCTTCTCGCCGAGTACTTAGTCGTCATGCACAAAATCTAACGAATTCTTTCTGGTCTGAATTCCAGTTACGATTTCTGAGTTTCCTTGTTGTACTCCACACATCAGATACCTTAATACATTTATTCATCGTTTCACAATATTTTATCCAGATAAGACGATTTAGTTCTCTTTTTTTTTGCAAACCGTTAGTTTCGCATCCGTCTTCTAGCAGTGCAGATTGCCTGCTGAAGATAAGGAAAGCTTATATTGCTTAAATGATACTCCACGTTGCTCAGTAATTGTGAGGATTCCGTATCCCATGTCACAGAGCTGTTAATCTATAACGAAGTAGCATGTCGTTTTTGGGATAGAGAGATCTGTCACATTTAACACATTGAACAATGTGTAGCAGGATACGTGCTGTGGATCCATTTCTGGCACAACAGCTACTGTATTCTCCACGATTGTTTGAAAGAGTGCCAAGGAGTGTTAGGGAAGAATCCCACGTTCTTACTGTCGGTTTGTCATCAGAACATTAGCGAAATGATCTGATCCTAATGGGTGATGCCATATTAAGTAGAAACCGTATCATGTGGTAACGAACATAACGTGATATCGTCAACAGAGCTGCCTTTATGGGGAAGACACATCAGGAGAGGACAGCCATCGTTGACAATTGACAGTATGTAAACAACGAAATCGGTAGCACCCGTCGTAAAGGGTGTGAAAGCATTTACTACAGAAAATCGATTTTAGTCACCGAGTAACCACCTTCAGTGCAAATATTAAAGTCTTGGAGACCCACATAATAATAGCAAATATTACAACTTCAAGTTGGGATCAAATGCCTCTGAGCACTATGGAGCTAAACATCTGAGGTCATCAGTCCCCTAGAACTTAGAACTACTTAAACCTAACTAACCTAAGGACATCACACACATCCATGCCCGAGGCAGGATTCGAACCCGCGAATGTAGCGGTCGCGCGGTTCCAGACTGAAGCGCCTAGAACTGCCCGGCCACCACGGCCGGCCAAGTTGGGATCAATATAGAAGAACATGGCTGTTGACGAACAGGCTGCTCTTCTATATTGTGTACCCAAAAGGAGCATCGTCTTACTGTCACTGTCCCACAGTGCAGGCTCAAAATATGAACATTTCACAATATGTCTTGCTGTGGCAAACGGACACAATCGTTTAGTGTTTTTTGCGTTTGATATGGTGTATGGTGTGTCTTAAGAGTCTTGTGGAGGCACCATTAATTTATGGGCGGTTCTCAGAAAACACCCAAAACTTTTTTCATGTATTCTTTCTACCAAAACCGAGCCGCGGGTTCCAAGACGGATTTTAATAGCATATGACTGGAGTTCCTACGATATACTCCTACAATACCGAGCCCAGATAACCTTGAAAGTTGTTTTCATATCTTTATCGAAAGTTACCCTACTTGAACAAGTAAGATATGCATGTGTAACGGGGTGTGAGGCGAAATAGTAGTTTATACGGCGGAGATTCAAGCGTTTCTACTGGTAATGTATTTGTCGAAGTTGATCGTATTCTTGCAAGGCAAAGTCGCTGGCAACCGAAATGTACTGCTTCAAGCTTATGAGCTGCACCTTTGGTAACCATAATCTATGACTGAGCGGAGGAAGCCCTACGGTACGCTCAAGAGAATGGTGGGCTCCACACCCTACCAAGTTACATCTACAGATATCGTAATGCTGTAAATTACACCGTCGCAACCATCTCCGGTTGAAGAGAACTATCGAACATTTCTGAGTTGAAATTGTTAGGTCGTTGACATTGTAATAGCGTGTTAATGCGTAAACGACCCTGTCTAAAGCCATACAAAGATATTCAAGATCATGCTGTACAGGATTCAAGACGCTGAATTGGCTTCAAGACCATGGTGTATAGGAGAAAGGTATAAATCATCTGCAAACCGGAGAGTTTCAGTGCCGGGTGAAATGATGTTGTCCGTGGTCCGTATCTCGTGTGTACGTTTAAAACATATAAGGGCTGGGCATGGAGCACTGAGGCAGTCCTCTCTAGGTTGTACGAGAAATTTGTTCTGCAGTCAGAGCACTGTGTCTTAGGAAGGTTTGAACACCAAACAAAAACGTCTCTGGAATACACATATCCCTTAATTTTTGTAGTAGAAGTGAATTTTAAACATTGTCGTGAGCACTTTTACGTCGATAAACGCTATTGCAAAAATGTTGCCTAGTGTTGAACGTTCGAAAAATTTCAAATTGTATAATACGAAGAACGCATAGTTCCCGTTACCCTTCGGAAACCCCACCTGGTTTTCTGAAAGCAAATACTTCTATCGCAGCTACATCTCTGAGTGGGTCTTAATAAACTATCGAAGGGTCCTTCTGGCTCAAGACGACGTTGTACTTCCGGCCTTTGCTTCAGGTCACGGAGCTGGAATAATTATTTGAACTGTTCAGTGAGGAGAAGAGTGTCATCCAAATACCGTTCAAAGTTCGTATAAACTTTGTCAATGCACTATTTGGCGAATTACACAGCGAAGGATGGTGAACATGATCCACTACAAGGACAGAGTTCGCCGAGGACTGCAGCATTTTCTTCAGCTCTTTTAGCTGAAAAGGTGATCACAGGATATGGCCAGATTCTACGGCTACTGGTGGAATAACGGGACTGCAGTCGTAAGACAAACATTTGGTCCGGGCTCCATTTGCGATTTCTGAGTTTTCATACTGTATTCAACACATTGGACAGCTTAATAACACTATTCAACGTTTCACAATAACTATTTGTTTCAGATGCTCCTGACTTTTTTTTTATTTTTACAACCTGTAGCATCTGTCTTCCAGCATTGCAGGCTGTCTTTTTAAGATATGGAGATCTTATGTTACTTACGTGCTAACCAACGCTACGCAATCATTTGTGAAGATTCCGTATTCCATGATATCACAGGGGTGTCAGCGTGTAACGAAGAAGCGTAATACGTTGTGAGCCGAAAACGTAGTTTATGAAGTGGCATAGCACCGATGAACAAGTTGTAAAGTGTCTCCATTAACATCAGAAGAGTTTTGGGAATCCCACGTTGTAGTGCTGAAGCACAGGGAAAGTTTTGTGCGCGTTAAATCCTCTGTGAGGTGTAAAATTAGTCGCGCAATATTTCAGTTTCATACAAGTAATGTATCAAAATTTTACTGACTCATAAAATTCTCTTCATAAGAGTGACTCGCCCTACTGTGGCCGGCAAAAGTGGGGAAGTTGCGGAAAAATGCTTCTACCGGAGGACGAAAACGGCGAACACGCTGTTGTTCAAAGGACTCTGGCAGAAAAGTGGAGTACCAGCTGCCTCATCTTACTTTCCTCAGCACCTTCAAAAATTTCCCAAAAATTTTGGCATGCAGGCAAATTCGCGCGCTTTTTTATGCAGAGAGAGAATGTTAAAACAGCAGAGGAAAAGACACAGATATACTGGAAGATAGTAAAAGATGGTTGTGGCATAGAAAGATCGAAGGAGACATAAGGATTGCGACAGAAAGAGAGTGTACAGTGGCATTGTTTCGTAGTTGACAGTGGTAGGAAATGAGTGAAGGAGACTGTGCTAGTGATACAGGAGTAAAGGGAAGGTGCAGTTGAAAGGGAATGACAGCCAGTGATAAAGAGAGACAGCGTCTACGATAGTGACATCGAGGACGAGAGAGATAGTGACAGTGAGAAGACAGCGCCAGTTTGAATGGGTGAATGAAATAGTAGCAGTAAGAGAGAGCAAGAGGGAGACAATGACAGTGAGGGGATACAGTAGTAGTAGGGGTGTGGGTTACTGTGAGGGGAGTTGGTCGGAATGAGAGATGAGTTGCGGGTTAAATAGAGTGCGAATATGTTGGCGTGCAAAAACATTTGGGAAAATTTTAAAGGCGCTGAGGGAACTATAATGAGGCAGCTGGTAGACCATACTTCAGTCAGAGTCATTTCAAAAAGAAGAATATTCGAATTTTGTGCTCCGATAGGGGCTTTTTCTCTGAAACGAATTTACCTATCTTGCGATGTTAGCGTTGAGATCCCCACAGAGCACCAGAGGTTGTTCAACTTTTACCAACAGTGCATTCCACTCCACTTCGCTTCCATTGCTTTACGGGGAGAAACATACCGATAACAGGGAGAATGATACAAAAAGTAATTATATCTGTGCTACTGATATGTACAGTCTTATATTAGGGGAACTGGTCTGTCATTCCGAAAAAGTACCTTCTTCCCACAGCAGGACAGGGATACCGCCTTTCCACTCTGGTCCGCTCGACCTGATAATACAGAACTCTCTAGAAACGATACGTCTCTCTTGTGCCAAAAACGTTTGGGAAACGTAAGCTGCAGATATATTTGGATACGAAATCTCTCGGAAGACTCTCTTGATTTTCTGTGGCTGACCGAACGCTCCACTGAACGATCCCGAAATCCGTGATAGGTGATAGCACATACAATTCCATTTCTTAAATCTCTCATGTGTACCTCTACTTTGGTGGGGAAGAATACCTCGGTTGTTAATGTGATGCTGCTGGTGTTACGCGTGTACTGATAGTGGCTGCCATTCGTCGTGAACGTCGTGAAGGTCACTTGCGTGCCTGCTTCATGACATGTCGTTCTTTCCTGGGGTAGAGGAGGCAGGGGGATAGTCTGTGAGTTTACGGCACTCTTCATGTGATAGTTTGTAGTTTTAGGGTATTTTTCAAACAAATTGAGGAAAGGGTCAAGTCCATGTGAAAGGTAGTCCACAAAAAATTCGTAACTTACTGACTGCTCTGCAGCAAGAGTTAGAGGCGGTGTCATTTTGCTGTCTAAATACATAAACTCTGAATCACACGTGTTCTAATGTTCTTTTGTCTTCGCAGGTGCTTTACAGCATTTTGTGCTGTCTGTGTCTTCCCTGCAGGAAGAAGACACGTGATTTGGGGCAGAAATCAAAGAAAGCACGTTCGACGGAAGTCTATGATTACAGAAATGTGGACATGGAGAAGGTAAGCACTGAGCAAGTCTAAGGTGTATGAAAAATTCCACAATGAAGCCAACGACCAGTTACATTACAGTTAATATAGTCACTGATACAGCACCATACAGAATCTCACTGTATCAGCTTCTGGACTCGGCTAAACTCTCTCAACTACTCGTCATAAACAAGCCATCGCCAAACGACAGCTCCTCCTACAGTGCACACTGACCCCACCGTTTTGTAAGTGCATTTTCAGAGACAGTGAAATAAGTGTGGATCGAGGCAAGTAACCCAATTGCAGCCACACGTCTTCGTATCCATCACCCCCATAACACTAGCCGCTCACTTTCCTATGATCTTCGGATCAGCGTAATAGCTATACCTGCTTACAAAAGGACTCGTTATAACTGGTGACAACGGTAACAACACTAATGGTTGGAATTAAGCTAGTAAACTGAACTGAAGAAAATATTTTGGCTATACACGTACGCATCCCGGACCGACCAAAACTTCCATATGTCACATATTGCCCATATTTTCTACGTTCGCATTTTGTTGTGCATGCGGAGGGAGAGACTAATTATTACAACCATCACACAGTCTGTGTTTATACGATGTCTGTATATTACACTACAATTTCATTCAGTCAAGCATGCAGTCATTAACGGTTTGAGAAAAGAAGACCGCGTACTTACGTTCTTCCTACTAGGAGGCAATTTCTATACATAATGTGGCAATCAGTCGCAACGCTGCGGACAGCAATATCCTGTCTTTAATAAATAGTAAAGTGAAGTACGCATGAAGGCAACCGAAAATTACATTCAGTCGATATTGTTACTGATTTGTGGGTCAAACCGTAAAAACATGCTTGGTAGGATTAAACATCGTTCCTTTTGAGAATATTCAGGAGTAGCAATTGATGAATGGTTCAATTATTTAGGAAAACTTTATATCTTTTAATGGATAACTTCATTTCCATTTGTGGATGTAACCCAGTCATGTCACACAATTGCAGACTACGCGGTATTAAAATAGGTGCACAGTAGATTGTAAAACGTCTACAGTTATTTACGTCATCAATACTCTTCTCAGCGTGCTACTGCGGGGAATGTCACATGTTTCCCATTTCTGACATCATGAACTTAACCATAGCTATATGACAGAGCATTATTTTCATGACGCCATCAATAAGGATATACGTTTAGTGTACACAGATGGTTCAAATGGCTCTGAGAGCTATGGGACTCAACATCTGAGGTCATCAGTCCCCTAGAACATAGAACTACTTAAACCTAACTAACTTAAGGGCATCATACACATCCATGCCCGAGGCAGGATTCGAACCTGCGACCATTGTGGTCGCGCGGTTCCAGACTGAAGCGCCTAGAACCGCTCGGCCACTCCGGCCGGCTGTACACAGATGTGTGTTCCTTAAATGATATTTGATGTAGCACGCTTATTCTGAACCAGAGAGGCTTCCAGTCTTTATGTTCTAAACGAATTTTCAAATTCGTCTCATTCGTCAGTAGCATAGAGATCACAGTGGGACGATGGCAGCAGAATGAATTTGCCTTCTGCGGGCACGCGCTCTATCGACTATACTAACCAAGAACGACACACGACCTGTCCTCACAAGTGTACTTCCACCAGTGCCTCATTTCCCGACTTCCAAACTTCACAGAAAGGCAAAGGTCTCGTACTCGAGTTTCAGTCCGGCATATTCCGGCCTTCATATTTCACTACGTGTTTACTGCATATATCTATCCACATTTGCTTCAGATATTCTAAACCTTCATTGTACATACAATTTTTCTCCTTTAAAGCGCCAGGTTAACTATTACAGGATGCCTTAGCAGTAGCCGTATTACCGTGCCACAGGTTTGTCTAGTGTTTTCCATTACAAACCTCACGTTTTCATTCTTGTAGCTTTTAATTCTCTGCCTTATTTGATGTCTTAATTTATAACCGCCATCTGTAGCACCGTACTTCACATCTCTTAAACGGTACAGTTATGGACTGCATATTTTGTATAAAATCTGTTTCAGTATTGTAAGTCAAGTGTTTAGAATCTTCGCATCTGTTAGAAAAATATGCAACCCACTCTTCCAGGTTTATGGCCGCTTGAAAAAGAGGAGGGTGTCAGAAGTGCCTTCTGTGTTTGAGATATTTCCCTGCCAATGGACCCCAGAATCAGCCAGTCACATCAGGAATGGAGATAATAGTGTGGACTGTACGCTGAAGGGCGGCTATGCAGAGGTAAGTCAATATCAGTACAGCCGTGTGAAGTAAACTCGAAGAAAGGGTAAGAAAGAACGAGAGCGAAGAATGACCAAAGAAAGTATCAAATTCTATGCTTTGCAGAATCTGTTACTCTGCCGGATAACTCTTTCATTTGTACATGAAGGACTAAATAAGAATTGCATTTGATTACAATCCAATATTAGTATCGTACAGTGGTTACAAGAACCTAAGGTAATTCTAAGGTGCAAAGGAGCAATAGTACTTGTGCACTAACCTTCGTCTGTAAAACTGTAAGGGTTTCGGAATGTATCACTCGCCTCACACGCAATAGTGTTCTTCCGCCCTCCACCTTCACCAAATGAAAAACAAAGGTTAACAGTGACTCAGTGCACCAAAATCTGGCAAGAGCTTTCGACGTGCTACCTCAGTCTCCAGTAGGCAAGATACGGCCATAGGGAGTGTTAGTTTGGATACCTGTACATAAAACTAAGCACTTCCGTACATAGGTAGAAGCGTATACCATCAGTTTAAAAAGAAGACGAGAGATGACTTTAATTTGTGTGCAGTAATATCAGGAAGTAGTACGTATCCACTGTAGAAAAATGTACACAAGGGCACAACGATATAACGTATGTTACAGTTCCAGTGCCTGTGACGCTTACCAGGAGCTCATGCAGGAGAAAGTTTAGAAACTTGAAGAATAGTTGATAAGAACATAAATAACCGGAACAGAGAACACAGACGTGTTAGAGAAGGTACTAGAGCGTGGGGATTCTTAAACAAAAGATAACAGTGCTGTCGTAGAGACCCCATGTAATGTTCCAGAATCGAAATTCGAGGTTGATTAGGCAGTGTCAAGGAACACAAAACATAAATTCAAATGACGATGGTAAGAATAATCTAAGAAAAACTAGTGTGATAACTAAGATAAATATAAACATTAATTTACATTTTCGTTAGTAAGCACTCTCACTTGCAATTCCCTGCGTATTTAATTGTGTACTGGCACTTCAAATTTATTTGATGTTGTGTCATACGTTAACTGTTTGTTGATGCCTTAGCACTAGTAGCAACAAACTACACATAATTTACTAAGTGTGCTCCATAACTATCTTCCTTTGTCTTTTCCCCTTGTATCTCTTAGTTCTCTACCTTATTCGCTATCTTAACTTTCAGCACACATCAATAACAACGTACCAAAATTCTTTTAAAACTACAATTATAGGCTACTTATTGAATATATAGTCTGTTTAATTATTACAATTAAGATATCTAAACCTTTATATCTGCTGTATACATGACGTCTTGTCTAAATTAGTGATGGTAAAAATAAAACTCCCCCAAGTTCGTATATTTGGGCGCTTCAAGGTGATAAATGTGGACGAAGAAATTCCTCCGTCTGTTTCCCACGATTTCAAGCTTCCTGTAGAACCTCGCAACCGCCGGAAGAGACGAGAGAAGAAACAGGAGAATCCCATTGATGTAAGTCAATATTATTCCTACCATGATAAATAAGCAGGAGGGAACGGCCAGACAGCGTGAGAGGGAAGAATGCACAGATAGTATTTCAGATGGTATGCACTGCGGAATCCGCCACTCTGCCAGGTAATACACTGAAAAGCCAAAGAAATTGGCACACCTGCCTGATGTCATGTAGGGCCCCTGCAAAGCACCCAGAGTACCGCAACACAACGTGGCACGGACTCGACTGACGACTGACGTAGTGTTGGAGGGAACTGACAGCATGAATCGTGCAGGCCTGTATATAAATCCGTAAGAGTTCGAGGGGATGGATATCTCTTCTGAACAAGACATTGTAAGTCTCAATAATGATCATGTCTGTCTCCAGCTGCACACGCCTCACACCATTACTGAGCCTCCACCAGTCCCCTGCTGACATGCAGGGTCCATGGATTCATGAGGTTGTCACCATACCCGTACACGTCCAACCGCCCAATACAGTTTAAATATAGGGACTCGTCCTTCCAGGAAATATGTTTCCACTCATCGACAGTCCAATCTCGGTGTTGACGCGCCCAGGTGAGGCTTAAAGCTTTCTGTAGTGCACTCACGAAGGATATACAAGGGGCCTTCGGCTCCGAAAGCCCATATCGATGATGTTTCGTTGAACCGTTCGCACTCTGACACTTGTTGATGGCTCAGCATTGAAATCTTCATTAATTTGCGGAGAAGTTGCTCTTCTGTCACGTTGGACGATTCTCTTCATTCGTTGTTGTTCTCGTTCTTGCAGGATGTTTTCCCGGCCACATCCATATCTGGGATTTGATATTTTACCGGACTTCTGATATTCACGGTACACTCATGAAATGATCGTACGAGAAAAAAAAAAGATGCCATGTCCCATCACTCGTTTGCCGGATATAACATCACATTCAAACTAAGTTAAACCTTCATAACCTTCCGTGGTAGCAGCAGTAACCAATCTAACAACTGCGCCAGTCAGTTATTGTCTTATACAGGCGTTGCGGACCCCAGCGGTGTATTCTGCCTGTTTACATATCTCTGTATTTCAAAACTCATGCCTATAGCACTTTCTTTGGTGCTTCAGTGTATTATTGGGAATCGCTCAAGCTCCATACGTGCTTTCAGAGCATGAGAGACCGCAGCTGACACTCAGATTTACAAGAAGAGCAGAGAGAGATATTCACTCTACTATAGACCAATAATATTATCCTCAACTTGTTACAAGTCCCTAAGGTAAAACTAAGGTTGCATGCAAGAATAAAAATTTTGAAAGGAATGCTAGGCTATGAAACTGAAGAAGAAGGAAGATGAAGAACAATATACATAGGGAGACGTGGCTTTAGTATAATTGGTGTAAATTAATCAAAGAATACGATATTAATATGTTCGGAGGAATTATGCATCATCTTATAATATAGCAGGACAGTGTGAAAGGAGTATGAATTTAAAATATGTAAAAAACAATATATCGAGACACTGATAAACATATAGTAAATAACTCTACATGAAGTATTGTTAATCAGGCGCAGTATTTCAATCTGGCGAAAGATACAGAGTAGCAATATCAAAATATATTTATATTTTCGTTAGTAATCTTCCTTTTTTAAATCTACCGGCACAGTTACTGTAAGATCGCAAGTAGTAACCACCAAAAACCATCGAAGACGTTACATATCATACGGTTATAAAAGGATGCGTCCTGTTTTTAGATCATCATAGTCTTTCTTGGTTTCACTCTTTTGCATGGTCTAATCATTTTACGTCATGACACGCCCTATCCCACTGTATACGCGATGGTCTGATTCTTTTTTTCTAACGTGCCCATATCTTCGCAATTTTAACATACATTAAAAACACTGTATTTGTTTATTACAGCCTACAGTTAAGCCTTAGTTATTTAATATTTAATCCATTTATGAATGCTGTGACAGACGTCTAAAGATTTCTGTCCTTTAGACACATGCTATTCTAGCTCAGTCACTAATGATAAACCTCCCACAGGTCAATTTTACTTGGGACTTCGGTGAGGAAGAGATGGCTGAAGAGATTCCACGTTTTGAGAGCGAAACTTCCGAACTGAGTCCTCAACCTGAAATTTTACCGCAGAAACCAGAGTTCCGTACTGAGGTAAGTCAGTAGCATTACTACCATGAATAGTTAGTAGGAAGAAATGGCCTGACAGGGTTACAGCGGAGAAAATCCAATTACACGTCTGACTGCATTCATTGCAGAATCACCCTCTCTGCGAAATTTGTTTATTTATTTGGAATGCCTCACGCTCCAGACATTCCTACATGACAGTAAAATGCAGTCGAAAATCAAGTTTACATGAAGGACTGTACAAAGGATTCATTTTATTATAATTCAGTAAAACTAAAGTCCATTGGTTACAAGCTGTTAAGGTAAACTTCAGATCGAACTCAATACTACTGTTGAGATACAGTAAGCTTCAGTTGTAAAATTTCCATGAGTTCGGAATGCCACTAGCGTGACTCATGTCGGTGTAAAGGGAGTTGGGATGCACCGATTATAGACGACAGCCTTGTAGAGTCGCAGCTGGTAGAGCTCTACTGCTGGCCAGACTCTCATCTGTCCATCGGTGTCGTAAGCTCGAGGCAAACGTGTAGGATTAGAAGCTGGTTTTCAGTTTGCGACGATCGCGTTATACACGCAGTGCGATTTGGAATTGTGGGCCGAGCGAGATTGAAATCGGTTGCCTCATTATTAACGCAACTACGACGAGGATAGTGTTGAGCGATTTATGGAAACGTGGAGTACATAAATCCGCGTGGCAAAAGTGAAATTATCACAGAACATACTTCTTGCGGAAATAAATCCTTGTTTACCTTGTGTCTTTAAGAAAGATATAATTCTTTACTGAAGCATACGACCGTATCAAAGCTGGACTGTTCTGATTCTTGCCACTAAGCTTAGGTTGACCAGTGGTTGCCAGTAGATTGCGTCCTCAGCCATTTTGTGGGAGAAACAGACGAGGTCGGCTACAGGCCTCACTGTACTGTAAATGTAGACCGCAGTTGCACAACTTGTCTCATCAACACACACTAAACAGAGGTATCATTGCGAAGACGTATCAATAGTAAACGTAAAAGCTACGATGCAGTTCTGTAATTGTGTGACATTAGGCAGACCTATTAGTTGAAATGATGTCTCGGATCCGACATCCAGATGTCAGGAGATTTGAAACCAAGAGCTGGAAATAAATGACTATGAACGCCACTAATTAACATGTTGCTTGGCAGTAGGGGATAGATAAAGAAGACAGAAGGAATCACAACATCTCAATGATTGTAGCCGACTAGATGGTGAACATATGGAATATTCTATAACATCCACAAAGGCGCTCTACTGGGACTCTTTTATCTACCTTCCAACATAGTTCACACCTAATTGCTCCAGCTAAACTTTAGTGGCGTCTGTTTTGTCTTATTGTGATACTGCCAACGGTTATTCTAATGCTGAAGCTCACGTGATCTTTTAATTACGTTCTTGATGAAAACTATCTGGATAAGTAGGCTGTAAGAGTATAAAAATTGTAAGAGCATACGAGCAGTTGGCAGAGACCACATGGAATCAACGGCACAAGCCGTAAGGAAAGGGCGAATGAAGGGTGGCCGAGGCATTTTCGGTACAGGTTCTGACAGACGTACCACGAGAACTGAAACAGTGACATCCCATCTGTTCGTCCACACCGGTATCTATCGGATTTGATGCCGAAGTTATAGATAATTACTATAGTATTACGACGTCTTTGTTGAATAGCAATTCATAAAAACTAATATGACAAGAATTTTCATTTGTACAGTCAGTAGTCGGCTGCCTTCGAGGCTACATTATTTAAATGAAACAGTGTTTTGGATCACCTTCCGCCACAGGCTGAGCAACATCTTATGAGGCAAACTCTATATCTACATATATACTCCGCTCGCCACCATGCGGTGTGTGGCGGAGGGCACTACTCGCGCTATAGTCATATTTACCCCCCACCATCACACACACACACACACACACACACACTTTTCCACTCGCGAATCGCACGAGGGAAAATCGATTGTCTGAACGCCTCAGTACGAGCTGTAAATTCCCTTATCTTTGAATGGTGATCATTGCGGAATTTGAAAGTTGGTCGTAATAATATATGCTCTACATCCTCGGCGAAGATAGGATTTTTGGAATTTAGTGAGCAGCCCCTTCCGTTTAGCTCGTCGTCTATATGCAAGTGTTTCCCACTTCAAACGTCATAACCATGTAATCAGAAGACAACGAATGTGCGAAATACGACTTTCATAGTAGTATTTACCAAAAGACTGCACTTATTAGTCACAAAAGAGGATTACCTCTGACCAATTTTTACTTCAGGTACTTAATCAGAGTAAATGAATAATTTAGTAGGAAATGGAAATTTGTGCAAACTGTGTTACGGGTTCCGCTGGTCCTGTTATAAAACATAGTCGAGATGCATCGAATGGAAAAGAACACATGCTCTTTCCCCCATCATCCTTTCCCATATCTAGACAAAGTTTTCTAATGACCTCGTCAACAATGGTACGTTACGTCTCAATCAGCATACTCCCGTCATTGCGGCTGCCAATGCACGTACTTTCTACATGTTATGTTGCCTCGCCACAGCTGTGCTGTTAGGGATACGTCGGATAATATCTTTTTGTAATTTACTACTGTGTGGTTGATGGTGTTGCACTGGTTATCTGCAATCCTAAGGAAGTCGAATATTTTATTGAATGACACGAGCTGGGACAGATTCTATACGGCTAAAAACGCTCCTCGCACTTATTAGCTGGGATGATTTGAGCGAAGAGAGTGACACACATAAATGCACGCAAAATAGTTCCACGTGATAACACAGTAGTAATTCTAGATATAAAAGTGTTACCACTGCATGAATACAAATATGTGATATGTAACGAAACAGAAAACATTAATGAGAAATATATTACTCAACAAGACGATTACTAGTAATGCATTAGGAAGTAATTCTATTTATTGGAGGTTAAAAATATGAAATCATACGTATAACAGACATCAGTTAAGTAGAAGAACAACATCTGTTGGGGGGAAGCGGATGTAACTTTATTGGAGTGAATTAAAACATAAATCTTTAACAACATCATCGCAATCATACAAGTTCTGGTATATGACAGATGAACGTGAAAGACGTGTGAACGTTTTATACTTGACTAAACACTTTTATTGTAAATGAAATTAATTATCTGGACAACTGAGAAATATGCTTCCTTTTAACTCCAACGATATCATGATTATTGGATGTATTACTTAACTTTATACATGATTCAGAGTAGTAATAAAAGACATATATATCGACATTTTCTTTAGCTAGCTCTCTTCTTTAGAGTTGAGTGCATGTTTTGCTACGTAGTTGCTGTACGTCTTTATGTGTCCTATTGTAAGAAGTAAACAAAAACCATCACAAACATTACATGCCATGTAGATCACAGAGAATGTCTGAAGTTTTTAGATCATCTTTCTCTTAGCAAATTTCATTCTTCTGCGTGATCACTTTGTATTATGGATTGCACGAAGCACTGCATGGGCAATAACCTGCTTCTTATGTTCGAACCTGAACGTATCTTAACAATTCTTACTTTCAAGCGCCCGATTAATTATTCCTCCTTGCCTTACCAGTATTCACGTTAGCCTTTCTCATCAGTCTGGCCCATAAAAGTGTTCCCCCTCCATTACATTCCTGTACCTGTCACTTCTCTACCTCTATCTTACTTCTTAACAGGCATCTGTAGCACTGTTCTTCAGCTTTATTACAACCTACACATAGAGATCTCGTATAACCCATTTCAGAAAGTTAAGTCAGTGTGTAAGGTTCTCTGTAGGTTAGACGCTTGCCTTTACAGCTGAGTCAGTGATGATGAAGTCAAACCATCCACAGGTCCGCGTCATTGGGCGTTTCGACGTGACCAATGTGCTAGAAGATATTCCACCGCTCGAAGACAACGCCTCTAAACTGACTGTGAACGCCGAGACTATATGCAAGAAAGCAGAGGTGGAATTCGTTGATCTTCCGAAGGAGGATCCCGCTGAGGTAAGTTAGTGTTATTAGTACAATGAAGAGCTAGGAGGAGTAAATGGCCACTCAGTTTGGAGCAACGAAATGACAAATACATCTCAGTCTGTCTGTATTGCAGAAACAGCCACCCTGCCGGACGATAATTTTCGCGAACCTCTCACAATCCGGTTACCTTTCACGAATGTAAAATGTAGTCGACTGTCTCGTTTACATGAAGGACTAAACGAGAGATTCACTATATTACAATCCTATCATACACTCTAAAGCAAAAGAACGACGCACCACAAACGAATTATCAGAATGGGAAGGATATCGGTAGACGTGATGTACAGGTACAGACAAACAAATGACTATGCTTTCAAAAAAGTTGGATGATCTTAACAAACTGAGCAAGTGAGAAACGCGTTGGTACACCTCTGGACCTTCTCCAAGCAGTTGGTGGCCTTGGCACTGATTGACATCATTGTTGGATGTCCTCCTGAGATATCCTGCCACATTCTGTCCAGTTGGCGCGTTAGCAGCTCAAAATCCTCAGTTGGTTGAAGGTTCCCTTCCACAATGCTGCAGACGTTTTCAATTGAGAAGAGATCCGGCGACTTTTCTGGTCAAGTTAAGGTTTGGCAAGAACGAAGACAATCAGCAGAAACTCTCGTCCTGTGCGGAAAAGCATTATCTTGGTGGAATTTAATCCGAGGATGGTTTGTCATAAAGGGCAATAAAACGGAGTGCAGAATACGTTCGACGCACCACTGTGCTGTAAGATTGCCACGGATGACAACCAACCGAGTCCTGCTATGAAAGGAAAAGGCGCACAAAGCATTATTTCTGGTTGTCGGTCCATACGTCGGGCGCCATTCAAATTGGTATCTCACCGATGTCTGGGGCGTATATATGCGTTTTCAGCTAAGTATCTCTTTGACACGAATAGAATTGTCTTCAGCGAAGAAGCTCTCTTCGAGTTGAGCACCGGTGACCAAAGAAGACGTGTCTCAGGAAGCCCCTGGCTGCCGCCCTCCATACGGTCTGACAGCCAGGAGTGACGGTCTGGGGCGCCATTATTTTTCACAACTGGAACTACTTGGATTACATTCGCGGCACCTTTACAGCACAGCTGTACGTTGACGATATTCCACGCAACGCTCTGTTGCTATCAAGGGCTTATATTTCAGCAAGACGAGAGTTTATACTGCCTCCCTTCTTGCTTTGCAGATTCCACCATGGCCGTCAAGTTCGTCGGATCTCTCACCAATTCAGAACGTTCGTAGTGTTATGCGTGTTGTCCTCCGTCCAGTTCGAGATTTTGATGCAGTAAACACTCCTATTGGCAGAATATGCCACGATGCCGGGAGCACATCCATTAACTGCAATAATCCGTGCCACGTCGAAAAACTGCTGGTATAAAGCCCAGAGGAGGAACAGCGCATCGTTGACTCCCTCAATTTGTGAAGCCCTTTCTCTTACATAAATAATTCAGTTTAACTGAACCTGTAGTAATTTGTTTGTCTATATATGTAGATCACTTGGTTATTTAGAGTGTACTCACGTCCTTCAATTACTAGACACTAAACTGAATCCAAGGTCTACCGCGATGGTATCACTAGAGATTATAAGCTTCCACTGCAAAATTGTCTCGGGTTCGGTATGGTTACATGGCACCCTGCAACGACTTGAGTCGTGCCAGTTGTAGACCATAGTTCTTGAGAGTCACAACTGACAGTATGTCACTGCTGGCTGGAGTCACCTCCTTCCGTCTACATGGCAGGTTCGAGGTAGTGGTGTAAGATAAGCAGTTAACTTTTATTCCGCGACAAAGACGTTATTTACGTAGCGTGATTTCTGATTGGGAAATGACGAATACTCAAATCGATTGACTCACTTTCAACGCATCTATGACGATCAATGTTTTACGTAATTTTTGGAAATGTGAACAATCTAAATCTGGATAGTCGGTGAACATTTAAAAGGGCACGTACTGATTTCCAGTATTGTGTCTTAGCGAACTCACAACTTCTACACATCGTAGTTTTTCTTTGGAATACCGTCTCTATCTGGTTTGTTTCTTCCGGAGATGTAAGACTTCGCCGAAGTCGACTCCTTCAGAGATGAACTGTTCCACTAGTTTCAAGTGATCTCAAGTACCTCTTGCTTCAACGAGATTGCATCCTTAGCTATTTGCTGGAAAAAACAGAGGAAATTACCTACCTGCTGGACAGTAATGTAAACATTGACCGCAGTAGCATCGGTTCGTCTGCTCGATTTCGCACCAAACAAAAATATTAAAGCGAAGACGTATCATTATCAAAGGAAAAGACTGCGATGTACTCACATGTCTAAACGACGTAAGAAAACCTATTACCTGAACTGTGCGCCATAGTAGGGTATGCTAGTGTAATAGGAAATGAAACCGGGAGGCAGAATGAGATGTCGCCTGAATACCACAGATGAACATGTTATGAAGTATAATATCATCGATATAGCAGTGAAAAACAATTACATTACTACAGTGAGTGATACCCACGAGAATTTGACGTCCCATGTAACGCAGCTTTTAGGAACCGACGGAATTATGACATTAAGGCAGTAAGTTTGATAACGAGGACTTTCGTTTCATCCAAAGTTACATCTAAGGACATGTCGGGAACAGATGTAAGATTCATTGAAATATTTATGACGAACAATGATACTGAGCCTTTCTGCTGTGACAGAGTGATAATTCACTGAATGTTACACCAAAGAATGAGGATAACCTAACACACAAAATAACGGTGAACGTTTCATCATGTGATATGACAATAATAATGAACAACGACGAGTTTAAAGGAGAACGGTATGATGAAGTGTGTTGAATGTCAGGAGATTAATAAAGCTACTGCATGTGAAGGTACAAGGACAACTCCTATGTCACGTAAGTTCGGTCGCCACTGCTACCAGAATATACCATGACAGAATATTTTTCGTGTAAGGGTACGTCTGTTTAGCCTCATCCACTATTTTGCTGTGAATAGCATGAGTACAGATATAACCCTTGGTACGCACGGAACAGGCAACTATTCGAATATCAACCCGGGGCACAACCGTTGCTCTTGTTGTCTCCTGTCTGAAGAATTTCATTATGCAGCTCGCCACAGTAGTCCATCGAGTGAGAGCCTCTTGGTTTCTTCATAACTATGGCAAGCGTGATTCATGAGTCCACTTTACATGTTCAATTCTTCATCTATCAGCATAATTTTACAAACATCCCACGTTCCACGACCACACACATTCCCTCAGACCTTTTTCACCAACCTGATAACCCCCTCAGGCTTTATGATGCATCCTATCAACAGATTCCATCTTTTATTCACTCTCTGTCATAAAAATATATTTCTCCCCAGCTCGATTGAGTTGCCACATGTAAGGCACGCCCTAGGTCCACTTCGTCTTCAGAACTCTCATGGAACACTCCCCTTAAAAACCATCTGCTCTTTTCTGCCCTGAACTGCTTACAGTTCACGTTTCATTCATGTACAAGGCTAGAATACAGACAAATACCTTCAGAAAAGACCATGTGACATTGTAATTTGTCTTCTATGTTAAAAAATTTGGCTATAAGCGTTCTCAGTTTTCATCTTCTGCACTTCAGCATCCATCTGAAATTTTTCCACCCAAGTAGCGAAACTCATTTGATACTTTCAATGTCATTTCCTAATCCATTTCCCTCCGTAGCTCACAATTTCGATTTTATTCTACTGCATTTTACTACCTTACTTTCACTTTTTTAACGTTCGACTAACAACATATTTTCAATAGGTTATGTTACCCATTTCGTTCAGCTGATAATTCAAGTAAAGTACCGTCTCTGATATAATTCCACTGTCATCGACTAAACTAAAGTTATATTTCTTTTCTTCCAGAACTAAAATATTCATTCCAAGTTTCGGTTTCCTGTCCGTATTGCTTGCTGAATGTCCATACTGAATAACATGTGGAATAGGCTAAAAGCCTGTCTAATTCGTGACTCGCATTTCATCCTTGTTACCTTCAGAAGTGCAGCAGGTATGAACGTCGGTTTGCTTTGCTTCAGTGTATCTCCCAAGTCGTAGAATTGAGTCAGTAATGGTTCGTGCATCTCTACATCCCTCTTGAACCTAAATTCATATTTTGCCAGTCTAATGATAATTTCGTGTTAGTTCTTTTCCAATCAATCCATTAACATTCACACTCCTTTGGAATTTTCCCACTTTCGAAGTGGGATCATTACATGTGTTTGAAGACTGAGAGTATGTATCCAACCTTTCACGTGTTATATGCCTGGTGAACTCTTTTTTTCTTGCTTCTCACTATGATCCCAATAACAGTAAAGAAGTTTTGTCCACTCGAGATGTCCTTCTTCGACATATGTCTTTCAGTGGTCTGTGAAATTCGTTTCATAGTATAATGTGCTCCTTCTTACCTTCGTCTAATTTCTCTTTCCTTTCGATAATAATTACTTCAAGCTGGTGCTCTTTGTTGAACCTGTCCGTGCACTGTATCCCAGTTGCAGTTTTTCCTTTCTTGCTTCATACTGTCTTGCAATCTGAGCCCTAGGTATTGATTTATGTGATTGAGTTTTTCCCAAAGTTTTCTTAAATTTTCCTGTGTCTATTATTCTCACTGTCAAGTTTAGAGTTTCTTCTCCATTATTTTTAAATTTGTGTATTCACATCTGCTGGCTTAATTTTCTGTATTTAGGTACTTTCTTCTTTCGTGAATAAAATTCATTACTGATGAGTTGTCTTTTCCTCCATTTGATCCTATGCATCTTTCATTATCACATCTCTTGAAACCAACCGTTCGTCATCTTTTGCAATACATATCCCTTTCTGAATCAGCGGTTGCCTAAACCTCCCTTTGAAACACTCGAAAGTCTTCTTAAGTCTTCTGGTATCTCCAGGTTTCCAAAAGATACATAGCTTCCTTTCACTTAAAAAAAAAAAAAATTAAACTGATTTCTGTGCACATTTTTCCAGGCACCTTTCTTTACAATTACTTGCCCACAGCTCATGGTGCTCTGTTTTATTTTATATTGTCTTGCTCTCGAATTCCTGCCTTCAATTACTTGTTTTCTCCTTACATGCAAGGAATATGTTTTTCTATTTATACTTTATTTATTTCCACCTTATAATCATGTACAAGCTAGCAGCCTATGGTACTAACCTAATGTAAGTGTAGTACTGATGTTTATCTGGCTACTCATGTTCATCTGGCTAATAAGTTGTTCGGCCGCATTCCTATTTTCTTGTTCGTAAAAAAATCATGTCCTGAGAAATTTCCTTTTGCTTTCAGCTGTAGGAAGTACCCACACAACAAACCCCACCTCACTGACCTAATTAGCTCCCTTTAGCAGGAATACGTGTATCAGAGGGAAGTGCCTAATCAGGACGCCAACGAGCACCTTACTTCGTCCCGCTGGCTGTAATGAGGCACGCCTCAGCCAGGTAGCAGGCTTCACCAGTGAGGCAGCTGCATACACTGACACTTTACACTATACGCCGGCAGGCAATGAGTTGTCTTTTCGTTTGCGATTCCATCATTTCATTGCAACAGATTCCCTCATACCCTGACGCCCAGCACAATATCACATATTTCCGTATTTACTTTAAGTGATGTTGGGTGTCCAGAAACCGCAAAATGCACTGAATAAGCAAATGTGCACTAGGGGAAGGAGAGGAAATGGGTAATTTTGGAGGACTCGTAACAGCTGAAATCAAACGATGCTTATAACTGACATACAGATCTTCATTGAAGAAAAGTAAACCACCGAGTTGGGTAATTCCCAGTTACAAGACTGCTCGCAAGCAGTGTAACTATCCGTTTTATATTAACACCAACAAATTCAGAACAGATAATTCGATAACAGTAACAACACCCACATCAGACTGACTTACAAGCAAGGAATTACATTGAAAGACAACTCAATTAATAACCTGCCAGAAATCGTATCAGTGTGTATCTAGTTAAAGTCCCGTTGCTAATAGAGAGATCTTCAGCGGTATCCCATTGAACATTGTGCGATAGACGAAGACTCTTGTTTGTAATCAATTTACTTCTCTTTTATATTTTTTAACGGTTAGCAGCCGTACGGTATTCTCTGAAGGCTGGACTTCTTAGTGTCATTTTAGCGCTTCTCTGACGTTAACAGGACGTTGTGCTCCTTTCCTGGATTTGATTATACTCTGCAGCTACAACTCGAAATCTTCTATCATTGCTCATGGAACTCGTACATGAGGCCATCTTTGGCGATTGAATGTGCTCGTATATTATAAATGTTGTGAGGTTGGTCTAAGATTTTCAATTTTCTCAAGCAGTTTAATGCTGTTTTGTTCAACCAACTAGCCTATCATGAATGACTTCATTAAGTTCATTATGTAAGTCTCTGGCTCTAGACCATCGGAGTTCTTTGAAAATGAGTCTCAAGCATCTCTTTCATATGATTTTAAAAAAATTTATATTTGTCTGGTGTACTGTGCCTCAAAACGAACTTCTGTATGTCATGGCCTTAATCGTAAGTGCCTTATAACGTCTAATTTTTATATTGACGATCACGTTTTCGCTGTCTAGTAAGTCATGTAGGGCATCAATTAGTCTGATCGTCTTCCCTTTCTTAACTTGTATGTGTAAGTTGAATATAAATTTATTGTCTAATAATACACCTGGGTATTTGACGTGGTTGGTCCCCTGTATCTTTGTGTTATTGATTTTCAGTCGGTCCCTCAGGTCTGGTCTTCTAGTGGAGAACAGGACTAAGCGTTTCTTATCAGCACTTAGACGCTCCATGTTATATTTTGTCCGCTGCTCTGTGACAGTCAGATGCCTCTAAAGGCGGCCTATGGCTGCATTCACACTGCCTCAACATCGTTTGCTAAATACCCCAATTACAAGTTTATAAATTGTAACAGACCGGAGACGACATGTAAAAGTGTATTATTTATTAGCTATCAGCTGTTATGAATATCGTTAAAGCTTCTTTTTATTTCTCCTCTTCTTTGCAATACACGCGTAATAACAAGAATGGTATTCCATATTAACTGTTTGTTCGTCACAGTGTCTGGTTATACTTTGCTACTATTATTTTATTACGTAAGTCATAGGTGAAGACTGATTTTGTCACAACTATAGCTATGCTGTTTGCCTGGGTGGACGCTGCTGATAATGAAAAACCTCGTAAGGAAGTGGAGGAAGGGGCAGCCGAGGATCTCAGCAGCCATGCTTCGGTTGCTGCTTCCAGCAACTGAAGAAAAGATTTATTTGTTCCTATAGTTCTTGTTTGTTTCGAGTTTTTTGTTCTCTTCGAGTTATTTGTTCAGTTTTGTTCTTTGTTCTTGTGTTCGAGTTTTATTTTTGTTGAGTTTTGAATTTTCATTACCAATCTTTTTCTCATTTATATACAAAAAATAAATCTTTTGTTTTTCGTCAACTGTTGTCTAGTTCATTAAGTGTGTTGCTGTAAAATGAGAGTTCACGAACATAGTCTCTAAGAAGTTCATTTTCTTGTATTTAATAGCAAGCAATAGTAGACGCTTTACATTCTGGAAACTAATCAAAGATAGCTGTTTAAAATAAAACAACACAGCCTGCTGTCAACCGAATGCCGAACACGTAAGCCCTTCGTCCACAGCACCAAATACATTGTCACCTCACGGCTGGGCCATTTTATGTAGTCTTATAGACGTGGGTATAGTACACTTCTCATTTCGTACACAGCCAGATGCCATTCACAGAAATAATATATATATAGATATATGTATCCTTGTTGCCACAGGATACATTACTTGTAATTGATCACCATATGCAGCTGTATTACCACCAACCACTACGATGTGCGTTCAAGACAGTCTAAGACACTTGAAAACCTGAGTACAGTGCCTAAAATAGGGTAAACATGTACCTCCGACAGTGGCGCATATTTTAGCTTAGTATACTATACCACATTCACTTCACAATGACACACTTCATAAGATGCTGAGAAGCTCAATTTAATTTTATAATTTTTAGAGTGGGTTCGATAAGTGTGTGTAATGAGATGTAGTGCCATATCTCCAATGACTGTGGTTAAATCATGGCCTGGAAATTTGTCCACACTTGTGAACAACTTATATGGGGGTATATACCAGCCATAAGATGTTTAGGACTCCCTTGGATAAAACATTGATGGAACTTTGCGAAGAACTCTCATAATCTACTTTCTCCTACGAAGCTTACTTCCATGTAGCAGATGCGTACATATCTGAAGATTGCACGTTCGTACCGATATAAATCGGCGCCCTCAATCTGATGTTTAAGAGATTTGTAATACACTCCTGGAAATTGAAATAAGAACACCGTGAATTCATTGTCCCAGGAAGGGGAAACTTTATTGACACATTCCTGGGGTCAGATACATCACATGATCACACTGACAGAACCACAGGCACATAGACACAGGCAACAGAGCATGCACAATGTCGGCACTAGTACAGTGTATATCCACCTTTCGCAGCAATGCAGGCTGCTATTCTCCCATGGAGACGATCGTAGAGATGCTGGATGTAGTCCTGTGGAACGGCTTGCCATGCCATTTCCACCTGGCGCCTCAGTTGGACCAGCGTTCGTGCTGGACGTGCAGACCGCGTGAGACGACGCTTCATCCAGTCCCAAACATGCTCAATGGGGGACAGATCCGGAGATCTTGCTGGCCAGGGTAGTTGACTTACACCTTCTAGAGCACGTTGGGTGGCACGGGATACATGCGGACGTGCATTGTCCTGTTGGAACAGCAAGTTCCCTTGCCGGTCTAGGAATGGTAGAACGATGGGTTCGATGACGGTTTGGATGTACCGTGCACTATTCAGTGTCCCCTCGACGATCACCAGTGGTGTACGGCCAGTGTAGGAGATCGCTCCCCACACCATGATGCCGGGTGTTGGCCCTGTGTGCCTCGGTCGTATGCAGTCCTGATTGTGGCGCTCACCTGCACGGCGCCAAACACGCATACGACCATCATTGGCACCAAGGCAGAAGCGACTCTCATCGCTGAAGACGACACGTCTCCATTCGTCCCTCCATTCACGCCTGTCGCGACACCACTGGAGGCGGGCTGCACGATGTTGGGGCGTGAGCGGAAGACGGCCTAACGGTGTGCGGGACCGTAGCCCAGCTTCATGGAGACGGTTGCGAATGGTCCTCGCCGATACCCCAGGAGCAACAGTGTCCCTAATTTGCTGGGAAGTGGCGGTGCGGTCCCCTACGGCACTGCGTAGGATCCTACGGTCTTGGCGTGCATCCGTGCGTCGCTGCGGTCCGGTCCCAGGTCGACGGGCACGTGCACCTTCCGCCGACCACTGGCGGCAACATCGATGTACTGTGGAGACCTCACGCCCCACGTGTTGAGCAATTCGGCGGTACGTCCACCCGGCCTCCCGCATGCCCACTATACGCCCTCGCTCAAAGTCCGTCAACTGCACATACGGTTCACGTCCACGCTGTCACGGCATGCTACCAGTGTTAAAGACTGCGATGGAGCTCTGTATGCCACGGCAAACTGGCTGACACTGACGGCGGCGGTGCACAAATGCTGCGCAGCTAGCGCCATTCGACGGCCAACACCGCGGTTCCTGGTATGTCCGCTGTGCCGTGCGTGTGATCATTGCTTGTACAGCCCTCTCGCAGTGTCCGGAGCAAGTATGGTGGGTCTGACACACCGGTGTCAATGTGTTCTTTTTTCCATTTCCAGGAGTGTATATTTTCTGTGATTCTCCTTACGCCTTCCGAGAGTACCGTACCTTTCTACTCGTAGTTCGTTTAGGAATATTGTATACATATTCTATACGAATTTCTCACTTCCATCTTCCGTTGTTACACGGGGTAGCTACTTCAGGAAAGACATTTAGAACAAAAACTGTTAATAAATGGCAAGCTCTCAGGGAAGAGGTTTGTCTCCCCTTATTTTCAGGTATGGATAGCTGTATGGTTCAGTGTGCATAATACATAGGCGTTAATGTAAGAGTACAATTTTTATTCCCTATAGACATGGAAAGTGTTGGCTCTTTAACGTCAGTTTAATTAATTGTACTGCATCTTGCCAAGATCATACCAAAATTGCGATTTTATCCTGTTTATGCAGCCATGAATATCCCCTAGTGCAGAACTGGGTCATAGGTCGGCACAAAATGATTTTAGCTCTGTTAATCCTCTCTCTGCTTGATCTTTGTTATTCGTTGTGTACGCCAGCTGCACTGATCTCACCATATTCATAACTTTGAGCGAGGTCATTTGCGTAAACCTGTTCTGCTATCCTCACCCTACAGATACAGCATCAATTGAATGCGATCAGAACCTTCGGAGGAGAGGTAATGTCGCTCGGCATATATGACATCCGAAAACTGGCAACCTAATAGAGAGATGAAAAGGCCAACGCCTCTTGAGCCGATATGTTTCGTCCGCACTGCGGTGGAACGTATGAATGGACCATAGCAGAGCGCAAAGTTCACAAAAGTATCTCTGTCGCTGAAATAAAAATAGAAAATAAAATTTGGAGGAAGACTGCGATGAACGTTCTTTGCACTATTGGTTTGTTGATAGACACGTCTCACTTTTGCTACTCGAAATACACGGAATGCATAGAGTGAATGTAAAAACTATTTCGGTATATTCCTGATGGGAAACTAATCCAGCAGACAAACTACTAAGCTATCAAAACACAGACTACATAGCTATATGGTGTAAGAATAATTTTCCTGGTGGAATAGAAGATAGAAATAAATACGCTACATAAGATAAAATTGTAAGGAGTCGTCCGTTTCGTCGGTCCGCAAGTGTTTGAAAGCACAAGAAAAAGTACGGTAGTTAAATGCTTTCTTAAATTATTCGTCGATTCAATTTGAATGCCATTCTAGAGTAACTCAACGAATAACAAGCGCTTCTGACACTTCGCAATGTATAAATAACCGCAGTAAATAAATAAAAGAACAAATATCACAAGAAATCGGTCTCTATCTCACAGTAAATATTAATGCCCTACTTCAGAGAAAAAACCAACAGCTCCAATTATGTCATGAGGCTGACTATTTGTCTTACAGTGAAATGTGCTTCAGTAACCAACTAAAGAAAAAGTGCCTGCAATTAGCCAATATATTGGAACCGAAATAAAGCCTTCTGTTATGAATCATAATAAAACACCCTATGTTCAGACAACCACGCAAAGAGAATGACAAACATTACAAGCAAATCATGGTTGTTGTATGCGCGAAATATTAATGAAACGCAATGTATCAAAAAATCAATAGATTCCAATACTTGGTGATGCGTATGCTGTTTACAGGAACAAACTGAAACAGACATTTGAAACTCTGGCAGTGAATGTGAGTATAGTGAGGTAGCAAACAGTTATCGTGTCAGACATCCCTTACAGAAATCATCAAATAGATTCTTCTTGTGTAAAAGACATTCAAGAAGCAAGGCAGTGCGTAAAGAAATATTTGCCAGTCAGTTGGGTATGTATGCATTTTTTGTTTGCTTTATATCTCCTCTGTTAACTACAAATTCCCGCTGATTGCTTTTTTCCTTATTCCATGGTGATACTGTAATGGACATTTTCTCCGCCAAATAACGAAGTGCATTTTCAGTGATTCATTAAATATGTAACGATAATGTGATATAAGTTATACCACTAGTTTTTTTGTTATTTTGTATTTAAGTGTAAATTAAATTGAAGTATTTTAGATATTCTGATGTTACAAGCACTTTGGACTGTATGCAGGTTACAAGTATAGAGATCGCTTTCGTCTAGCAGGAAAACTTTTATCTGTGCAAAATTTTGATAAGGAGGAATCGAAAAATGGTAGGGGTCAGTCGCTGATGGGGCTCGGTGACCTAATGACGAACAGACAGGACAAGAAATTCAACCAGTGAGAGAGAGTGATAGTTTCGAGGAAAGTGAGGGAGTTTCTTTGTGACGAAAGTCACTAGATTTTATGTAGAGCTTAGAATTATCGTAACGAGTAGAAGAATGACCATGCAGAGACGAACAGAGTTTTAAGAATACACCGATGTTAACGGTATAAACGAAGAATTGGATATGCAACACAAGAATATTTCAAGCAAAAAGATAGAAAGAAAAAATATCAAAAAAGGCGATTCAAGACTGTAAAATTTGACAGTGAATAAATGCATGAGAAAAGAAAAATCAAGCCATCAGAAGTATGAGAAGAACTAGCAGTCATCACAGAACGCTAGCGTACAGTGAATTTGCCGAGGCTGAGTACACTGAATAGTTATCAGCTTTATTTTGATTGAGGGAAAACTATGAACGTCAATAGTAATGTGGATGGTGTTGTGAAAAGTGACTGTTTAGCGGCCTACCATATTTATAGAATTTGGTCTGAGAATTGACTGTCTATTAAAAAATTACCTGTAATGAGGACCAAAGCAAACATTACTTGAAGAGTGTTCCTCAACACATATTTTGTGCAGACGTTAATTATAGTTAGAGACATTTAAAAGACTTTGAAGGTTAGGGAATGTTATCCAAAAGAACAATTGTTGAGCTGATATATTTTTATATTCACTAAAACAAAGATCTGTCTTGCAATTAAATGTTGTTCTCATGTTATTAGAGACTGTATGATTTCTGTATAGTCAATATTTTTCTTGTACTTTAAATTGCAACAGTTGGTGTTGGTTAAGTCTTGCATAAAGTTTTCCCTCCTGCGAAAATGAATAATTCTCAATTATTATAATGAGGTTGGGCTACTCTCAGTGACGATTCTCAGACCCCGACACCAAAAACGAGCAGTGTACTTTATATTTGATGTTTAAAATAGTCAGTTTGTCAGAAATGCTTCAGGACAGGGTTTTTAAAGAATAGAAAACTGCGCTTGGCAAGTCATGACCCTAGCTCCGAACTAAGTAGTCCCCTTGGCTACCTACTAACGGTTACTAACGTTGCTGGAGGTCTTGGAAGCAAGCAGGGAAATTTTCAGTTGTGGTGTTTCTAAATTCATTTCTCAAAGCTTATAGGATGTCTGCGATATCTTGATGCAACGTTCCATTCAGTCACCTCTTCATTCGCGGAAACAAGGAAAAAATTTGAAGGCGAGAGATCGGGAGAATATGGTTGATGTGGGATGTCAATAATAGAATGACTGAACAGATACTCGATAACAGATGAAGCAGTGAGGTGTCTTGTGTTGTCATGCAGTAAGAAGCAGTCTTGTGAATGCCGCAAATTAGGGCGGCGATGTCGAATTGCTTGTCCCAAACCTTTCAAGACTTCGATGTAAGCAATTTTGTTCACTGTTTGACCTGGAGGAACATACTACAGGCGAACTTATCCTTTAGTATCAAAGAATGTGTTCAACATTGTCTTTGTTCTCGAAGATTGTCGTTTGCTACCGGTAGCACCAAACTTAATCACTAACAATAATTTTTGACCGAAATGTGGAATGACTCTATGCAGTACTTTAGCAGAATCTCTTCGTCTTCCCTCTTTCCGTTCGTCTGTTAGTGTTTGAGGGACGAGTTTGCAGTATTTTTCCGTTTGCCTAAATCTTCGCATAAAATCTCAAGACACATCAAGATTCAAATTGAGTTCTCCTGATGTCCCACGCACAGCTGCAAGTCGCTTGGAATAAAAGCCTTACACGCTCCTCGTTTGCATCGCTATGTGCTGTAGACGGGCAACCAGATCGTGTTCGTCTTGATTCGAATCTCTGTCTTCACGAAACCCTTTGTGTTCTTGAAAGTGCCTCGCCTGCATTTATTGCCCAGTTTCATTAGAGGTTTTCCAGAGCTTGATGCAGAACTTTACACTCACTCTTTGCTCATGATCAGTATCCATTGTGTTAGCGTAAATAAAGTGCCAAAAACCAAAACAGTGTGTTGCTAAGCACACCACTGTCACATCGTTAGTTTGTACGGTAACATGGCCGAGGTCATTTCAGAAATGGACTCATGCCAGGTAACATAAATACAACATTTGACCTTTTTAGTATTGCAAACTCAAAAACAAAAAACCTTGTCCTAGAATGTTTCTGACAAAGAGACAGATTTAAAATATTTACTGCTGGTTAACTTTTCCTTTTACTGAAAACAAGTTGAATGTTCCTAGGATCTAGCTTTCCTCTGATTAGTAAGATATGAGTAGGAGTTGTGCGTTAATACATAATATGATTATCTATCTCTGGCGAGCTTGTAATACCACAAAACGTGTAATCAGATTGATGCAGCTGCCCTCTCAATAAAGTAGCTTAATAAAACAAAAAGTATCGCATTTCTGAATATTCACTATGGGCAACTAGTTCTGAATGAAATATAAATTGAATTGACCCCGAGAGTATTTATCTTGTTACTTCCACTCACGGCTTTGAAGAAAGCTTGTTTAGCAACGCATGTTGACTCACAAACACTGTGCTTCATTTAACATTGGTATGGATTTGAAATAAAACGTATAAGATTTATTACTTGGACTATTATTGTGCCTCATATACACAAAATTCCCCATAGTGACGTCACCTAAAGTAACATGTATCACATGTTGTCCTTAGCACCCCCTTACAAAAATCAGTTTTTCGACGGATATTAGAAGTGATGTCAGGTACAGCTTATTCGGTGAATGAAATACCGACTTGCTAAAGCCAACCGCAAGATAAAGTCATTTCATAAACAGAACGCAGGCTATTTCAAAGAATCGTATTCATTGAGAGTCACTCTGTCCTGAGACAGACAAATTTGCACCAATCAACAAGGCCTGCACACTGCCAGCATTTTGTAGTGCATAATGGTTAGATATCCCCAGGAGAGCTTCGTTCTTAATAAAGTTTCTGACACCTACCAACTATTGCCGATTCACACACACACACACACACACACATACACACAGTCTCTCTCACACACACACACACACACACACCCACACACACCCACACACCCACCCACACACACACACACACACACATATATATATATATATATATATATATATATATATATATATATATATATATATGTGTGTGTGTGTGTGTGTGTCTTTACACACACACACACACACACACACACACACACACACACACATATATATATATATATATATATATATGTGTGTGTGTGTGTGTGTGTGTGTGTGTGTGTGTGTGTGTGTGTGTGTGTGTAAAGACACAAACCTGTTCCTGTGTGTATGTGAAAGCAGCAATAATTTCCATGTGTCATACATATTCCTCAGCATGTGTAAATGCAGGCACTTGCAACAACCCATTATTTCACGCTGTATGATAGAACATCATATCCATACCATAGTCATGGGCAGATGAGTAAGAAGCCTTCATTATTGTTCTGCTTTTATATGGCCAATGACTTTGGAGTTGATTACCTGGTTGGCTGGGGCACTCCTGCGCTTGTTAACCTTATCATGTACACTGTCACAGCAGATCACATAAGAAAAGTCAATCTGTGGGTTCAAAGGTGAGAGAAAAAATCCCTTGCAGATAACTGAGATGAAACAAAACGAATCTATAGGATTTGGCAAATATCCAAATATAATGAACGACTTTCATCAGACGCTCTTAAAACTGGAGAGCATGTTCAAACTTTTTTTATCAAGGTAAAAAGAAGAACATATTCCAACTTGATCGCTTTTCACAACCTCTACCGCTAGGAAATCGTACTTATTCGCAAGTGCAATCAGAATTAAAATATTTCATTATTCACTATATAGTAGTTAATTTGTTTGATAAATAGTCTTGACAAATTTCTACGTGTTCATCCTGTAATTATCATCAATGTCTGTGAGAGCAATTGTATTCTATGCTCTTGAGTAACACCATTAGTAATAATTTTATACATGTAACACTGATTTAGTACAATATAAGAAGTTTCTAGGAATGATACTTGAAGGATGTTACCCATATCGAAGGCATGACTGCAATATGAGTTACATTATTTACAATTAATAATAAAAGCTGTGCAAAACACTTAGATTGAAAAAGCTCTTGCATAAGAGGCAAATGTAAATCCCCACAAAAATGAAAATGTACATGACTTAGTCAAAGCTATGGCCTCATTGTTGTCGTGATGTAAGCGAACATCAACAGCTCATATGTGAAAGTAATACAAACTACAATTTATCTCTACGAATCGGATTTCTATCAATACCAGCACATACACATGGTTTCAAAACACACGATCACTGATAGTCAAACAGTACCTTTTGGTGTAGAAGCTCCTAATGCTAGTGTCATGAAGTCTCTCACTGCAGAGTGTCGCTTCATAATGCAGCCTAATTTTAAAATACTCAGTGAGTACAACTTTGTTTAACTGGCAAAGGGAGGACAGTTTGTGATATGTTAATTCAACTAAGGAAAACTTCATTGCTGAAGTTCTGTAAAGCTTCTGTGAAAAATTTTTTCATGGGGTTTTTCACATTTAAAATTGATGTTTGCTTTAATACTCTCACCCATTTTGCAGATAAAACAACGTTATTCGATGGAATAGACAAGGTACCTGTGTTCTAATGTTCAAGACCGCTGCCAGTGGGACACTGGACATGGTACCAATTGGAAAATACTGCACTTAACTTTTTGACGAATTTCCTGGCCACAAATCCAGCAACGTATCCGACAACATTATTCAGATATCAAGTGAGATAGCTAGATGCGTTATATAACCATGGTCACTATTTATTAATGCCATCCCTGGAACAGATGGCAACTGATTGCATTCAACTTCTTCATTTACAGATTAGTTTATGTTACGCTGAGAACGGCATCGTTGGTAGAACAATTTGCAGTTGTAGGTTTTCCAGTTTGGAAGTGGACCAGAAGTCTCTTTAAAGTAGCTTCAAATTGCTGAGCTATGGGTGTATAATTCTGACCCCCCCCACCTCCCCCACCACTAAATACCGGGTGATCAAAAAGTCAGTATAAATTTGAAAACTTAATAAACCACGAAATAATGTAGATAGAGAGGTAAAAACTGACACACATGCTTGGAATGACATAGGTTTTATTCGCACCACCCCATATTTCTAGACGCGTCAAAGACCTGTTGCGCGCGGCGTTTGTTGATGATCGTGTGCTCAGCCGCCACTCTCGTCATGCTTGGCCTCCCAGGTCCCCAGACCTCAGTCCGTGCGATTATTGGCTTTGGGGTTACCTGAAGTCGCAAGTGTATCATGATCGACCGTCGTCTCTAGGGTTGCTGACAGACAACATCCGACGCCAATTCCTTACCATAACTCTGAGCATGCTTTACAGTGCTGTTCACAACATTATTCCTTGACTACAGCTGTTGTTGAGGAAGCATGGTGGACATATTGAGCATTTCATGTAAAGAACATCATCTTTGCTTTGTCTTACTTTGTTATGCTAATTATTGCTGCTCTGATCAGATGAAGCGCCATCTGTCGGACATTTTTTGAAGTTTTGTATTTTTTGATTCTAAGAAAACCCCATGTCATTCCAAGAATGTGTGTCAATTTGTACCTCTCTATCTACATTATTCCGTGATTTATTCAGTTTTCAAATTTAAACTGGCTTTTTGATCACCCGGTACTTCCAAGTGATCTTGACTAAGTTTCTGTGCCAATAAAAATGTAATTCCTTGTGCAAATCTACTTGTAATATTGTCATACACAACTAGCGATGAACACAAATGATCATGCATGTAAACCCAATTCATCTTGTGGAATGCACCAGTAATGTTCACCAAACAAATTCTTTTAATGCAAACAGCCAATATTTCGCATCCTTTACTTATGTGCGTACATCACTGTATGTAGTTGGGGCTAGAGGTCTTTTGTATCCCCTGCAATATAGGTTCCTACTGCTTAATATGTGGAATAATTGTGTGCTGTTGCCTCACAGCCCTGAAACTGGGACATTCCCAAATTTTTGTCACAGTATTCATTATCATTGGCTACACTTCCACTAAATGTCTTTTCAGCAAGTTTAACTTTCATGGGTTCTTTGTGCCAATTAATACGGCTTCTTTTTAGTTCTGTCCCCAAATGCCATCCCTCTTCCCTCTGTAAGTTCCATAATCCACAAAATAACTGCATTATATTCAGTCAGTTTTATGAAAATTATCCCCTTTGTGGCAAGACAGTCTGTCACCAGTTGTGTGATGTGGCAAGCATCCAACGGAGTACGTTCTTTTATATCTGTTGATAGATTTATGAATCTTGGTTTCACATCGTCTGCACTAAGTTCATCCCCCAAATAATGAGCCATCGCCAAGTTAACAGCGGTACATCAAATCTTAGGAAGAGCACGTTAATATCTATGTGTTTCAGGAAATCAAGACAAGGCAGAACTAAATTGTTACTTTCACTGCCCCTAAAACCACATGAAAGAAAATACCCCACTGGAATTTTGCAGTAGTCTTTCAGTGCAACAGCCACGAAGACCAAGCCATCTTTTACCTCGGATAAGTCATCACACCTATCACAATCTGCGTTTCCAACAAACCACTGACCATCAAATTCTGTGTGCTTCCTGATGGGCATTTATTTCATCATGAGAGACACCACAACTTTGTTTGCCCTTAGTTTTAATATGGCGTGATTTCAAGATAAGTGCAGTTTTTTCTTCTGCACAGAACTATAATTTACCATTTACTCCTTGGTGCCATTTTCGTTAGGATATGGTAACGTATTTTCAAAAATTTCTCTAACGTTGTCGTAGGCTAGGCTTGAAAAAAGTTAAAAGTGAGTGCAAATTTACATAGCTCTTTAGCGTAGCCCTTTCCATATTCTCCTTTAAAGCTACTCAATAGATGGACAACAACTGGTGGGAAAATATTCTACAAACAGAAAAGGAACAACTTGTGATAACAACTGAATAACAAATTTGCCTAAAATTAGACAAGTGGACAACTTATTAGTAGTAAAATGTGCATTTAAAGTAATTTTAGTAAGAGTATGGCAGGTGTATACTACTGCCCTTAAGCTCCAACACTTGTGTTTGAAAGATTAAATGTACAACATACAAAACAGTAAACATATCTTTGTAGCGATATACAGGTAATAAGACAAAGCATTTGGAAGTATTGGTTTACCTCCGCCATGTCAGCTGTTTTAATTATGAGGGTAGTTACTGGAGCAGTATCGAATTTGTTTGTTAAATGACGGCGTTTCTGTCTCTCTAAACGTAATTTTTTCTTCGTCACTTCAAGTCTACATGTCGCAAATTCCACAAAATTAGTCGGTTTATTTGGAGATAAAGTTACTGGTTCCTTTGTGTAATCCCCTATATACGATTTTATGAAAGTTGTTGGCTATTTCAGTTGATGTAGATCTGTGACAGGACTAAAAAGAAGCAATATGATGACAAAATTTCCTGCACTGATTTTCAACACAAATTTAACATTTTACTGCTAGCAACTACAGTTATACAACGTATACACAATCAGCTAATTATGTTATCATGAAACAGTTTGCACATTATGCTAACGGACTATTTCTGTGTACAGTATATCTTGCTCCTTTTGAACCACACTTACAGTAGAGAATTTCTGCGTGGGAAAACTCCAGCTGCAATAATACAAAAATAATTTATTCATTGCAGAAAAAGGAAACTAAGACCATTTTCAATAAAAAACTGAGTCATGCAGAACTGCCTACCATAATCTAAAAGTTTTAACGTTACCATCCATTTACATGTACAGAACAATTTCGTAAATCGTTGCCAGTGTATTGCCAGGAAGAAAACCATGTGTTCATTCACATGACAACAAATAAAGGCCAACGTAGAAGTATGCCACACAAACTGTGAACTACTGAGAAAGCTCCTTGGTGCTCGGTTGTAAAACTTTACTTCCTAAGAGTATACAGGGCAGTATGGTTAAAAAGGTATTCCGGAAAGAGCTAAAGGATTATTTAATGGAAACAAATTTTATGCATCACATAGTTTTGGATGTATGATCTGTTGTTAAGGAATATACGAATAGCTTTAAGACCTAAATATTAATCGAGAGAAAAATCTATGCAGTCTACTCTCATTATCAACAAATTTATGTTCTATATTTTAATATGTAGACTATGTATTTTAAGTATTAGATTAAACTGACTTGTCCTATATTACAAGTACACACACTATAGATAATGTAATGATATGGAAACAAAGGTAACAAAATAAATGAAACATTTTGATCTGAGTAACCTTCCAATTGTCTGTTAACAAAAAATTTTCCTCAACGATACTATTCAGCTTTTTATTCAAACTAAACCAATCTTGAGCTAAATGTAGTTTCAGATGGAATCAAATTATACGTGTAAGTCAGTCAGACTTGTGCACAACAAGTTTCATTGCAATCGTTTCGATGAAAGTACAAACAAAATGCAACTTATATAACATTTTCCGAATTAGACGACGCTTCTTGTACATTTCTTCGAGTTGGTGATTTGCTCTTTTTTCTCTGAGGTGCTAAGTGCCTAGGAAGATCAAAAATTATATATATGAACATAGTAACTGTTCTCGAAAGAACAGCTACCATTAATGACCGTGTATTTTCTCTGGAATAAAAGATAATTAATTGAAACCCCCAGCTGCCGACAGGTGTTGTTGATATACCTCGATGGTGACAGCTGAAAATGTGTGCCAAGACCAGGATTCGAACCCGGCATCTCCTGCTTACATGGGAGACGCTCTATCTATCTGAGCCACCGAGGACAAAGACGAACAGTGCGACTGCAGGACTTCGCCCTTGCACGCTCTCTGTGTGAAATTTAAGAGGATGCTTTCTTCTTCAAATGCGCCGCTATTTCGGCTTGCTCCTAACTATCATATGAACAGTAGTCACAATCTCATAAACAATTTTTCAACAAAATCCCCAAACAGAGTAATTAATATCTCTCAAATATCTGTACCTGGTTTGTCTCCCCGTACATAATTTTCATGACGTAATCGGTAGACTGACTACATACCGACGCTTCAAACTCGTTAATTTATCTGAAATTCAACTGAGGCGCTATAAATAGTTTAGGGGACGACTTCTGTTCCCTTCTCGGACATAAACGAAAACTTCATCGATTTACTAACAAAGCTATTCAACTCTACAACAAATATACTCCCCTAAAGATATTAAATGTAAGCAGGAAGGCTGTACCCTGGCTAACTGAGGAACTAGAGACGCTGTATATCGGGCATACAAACAGTGCCCCACAGGTGAAAATCAATCCGCTTACAAGCAGAAGCAGAAAAGAGTCGGCCAAGAGGCGACAGATGTAAAACGCAGGCATGGCCAGAAATTAACGTACAACAGAAATAGACCAGTTGACCTACAGGAAAAGCTGCGTGGTCTTGGTGTAGGCAAAGTAAAAGCTGCAGTTGCTCCAACTGTCCCACCCGAAAAAATGAATCGATATTTCACATTACCTCGGAACACAATTGAACTACAAACAAAACAGAGACTCACTGATTATCTCAAGGGAGTAAACGACTCTAGCCACGAAAAGTTGTATCTATAGCATGTTACTTGCTGTGTGGTAAGAAATGCAATCAAGAGTATCAGATCAGTGTCTACCGGACACGATGGCATCGCAGTCCAATGGTGAAGCTTATTATTGAGCCACTACTGCCCACTATAACAGACGTATTGGACCACTCTTTAACTACAAATACTTTCCCTGTGCCCCCAGCTGCCGACAGGTGTTGTTGTTACTAAAATAATTTATTACTTGGGCTATTATTGTGCCTCATATACACAAAATTCCCCATTATGACATCACCTAAAGTAACATGAATCACAAGTTGTCCTTAGCACACCCTTACAAAAATCAGTTTTTCAACGGATATTAGAAGATCATGTCAGGTACAGCTTATTCGGTGAATGAACTACCGACAGCAAGATAAAGAGATTTGACAAACAGAACGCAAGCTATTTCAAAGAATCGTATTCTTTGAGAGTCAGTCTGCCCTGAGCTAGACAGATTTGCACTAGCCAACGTGGCTCGCCCACTGCCAGCATTTCGTAGTGCATAACGGTTAGATTTTCCCAGGGGAGTTTTGTTGTTAATAAAGTGTCTGACACCTGCAAACTATGGCTGATTCACACACACAAACACACACACACACACACACACACACACACACACACACACACACACACACATATACATATATATATATATATATATATATATATATATATATATATATATATATATATATATGGTGTTACAAAAAGTTACGGCCAAACTTTCAGGAAACATTCCTCAAACACAAATAAAGAAAAGATGTTCTGTGGACATGTGTCCGGAAACGCTTAATTTCCATGTTAGAGCTCATTTTAGTTTCGTCAGTATGTACTGTACTTCCTCGATTCACCGCCATGATTTCATACGGGATACTCTACCTGTGCTGCTAGAACATGTGACTTTACAAGTACAACAAAATGGTTCAAATGGCTCTGAGCACCATGGGACTCAACTGCTGAGGTCATTAGTCCCCTAGAACTTTGAACTAGTTAAACCTAACTAACCTAAGGACATCACAAACATCCATGCCCGAGGCAGGATTCGAACCTGCGACCGTAGCGGTCTTGCGGTTCCAGACTGCAGCGCCTTTAACCGCACGGCCACTTCGGCCGGCCAAGTACAACACAACATGTGGTTCATGCAAGATGGATCTCCTGCACATTTCAGTCGAAGTGTTCGTATGCTTCTCAACAACATATTCGGTGACCGATGGATTGGTAGAGGCGGACCAATTTCATGGCCTCCACGATCTCCTGACCTCAACCCTCTTGACTTTCATTTATGGGGGCATTTGAAAGCTCTTGTCTACGCAACCCCGGTACCAAATGTAGAGACTCTTCGTGCTCGTATTGTGGACGGCTGTGATACAATACGCCATTCTCCATGGCTACATCAGCGCATCAGGGATTCCATGCGACGGAGGCTGGATGCATGTATCCTCGCTAACGGAGGACATTTTGAACATTTCCTGTAACAATGTGTTTGAAGTCACGCTGGTGCGTTCTGTTGCTGTGTGTTTCTATTCCATGATTAATGTGATTTGAAGAGAAGTAATAAAATGAGCTCTAACGTGGAAAGTAAGCGTTTCCGGACACATGTCCACATAACATATTTTCTTTCTTTGTGTGTGAGGAATGTTTCCTGAAAATTTGGCCGTACCTTTTTCTAACGCCATATATATATATATATATATATATATATATATATATATATATATATATATATATATATATATATTACTGATCATTAAAATGATGATGTGCTACAGACGCGAAATTTAATCGACACGAAGAAGATGCTGTGATATGCAAGTGAATAGCTTTTCAGAGCATTCACACAAGGTTGGCGCCGGTGGCGACACCTACAACGTGCTGACACGAGGAAAGTTTCCAACCGATTTCTCATACACAAACAGCAGTGGACAGTCGTTGCCTGGTGAAACGTTGTTGTGATGCCTCGTGTAGGGAGGAGAAATGCGTACCATCATGTTTCCGACTTTGATAAAGGTCGGATTGTAGCCTATGGGGATTGCGGTTTATCGTATCGCGACATTGCTGCTCGCGTTGGTCGAGATCCAATGACTGTTAGCAGAATATGGAATCGGTGGGTTTAGGAGGGTAATACGGAACGCCGTGCTGGTTCCCAACGGCCTCGTATCACTAGCAGTCGAGATGACAAGCATCTTATCCACATGGCTGTAACGGATCGCGCAGCCACGTCTCGATCCCTGAGTAAACAGATGTGGACGTTTGCAAGACAACAACCATCTGCACGAAAAGTTCGACGACGTTTATAGCAGCATGGACCATCAGCTCGGAGACCATGGCTGCCGTTACCCTTGACGCTACATCACAGACAGGATCGCCTGCGATGGTGTACTTAACGACGAACCTGGGTGCACGAATGGCAAAACGTCATTTTTTCGGATGAATCCAGATTCCGTTTACAGCATCATGATGGTCGCATCCGTGTTTGGGGACATCGCGGTGAACGTACATTGGAAGCGTGTATTCGTCATCGCCATACTGGCGGATCACCCTGCGTGGTGGTATGGGGTACCATTGGTTACACGTCTCGGTCACCTCTTGTTCGCATTGACGGCACTTTGAACAGTGGACGTTACATTTCACATGCGTTACGATCCGTGGCTCTACCCTTCATTCGACACCTGCGAAACCCTACATTTCAACAGGATAATACACGACCGCATGTTGCAGGTCCTGTACGGGCCTTTCTGGATACAGAGAATGTTCGACTGCTGTCCTGGCCAGCACATTCTCCCGATCTCTCACCAACTGAAAACGTCTGATCAATGGTGGCCGAGCCCGCATCTCGTGGTCGTGCGGTAGCGTTCTCGCTTCCCACTCCCGGGTTCCCGGGTTCGATTCCCGGCGGGGTCAGGGATTTTCTCTGCCTCGTGATGGCTGGGTGTTGTGTGCTGTCCTTAGGTTAGTTAGGTTTAAGTAGTTCTAAGTTCTAGGGGACTTATGACCACAGCAGTTGAGTCCCATAGTGCTCAGAGCCATTTGAATGGTGGCCGAGCAACTGGCTCGTCACAATACGCCAGTCACTACTCTTGATGACCTGTGGTATCGAGTTGAACCTGCATGGGCAGCTGTACCTGTACACGCCATCCAAGCTCTGTTTGACTCAATGCCCAGGCTTATCATGGCCGTTATTACTGCCAGAGGTGGCTGTTCTGGGTACTGATTTCTCAGGATCTATGCACCCAAATTGCGTGAAAATGTAATCACATGTCAGTTCTCGTGTAATATGTTTGTCTAAAGTGTTATATATATTCTCAGCATGTGTAAATGCAGGCACTTTCAACAACACATTATTTCACGCTATAAGACAGAACATCCTATCCGTACCATAGTCATGGGCAGATGAATAAGAAGCCTTCATTATTGTTCTGCTTTTATATGGCCAATGACTTTGGCCCTGATTACCTCGTTGGCTGGGGCCCTCTTGCTCTTATTAACCTTATTATGTACACTATCACAGCAGATCACATAACTAAAGTCAATCAGTAGGTTCAAAGGTGAGAGAATAAATCAATTGCAGATAACTGAGTAGAAACATACCGAATCTATAGAATTTTGCAAATATCCAAATATAATGGACAACTTTCATCAGAGTCTCTTAAAACGGGAGAACAGGCTATAAACTTTTTTATGAACTAAAAAGAAGAACACATTCCAAGCTGACCGCTTTTCATAACCTCTATTGCTGGGAAGTCGTAATTATTTGCAAGTACAATCAGAAATAAAATATTTCAATAACGACTAAATAGCAGAAAATTTATTTGATGAATAGTCTTGATAAATTTCAACATGTTCCTCCCACAATTATCATCAATGTCTGTGAGGGTAATTTTATTATATGATATTGATTAACAACATTAGTAATAATTTTATACGTGCAACACTGATTTAGTAAAATGTGAGAAGTTCCCAGGAATGATACCTGAAAGATGTTACCCATATCGAAGACATGATTGTAATATGATTTAAATTATGTACAATTAACAGTAGAAGTTGTGCAAAATATTTAGATTGAAAAAGCTCTTGCATAAGAGACAAATGTAAATCGTCACAAAAATGAAATGACTTAGTCAAAGCTATGGCGTCACTGTTGTCGTGATGTAAGTGAACATCAACAGCTAATATGTGAAAGTAATACAAAATACAAAAATATGATATTAAATAGTGTAAAATGTTAACTCAAGACCTCGCTGTGGATGTGATGTAAATGAAACATACGTAGCTAGCATATCAATAGAATTACTGTAAGAAGCTTAAGCTTAAGGTTGCTCTTAATAGCTAACTTACAGATATGTGATTTACGTGTACTATCGTAACTATTTTATAAATCTGAGCACCCATCTCATTCATGCTCGTCTTTGGGGTAGAATTGTATATACCAAAAAACGGAAGATTATTGTTTTGGCAACTTCATCATGGTCGCATGAAGGACACATTAAATGTGTAAAATCACTAAGTTGATGGAGATAATCTATACAGAAAAGATCAAACAACTCTTAATGATCGAGACCCGATTATTTATCACACCAACGATATTACTGCAAAGCATTATGAAGTGGCTTCCAGTATAGCCTAGTGACACACAAAATTTGCCTCAGGTGGCATGTGCAGTTACTTAGCTAATGTTGTAATTACCAAGGCTCAGTACGTGAGAGCATTAATGAATGAAGATGGTCCACAGTGCTAGAGAATTGGTCCTTGTCCTGTTAAATTAATGTAGATGAAGTTACAAGTGTCATGTAACACATAACAGTTCGCCATCTGTGAAACATAGAAGGATAAGTGTTGTGTACATAGTTCCGCGTAGTCAGTGCGTACACAACTCTCCCAATAGAGAGCGCCCCACTAAGCACAACAGTGCAGGCGCAGCGTTCGTCCATCTCCGCACTACGAGATGGCGCTGTCTTAGAGACGGACCAAATTCTGCTTCCGCCGACCCGCATATTAATATGTCTCGCAGCCAATGAGATTGCTGCTAACGTAGAACCTTTTCTCCTCGTGGATCACACTCGTGCAGTGATATCTGAATGCTCGAGGTATTATAACGAGTGTACAGACCTCCGATTAGTCAGTCTGCATTTGTCTGCATTAGTCTGCATTTGTCTGTACCAGTCTATAGTCAAGTTTCAGTCTGCGCCTAATAGGATTACCATATCCCTGTACGTAGCCATGAAGATAAATGAATAGACACTTTGTCAAGTATCAGAGATATGTGAGAATAAGATTAACGCCCCAAGACCAAAGGAACTTCAGATTGTCAGTTGTAAACTGCATCAAGAATGAAGTTACGTTATGTCTATGCTTTTTATTATTTTAATAAATGTGTGTGAATATTAATCCAGTTCTGTTTAAAGTTGGTCAACGTCAATCTGCTACTCTAAGTGTGCAAGTGGCATTTCTATCGTCTGACCTAACGGCAGAAGATAAACACGCCACGATAAGACCACGAGACATATTGCTGAGACTCGCCTACTTCTTTAGAGCGACAAGTCAAATAATCTGATGGTGTGCGTACTAAAGGTCTTACAGTATGCACACCACAATAAGAAATGAGCTTGTATTTATAAACTTGAAATAGCAGACATACACATTATTCGTGAGTGTAACAAGGAATGGCTGATCTTTTAGTGGCTCCAGAATTACCTTCCATGCCGTTTGGTGGCTTTAAGAGTATGCTTTAGATGTATGGCGCGTGCTCAAAGACATAACGCTAATCGTTATCTTTGGCGCATCAAGTATGCGGAAAGTATTTAAGTATACACTACAATGACAATATTTCGTTTCATTACTATCATGGTTGTGTACTTCTGCTTAACTACATAATTTGTACTGAATTTAATTGATGAAAGGTGCGAATCAGAAATAAAGATTTTAGATTTCCGTTACCTTTATAATATTATTGTTGTATCTCGGGCAGACAAATGTTTTACGTTGGAAGGGCGCAGTAACTTTGTTATGTTCTGCAGACTGTCTCTTTTCTGCTTGCGTTTTCTTAGATTTTTTATCATACCAGGGGAAAAGTTCACACTGCGAAAGGATTTGACGCCGGCCGGGGTGGCCGAGCGGTTCTAGGCGCTACAGTCTGGAACCGCGCGGCCGCTACGGTCGCAGGCTCGAATCCTGCCTCGGGCATGGATGTCTGTGATGTCCTTAGGTTATCTAGGTTTAAGTAGGGGACTGATGACTGCAGAAGTTAAGTCCCATAGTGTTCAGAGTCATTTGAACCATTTTTTTGAATGGATTTGACTTTTATTCGCATTTTATTACGCTCGATATTCAACATATTACGTACCTTTACCCACCTTTCCTAAACGTGGATGATTGCTTGGTTGTGTGAACGTCTGTGTAAATACGAACGCACGCACATCGATAAATTTAGATGGGCCTCTTCGGTCCCGTCTTTGGGCCTTGGAATCGCCGTAGGATCTTTCCCGGAGGCTACGTTGTGTCGGCAGTCTAGCGGGTGCGAGCAGATGGGGGAAGCTCGGTCTGCTTGTTCATTCTTAACGAGTGGCTTCACGATTGGTTCCTTGAAGAACGCTGCGCAAGAAAAACGATTGCTTCAATTTTTTATGCTTAGGAAATACTGAAATGAGAAACCAGCTGCTGTGTCTGCTGTCTCCTGACTGGAGGAGACTCTCAGAACCACTGAAAAATCACTTTGTCGACTGGTCAGTTCGCCACTTCCAAGTTTTTATCTGTCTCTTTCCTCGGAGTTGCTACAGACTGAAAGTTGTTCAGAGTCAGCAGACGCTGTTCGGGGTCTGTTTAGTGTGACTGCTACTGCTGTGCTCACTAGAAATGTGATTTTAGTTGTCAGATAGTAAGTATTACCATGTTAGGAAGTATCTACGATTTTTAATTAATTTGTCAGAAGCACTTTTTGGACACTTCGTGAGTGATAAATATCTGATCGTTTAACTAGATTCAGTTAGGGAAGGCCTTGTTCCTCATCCAGTCATGATTTACTTCTTGCATCGCGATTCTTATTAAGTTTCTTGATGTCTTTCCATTGTCGGCTTCAAGCCAGTTTTCACAGCTCGTCTGCCCTAGAGATGGTGACCTAGTCGTCTGCTCTCTTTAAGTGTCTCGATTTTTGTTTCTCTTATTTGTCCACTTCGAATTTTTCACTTAACCTAATCCTTACGGAATACTGTTGACTAAAATTGTTAAAGCAGACACCCCTCAAGGATCGATAGTGAAAGGACTTTTTAAATTATAAGTGTTTACAGGAGTTGAGTGTTTCATTCTGTTTCGTTAATAAATGTAGCTTGGAGTGAACTACTAACCCAAACTTCTCCCTAACGTGCATTACAGCACACCATCCAATATTCCTGTACTCATTAACCCCAACTGCCCTGTAATTAAAATCTATAAGAACACATATATTTAAATTTTGTTCCTCATCGGCCGTTCTCAAGTTTGAGTTCCAATTCCCATTGCAAACTTTAGTAAAAACAAAAAAAGTAATTACGACCAAATTCAATTAAGATATCGTATGACTTCAACCAGTTCGGCGCAGTGGGTGTCAGAGAGTGATGGACATTTGTGGGGTGCTGCCCATTCGTCTCGTATAGAATGCCTAAAGGATGCTGCGTTCTCGGAATGCTGTACAACAATTCAAGCAAAATCACATTAATAGTTTTTCTTACAAATAAGAAGAATGACAAAACTTAACTTGTATTTACAACAAGTGGCCGCAAGCGATGGGCGACATGCATATAAGTGTCCCTTGCTATACACAGTGTTAATGCAAGCAGTTGATATGGATGACACGTCACTGCTACCGTAGCACTCTCTGCCGGGCCGTGCTGATGCTGTCCGAATACTGAACGGCCGAGGCAGGCAGGAGCGGCGCTTATGTTCTCCTCTTGTAGAGGCCGCTGGTGTCGTGGTACGGTCCTAATCAGCGCACCACTGGCCGACGTCGTCTCACCGCCTTCTCTTCTCTTGGGCTCTTCAGCTTCGTTCTGGCACTTTTGGTTTCGCCAGAACAACATTGTGCAAAAGGAAACATGAAACTTCGACAATGTCCACGTTACGTGCCGAAAGCCCGTCCCACAATATACTCAGTTATCAAAATTTAGACGATATCAGTATTTTATAAAGCAATAGGCATGTTTTAACCTAGACGAATCTAATTAAGGTTAGTTGCAACAGTTCCTGGTCTCAGCGGAGCATATGAAGACCAGTACTTTCATAAAGGTTTCGAAAGAATACATCAAAACGTATGTGGCGAATGAAATACTGAATTGCTTAACCACAGGGAGAATTAAACGCAGTTTATAAAGGGAAAGTGCAAAACTGAACTGTAATCGCAGGAAGCACTCTCCCATGGCATTCTGTGTCTGACACAGATATACTTCGACAACCCAACATTTCTAACCAAATACTTAGTAAAGAAAAAATGGTTATCTCTGATGCAGAATAGTCGTACAAGAGGATTATTAATTTCACACAAGTACTTCACACATACAAACGTACTAATGCTTTCATACATTGCTGACTCTGTGGCATGCTGTATTGTGGTTTGATTGTGTGTTGTACAATTTCAGCAAGATTACAATAAAACTAGTTACTTGTTATTAATGTAGGAAGTGGTTTTATTTAGTCACTGCTTTTCCGTTTAATGATCATTATTTTGTTAAAGAAATCTCTACATGGGAAGTGTAGCAATGTTGTCTGTCAAGCAGTGTAAATGGAACTAAGTTAACTAAAAACAGGAATCATATATATGCCAGCAAACAAGCTAAATGTATGATACGTAATATGAACTAAACAAGAGTAATGATTTTATTAATTTTCAGTGATATTGCATAGGTCTCTTTACTAGTTGCAGATCGTTTATCGAATTTAACGCTACTGTTTTTCGAGATGGCAACACTTTTCTTTCAGGAAAATGAACAGTTTTGTCACACAATACCACACTCACACAACACTAATGTATTTTTTCGCGTCAAAATATTTCATAAAAGTCTTTACGAAATAACCAGGCTTCATACATCAGCATATAAGAATTTGTATCACATAAGATGCTGTTTCCATTTATAGAAGTTCACAATATTTAGGGATTACTCACAGTCTAACTGGAATTTATTACCTAAGATTGGGTTCTGGGCCACCAATACACAATTATTATCACTATTGTGAGCAACAACATTTATGTCTGTATAGAAAGTTAATTTAAAACTACCGCTGCAGTATATCACTAAGATGGCGGCTAACGTAAGACAGTGACTTATCGATTCTGCTCCTACCCCTGTTTTACTATTAACAAATAATATATATTAAGTCTTTTTGTATCTTTACTATATGTATTAACATTTGAAAATATTTCTTAGTGTTAATCGCTTATTATTCAGCATTTCCCAATAAACCGCACTGTAGATCAATAGTTCCAATGGCTGCGCTTCTTTGTAGCTGCTCAGAAAACTTAACATTTACATATGACGAGAGTCAAAATGAAATAAAACTCCAATCAAAGAAGATTTATTTCAGTGACACAAAATGGTTCAAATGGCTCTGAGCACTATGGGACTTAACAGCTATGGTCATCAGTCCCCTAGAACTTAGAACTACTTAAACATAACTAACCTAAGGACATCACACAACACCCAGTCATCACGAAGCAGAGAAAATCCCTGACCCCGCCGGGAATCCAACTCGGGACCCCGGGCGTGCGAAGCGAGAACGCTACCGCACGACCACGAGCTGCGGACTCAGTGACACATAAACTATATTTATCAACTATTAAATTAACAACATAATACACTTTCTTACGGACATCTGTGTTACCAGACATCAATCACATCCTATCAGTACAACAGTTCGAAAAACAAGAAGGATTAGTCTAGAAGAATCATAAGAAAACAAAAGATTGAGATTGCCATTACCTTTCTCCTAGGTATTGCCTGAGATATAGTTTCTTACAAAATATTAAATTATGTCATTTACAATAATTATTTGTTTTTTACTAACGATGAAGTCGTTTTTATTAATATGGCAAGAACGTTCATTCACTTTCCACACACAATGCAGTCGTGAATATTATTGTGAGTAAAATGTAGCCGTGGGTATTACAACTCTCAGAGACTTCTCATCATGTACGAGGGGCGGTCAATAAGTAATGAAAGGCATTTATTTGCTCCACCATTTTGGTTAAAAAAATACATATTTTGTTGTGAGACATCGTGGCATATTCCTGCTTCACACCCTCCAGTTTCATGGAATTCCGATAGGTGGTGGCGCTATACGTGGCCTTCAAAATGGCGCCTGTAGAGGAGGTGCGTTACAAGCAGAGAGCCGTCACTGAGTTTCTTTTGGCGGACAACTGGAGTGTCGCAGATATTCAAGCTGCTTGCAGAATATCTACGGATATATGGCGGTGAACAAAATCACGATGACTAACTGGGCGATGTGTCTGTCATCATCACAACGAGGTCGCGTAAGTCGGTCTGATAGCCAAACTGCCGACCGGCCGTACACAGTTGTCACTCCTGCAGTGTTGGAATGTGTGGACTCTGTCTTTCGAAGTGATCGATGAGTCACAATCAAACGCAGTGCTGCACAGCTGTGTGTCTCCGTTGGTAGTGCTGACACACTCAAAGTCATCTGCTAACATTTTGCACCTTCAGACTTCCATCTGCTTGTCCAGTAATGGATGCAGTCTCCGGGAAGCAGTACGTGGGTGATGGTGAGCTTACTGATATAGCAAGACGATGGCTCAGACGTTGGCCTGTAGAATGGTACCATGCGAGACTACAGGCCCTCCCAGTAGGGTTGCGTAAGGCTGTCACACTGAACGGAGGTGATGCTGAAAAGTAGGATTTTGTAGGCAAAGCCTGTGGGGAGTAGTATGGAGTATTTGAATCCATAATACGCTCTCAGGAAAAAAAATGGTTGCTTTACTTACTGAACGCCCCTCACGTATATACAGTCGGCCTCAAATGTTCAAATGTGTGTGTAATCTTATGGGACTTAACTGCTAAGGTCTTCAGTTCCAAAGCTTACACACTACTTAACCTAAATTATCCTAAGGACAAACACACACACACCCATGCCCGAGGGAGGACTCGAACCTCTGCCGGGACCAGCCGCACAGTTGTCGGTCTCAACGGTACACCATTTTACACCGTAAGAAAGGACACCTTTCTCTATCACAGCCTCGAACAGAAAAGAAAGAACAAGCAGGCTCTGTTTTCCTTCGGAATTCGTAAAATAATGCCTAACATCTCAGCTCTCTTTCCATTGGTTGGCTTAGGTTATTCACGTCCTAAAGAACTCAAGCAGAGAAACTACCTTAACAGACGTTGCAGTGAAAGTTTATCAGTGGGTTCTGCGATAACAACAGAAGTTCGTCGCGAATAAGCGACACGTAAGTAACTGAAGGTTAGCAATGTGCAAATATAACAAACATATTTCATTTTGATAAGACACGCCAAAAGGAATCGAGGAATGAATCGAGGAATGCCAGTTTCGAAATAGAGGAAGAGTGGAGAGTTAAAAGTACAGTAGAAGACCAGGGTTAGAGTACAGTAACCAGGTTCAAATTAATGTAAATTGTGGTTAAAATTTATGTAAATTTCGGTAGTTACTCAGAGCTGAAGAGCTTTACACAGAACAGACTAGTGCAGAGGACTGCACGAAGCAGTCTTCGACTGATCTCCACAACGACACAGAAATGTGCAACGCTAAATTATTTACAGATGGTACTCAGCTAGGAAAGCCGATAATTGAGAAAAGTATTCTTCGCAAAATCTAGGCCGAATTCTTTGTTTTCTCTGTTATCCTCAGTACTTGACGCAAATTTTTGGATATCCGTCACACCCAATTTGATATTTTGGCTTTCTTCCTGTTGCACTGGATTTCAATGCAAGACCATCCACGGATGTGGATCTGTACCTCATCTGATCTGTACGACCTAAAATTTCTTGGAATATCTTTCGATATGTTCTCTCATTGAAAGATGTATTATTTTCGTCACCGATACATGAAATGTGATAGTTTTCATCTTTCTCCAGAAATTGTGTTATGTTGTGAGGATGTAACTTGGCAGGTCTTTCTTGAGACGGGATGACAGTGACTGTTTTCTATTTTGGACAAATACAAATACTCTCGATGGTTTTTTCATGAGTTTCCTGTCTTTTTGAGCAGTTTGTGGGTGTGGCTTCCATAGCCGAAATTATCACATCTGTTAAAATATTCTGGGTTATTACTAGGGTTGTTACCTGAATTTTTGTGAAGAAACCCAACTTTAAAATGGAGAAACACGCATACATCAGCTGTTCCGAAACATGTTCTGCAGTCAGGAGAGCATCACATTCTGTTTGGTTGGAAGTCACGCGCCTGCATTATCATACGATATGCAGGGACACGATAGAGATTATTAAACATACCGATAATTTAATGAGATTAAGCTGATTGTGAAACTGAAAGGTACCTTTAATCCGCTGCTATAGAAGATGAGTACTGTTCTTCTATCATGGGGTGATATCATAGCGAATGCAGTATTCGACAATGGCCAATTACGCTTGAACTTTGAAAACATGGCCGGCCGCGGTGGTCTAGCGGTTCTAGGCGCAGTCCGGAACCGCGCGACCGCTACGGTCGCAGGTTCGAATCCTGCCTCGGGCATGGATGTGTGTGATGTCCGTAGGTTAGTTAGGTTTAAATAGTTCTAAGTTCTAGGGGACTGATGACCACAGTAGTTAAGTCCTATAGTGCTCAGAGCCATTTGAACCATTTTTTTTTTTTTTTTTTTTTTTTTGAAAACATGTGGCAGCATCTCTCTGCAGGGGAGCACGCAGAAACGAGCTTTAATTGCACTCAGTAATGAGCCAGCAGCTTGCATACTGGAACGCAAGTCGATTTCTTCGAACTGTACACAGAAGAGATAATTAATATAGAAGTATCTTGAAGGACGTCTGCAGCGACTGGATACAATGTTGTGGAATTAATCGGTCCGGGTAACTGCTACAATCACCAGTGAGTATACGACGAGTATAACCAAAAGAAATGTGAACAACTGACACACACAGTCTGTTAGATACACTATTATGCGCGACCGCCGCAGAATATACTTCACTCGGACATAATGCTCGCACAACCACACAGAACAGTGTTTTGACCACGACTGGCATTTTCAACGTACTGTGAACGTTGCACAGATGCCGTACGTGGCCAAATAGAATGGCGCAACTTTCCGCCTTGGCTCGGAGCTGAATTTACGTCCAACCATGCGTTTTTCGTGGTGTTTCCTTATTTTTACTCAACTTCCGTACAACAACACACACGCACACTAATATGCTTTCCATACTGAGATTAGTGTCAAAGGCTTGCAGTTAAGGCAAATGCAATTTGCAGTTGAAGGTGACAGTCTGCATTTTATTGAAGTGTGTAAAACATAAAAAAGGTAAAACAAAAGGAAAAAAGGAAGATTGGGTTTAACAACCCGTAGATATCGAGGTCATTAGAGATGGAGCACAAGCTCGCATTCTGTTAAGGGTGGGGAAGGAAATCGGCCGTGCCCTTTCAAAGGAACCATCCCGACATTTCTCTGGAGCGATTTCGGGATATCACAGAAACCTACATCTTGATTTCTTACTTATCACTCCATTAAGTTCTCATTTCTCTGATTCATCGAATCAGTAAATTAGTTATCGCCAAAGGTATCTTTCACGATGATGTATGTTTATGCTTATTACCTTGTTCTTTCATTTTATTATCGTAAAGCCTAACTCTGAATGACACTGCTTTCGTAGTCTTTATATTCGTGACTGTAGACGATCCAGTCCCATTTACGTGACCACCTGTCGAAACGCTCAACAACCACCTTTTGTAACGCACACTTGCAGGAAGAGAGTCAGTGAGGCTCTGGAAGGTACCGACAAGGACGTGGCGTGGCCAGCTGCTCCATGGATTTTGAACCTCAAGATCAATGGCGTGAACAGCCGGATCGAGGTGGTCCCATATAATGAGCCAGATCTTATATAGGGGCAGTTTGGTGATTAGGGGAGTCCAGGAAACTCATCCTGGTACTCTTCGAATCTCACGTCTACACTGCGAGCTGTGGGATGCTTTGCATTGTCCTGCTGGTAGATGCACGAGAATAATGTCACCCAGTGAATGCCACGAAAATGTACTTCAGACCATGGTGCAGTCCGCAGCTCGTGGTCGTGCGGTAGCGTTCTCGCTTCCCGCGCCCGGGTTCCAGGGTTCGATTCCCGGCGGGGTCAGGGATTTTCTCTGCCTCGTGATGACTGGGTGTTGTGTGACGTCCTTAGGTTAGTTAGGTTTACGTAGTTCTAACTTCTAGGGGTCTGATGACCATAGATGTTAAGTCCCATAGTGCTCAGAGCCATTTGAACTATTTTGAACCATGGTGCAAGCGTGGAGGCTTGCGACGAACGTTGCAGGGCCGTACGCGCCAACGAAAATCTGTACGATGAAGCAGAAAACGTGATCCACCTGGAAAGGCCACCTGTCGCCGCTCAGTGGACGTTCAGTTGAGATTCTGCCGTGAGAATTCCAGCCTCCGTCGCCGATGAACAGCAGTCAGCATGGCTGCAAGAAGCAGGCGCCTACTGCGGAGGCGCATACGCATCAACATTCGCTGAACGGGCATTGAGGAGACACACATTCATTAAGGAAAAAAAAAAAAAAAAGGTTTGAAAATGCCTCCTTGACATGATGTTTCTAGCGTAAGAATTATAATATTTACTATTTAAAACAACTGTCACGAGCATGCGACAGGAATGACGAACAAAAAGCAGCGTTGCCTAAACCTGCAATATAGAGAAATAGGAAACGACAAGGATGAAGAAGAAGTAGAAGACGAAGCTGAAAATGAAGGAAAGTATGCAGAGATTAGTTTTAAAGGAACCAGATTTTAGTGACGCATAAGGAATCGTAAAGATTCAGGCATATTGGGAATTTTCTTTGTTCATGGCGTCAGGTGAAATGTGAGGTGTACAAACGGAAGGTGAATACGAGAAATGAGCTGCTTGTTGGCTTCACTGAAGGTGCTGCTCTCATTATGGAACGTACAGAAGCACTCGGACAACCAACAGTATATGTCCTCCCAAGAGTGCGCATATACAATGAAGCTGACGGTGGGATATTCTAGAATTTATTGTCAACTATAAAACACTTGTAATGTGATATGTACAATAAGGCTTAAGGGGAATCCTTTAAAAAATATATGTTGGAATTGTCACTCCGTAAAAAATGTTGTAACGTTTACAAACTGTTGTATGTGTATGCACGTGTAAACTCGATATTTTATTGATCAGTACTGCTGCTGAATAACACTGTACATTAAACTCTACTATCTCGGAAACAATTCCGAATATGGCGTATGTCCATATGATGATTTTGCCTTCAAATGATCGTTCTTTTTATATGCCTGAAAAGTGACCACACCTGCCGAGAAACCCTGTACATTAGGGGTTTGCAGTTTAATTGTTTTCGTGTTTACACATTTAATACTTGGTTGTGTGGACCAGTGCCTGAAGCTATTTGAAGTGAAATAATAGTGTAAGGGAAGTTCAGTGTGTAATGCAACAAATATGTCTGAAGGCAGGTTGGTTTGATTTACCATTCCAGTGCAGGATATTGTTTCCCTCTCATTTGGATACGAAACTCTACTTTTTAGCATAATCCTCGTACAATGAGAGGGCCTTACACCTTCCTACCACGCTGGCCTCTATGCCCGCATGGTACCACCTGCTGGTCGACGTCGGAGCCAACGTCACTAACCTCCTCATCATTTACGCACTGGTTCTTGCGGAGTGCATTATTCATTGGACTGGAGAGGTGGACTTCGGAAAGTGCGAGATCCAGCCTAAAGGGTGAATGAGGAGTGGAGTTTTGTAAGCTCCTCTTGGATACGCAGACATGTGTGAGGTGTTGTGTTGTTATGGAGAGGGGGACAGTCATTTACATTTTTGTGGCAACGAACATACTGAAGTCGTTCCTTCAGTTTCATGAGTGCACCAGGGTAAACTTCAGAGTTGGTCATTACATTATGAGGGGTACATCAAAGTGTCCACACTACGAACAGAGATGTCCAGCACTGCAGCGAGGTGTCTGTGATCCGTCACTCACCTCGAATGAAAACGTCCACACGTCCCAAAAGTGCAAGAGTCACAAACGTATGCAGCGAACCGGCACGTGCGACATCGGTCAGGTTTCCACCAAAAGGATCATAATGACAGCACTCCGCTCTTTGAACGCACCTGCATTACTGATGCCATTTTGAAGGCTATGTATAGAGCCGCCACATATCGAAGCTTCATAAAACTACAGAAGCTGACGCATGGTATTCCACGATGTCTACCAACAAATCTTCATGTTTTCAACAGAAAGGGACAGAGAAAAAATGTGTTATCTGTACATTACTTATTGAACTCCTCTCGTAGAACAATACCTTCATTTCGAATGTGGAGTTTACTCCGTCGACGTTATGTAGCTTAACAAAAGGGTCGTCTGCAAACAAATTGTTTGGAACAAATGCTGCTACGTTTTTATTTATTTACATACAGCTGCGGTCAAACCGAATGTCGGTTTGAATAAGGCAAAAACTGCTCTTGTACCTGTTCCAGGTTCTAGAAGCTACTCGTTAAGGCGTTCCACTGAAGTCGTCCATCGGACAGACAGATCTGTTTGCCCGCTGGCGGAGAGGAGAATGGACTGCGATCGGGCGATAACGGGCTGCCCCGCCGGAGCTACGCGGGCCGCCTGTCCTCTGGAGGCGAACAGCCGCTGAGGCGCGCCACTTGCCGTCAGGATGGAGCGGTACGCAGGTCGCGTCGCCCTGGTGACGGGCGCCAACTCCGGCATCGGCGCCGCCACCGCACGGGCGCTGCTCAGGAGGGGGCTCGAGGTCGTCGGCCTCGACAAGAGGATCGACAGGGTCCAGGTAGTTAACTAACCACCAGCCTCGGTACAGCATCTCAAAACCGGACAGGGTCAAAAAATTGTGCCAGTACTTCAGTTCGAAGTGTTATTTAGCTAACTGCCACAGAAACAGCATGGGTTTCAGAGCAATAGAGTAATGAATGTGATGTATTAAGAGTAAGATATTACTTTTTTCTATTTTTAGATGAGTCACTTTTTTATGACACAATCGTAACTGGATTTTAGTCTTCAAAGCCCATCCTCAGATGCTACTTTTTTTGAGTCATCAGTCTTCTGACTGGTTTGATGCGCCCGTCACGAATTCCTGTCCTGTGCCAAACTCTTCATCTCAGAGTAGCACTTGCTACTGACGTCTTCAATTATTTGCTGAATGTGTTTCCATATCTGTGCTCCTCTGCAGTTTGTCCCTTTACATCTGCCTGTAGTACCATGGAAGTCATTCCCTGATGTCTTAAACAGATGTCCTATCTTGCTGTCCCTTCTCCATGTGAATGTTTTCCTTTCCTCTCCGATACTTCCAGAAACCCCTCTTTATTACCTTATCATTCAATCTAATTTTCAACATTTGTCCGTAGCACCACATCTCAAATACTTCGATTCTCTTCGGTTCCAGGTTTCTCACAGCCCATTCTTTACTACCACACAATGTTGTGCTCCAAATGTACTTTCTCAGAAATTCCTTCCACAAATTAAGGCCCTTTTTACCGGTGCTAGTCTGCTTTTGATGTCCACCTTGTCCCGTCCGACACTAGTTATGTTCTTGCCTAGGAAGCAGAATCCACCTACTTCATCTACTTCGTAATCGGTCCTGACGTTAACTTTCTCACTGTTCTCATTTCTGCTACATCTCATTACTTTCGTCTTTCTTAGATTTACTCTCAATCCATATTCTGTACTCATTAGACTGTTCATTCAGTTCAGGAGATCATGTAGTTATTCTTCGCTTTCACTCAGGATAGCAATGTCATCAGTGAATGGTATCATTTATATCCTTCCACCATGAATTTTAATCGCTCTCCTGAACATTTCTTTTTTTTTCCTCATTGCTTCTTCGATGGTACAGTAGGGGCGAAAAACTGCATTCCTGTCTTATTACACCCTTCTTAATCCGAGCACTTGGTTCCTGGTCGTCCACTCTTATTATTCCCTCCTGGCTCTTGTACATACAGTATATGACCCGTCTCTCCCTACAGCTTACACCTATTTTTCTCAGAATTTCGAACTTGCGTATCCCACTTCTTTGCGTATTGATTCTTCCTGACTAATCTCTTACACTTCAGCCTGATCTTCATCACTATTGCATTCTGATCTACTCCTGGGTACGCCTTACAATCGAGTATCTGATTTCGGAATCTCTGCATGTGTATGACGTAATCCAACTGAAACATTGCCGTATCACCCCGACTTTTCCTAGTATACCTCGTCCTCTTGCGATTCTTGTACAGAGTATTCACTATTACTAGCTGAAATTTATTACAGAACTGAATCAGTCTTTCTCCTCTCTCATTCCTTGTCTCACGCCAATATTCTCCTTCCCTTACAACTGTACTCCAGTCCCCGATTACTATTGGATGTTTATCTCCCTATTCTTGCTGTATTACCCGCTCATTATCCTCATATACTTTCTTTGTCTCTTAATATTCAGTTTGCGGCGTCGACATTTACACATGAACTATCGTTGGTGTCGGTTTGCTGCTCGATTCTGATAGAAACAACACTATCAGATAACTGTTCACAGTAACACACTCTCTGCCCTTCCTTCTACACTCCTGGAAATGGAAAAAAGAACACATTGACACCGGTGTGTCAGACCCACCATACTTGCTCCGGACACTGCGAGAGGGCTGTACAAGCAATGATCACACGCATGGCACAGCGGACACACCAGGAACCGCGCTGTTGGCCGACGAATGGCACTAGCTGCGCAACATTTGTGCACCGCCGCCGTCAGTGTCAGCCAGTTTGCCGTGGCATACGGAGCTCCATCGCAGTCTCTAACACTGGTAGCATGCCGCGACAGCGTGGACGTGAACCGTATGTGCAGTTGACGGACTTTGAGCGAGGGCGTATAGTGGGCATGCGGGAGGCCGGGTGGACGTACCGCCGAATTGCTCAACACGTGTGGCGTGAGGTCTCCACAGTACATCGATGTTGTCGCCAGTGGTCGGCGGAAGGTGCACGTGCCCGTCGACCTGGGACCGGACCGCAGCGACGCACGGATGCACGCCAAGACCGTAGGATCCTACGCAGTGCCGTAGGGGACCGCACCGCCACTTCCCAGCAAATTAGGGACACTGTTGCTCCTGGGGTATCGGCGAGGACCATTCGCAACCGTCTCCATGAAGCTGGGCTACGGTCCCGCACACTGTTAGGCCGTCTTCCGCTCACGCCCCAACATCGTGCAGCCCGCCTCCAGTGGTGTCGCGACAGGCGTTAATGGAGGGACGAATGGAGACGTGTCGTCTTTAGCGATGAGAGTCGCTTCTGCCTTGGTGCCAATGATGGTCGTATGCGTGTTTGGCGCCGTGCAGGTGAACGCCACAATCAGGACTGCATACGACCGAGGCACACAGGGCCAACACCCGGCATCATGGTGTGGGGAGCGATCTCCTACACTGGCCGTACACCACTGGTGATCGTCGAGGGGACACTGAATATTGCACGGTACATCCAAACCGTCATCGAACCCATCGTTCTACCATTCCTAGACCGGCAAGGGAACTTGCTGTTCCAACAGGACAATGCACGTCCGCATGTATCCCGTGCCACCCAACGTGCTCTAGAAGGTGTAAGTCAACTACCCTGGCCAGCAAGATCTCCGGATCTGTCCCCCATTGAGCATGTTTGGGACTGGATGAAGCGTCGTCTCACGCGGTCTGCACGTCCAGCACGAACGCTGGTCCAACTGAGGCGCCAGGTGCAAATGGCATGGCAAGCCGTTCCACAGGACTACATCCAGCATCTCTACGATCGTCTCCATGGGAGAATAGCAGCCTGCATTGCTGCGAAAGGTGGATATACACTGTACTAGTGCCGACATTGTGCATGCTCTGTTGCCTGTGTCTATGTGCCTGTGGTTCTGTCAGTGTGATCATGTGATGTATCTGACCCCAGGAATGTGTCAATAAAGTTTCCCCTTCCTGGGACAATGAATTCACGGTGTTCTTATTTCAATTTCCAGGAGTGTATTTTTAATGAATCCTACTCCCGCTACACCATTTATTGCTGCTGTCGATATTACCCCACACTCATCTGACCATAAATCCCTGTCTTCTTTCCATTCCACTTCACTGACGTCTACTATGCCTATAATGAGCCTTTGAATTTCTGTTTTCAGATTTTCTAGCTTCCCGACCACGTTCAAGCTCCTGAAAAATCCACGTTCCGACTCGTACAACGCTATCCTTTCGTTGGTTATTTAACCTTTTTGTCATGGTCACCCCCCCTTTCGCAGTCCCCTCCCAGAGATTCCAATGGGGGACTATTCCGGAATCTTTTACCATTGGAGAGATCATCATGAAACATTTTCAGTTACAGGCTACATATCTTGGGGGTACAGGTTATGTTTCTTTAATGCAGTGATTTCCATTGCCTTCTGTATTCTTGATTGCGTTTACTTACACTTATGGGCTGACTTTTTTCTGGTTCATAAACATTTTATCTTTATCTGTTATTACTTTTATGTTGTAATTTCGTGTACTGACACGTTCCATGACCTTGGACGTTTGATATTGTTGATTCTCCCGCCCTTAGGGGCAGTTTCCTAAACCGAGGACAAGAGAGTGGCCTTAACCTCCGTCCGCTCCATCGCCCTCTTTGACAAGGTCGTTGGCAGAAAGAGGATGATTTTTATGTCGGAAGTCTTCGCCCGCCAATGCTGGTTATTAATCAATATTTAAGTAGTTTCGTGTTTCGAACTTGGGACCGAAGACGTCAATCAAATCAATAATCAAAGACGATACCCCTCGACCACTTGTGCATCACCAATGCTGCTATGGACAATACGAAAGGTTACAGTAAGACCTGAAACAAGTGCTATTTTTTTCACTTGGTTTACTTGTGAGCTTATTAATGTGCTATAACAATGTATGTGGTTTCATACATATGAGCGGCATTTGATGGACAAGTGCTCATCACCGTCTCCACAAACGGGATGTTGTTTCTTCCAAAATGTATTAACAGTTCTTGCTGCTAACAAGTGAGTCCGACTGTAGGACTGTAACACTATAAACACTATTCCCTGAACTTGTCATATTCACAGAGATTCAAAACTCGCTATCTAACGTCGGTAAACAAGCAAACCAAGGCAGTATGGTATACTGTTGCGTTTGGCCTCTTTATTCACATTAGTGAAATCCATCAATAGAGTCCAGATTTTCTCAATACTGTTAACCGTAATGAAAGCGTCGTCCCTCCGTGGATTCCCATTTATTTTCACGAAGCATCTTGGTGATACCCGCCTGTTGCTCGAGCGTGTAGTAACAAATCAGGCAGACCGTCTCTGAATTTCTTCGACATCCTCCTTTAATCCGTACTTATGGAGATCAAAAATACTGCAGCTGAGCTAAATTTTAATCAGAATTCTTCCAACGAATTTAAATAGATAAATCGCCTTCCCTACTGCCGACACTGCTTGCCCGTTTCATTTCATATGACTTTGCAGTGTTACACGTAGACATACAGAGCGTAACGGGTGCAATTTATTTTAATTTTATACACACGTCAAGTTCCGCAGGACCAAACTGAGGAGCAAATGTCCGAGGTCATGGAATGGGTCAGTACATGAAATTATAACATAAAGGTAATAGCAGATGAAAATCAAATGTTAGTTAACCAGAAAAATGCCAGTCCGTAAACAATCGCGATCAAATAAGCTAATATTGTTAACAAGAAATGACAGTAAGGAATAGGTATATCTATATATATTAAGAGGCCAATGTCAAAATACCCTGACTCGCGAACAGGGGTCGACAAGAGGTTCGTGAACTTTCATCACTTATTGCCCGAACCGCCCGTTCCTGAGCCAAAAATATCCTTTTGAAATGGGAAGAGTTACCCTAAAAAGTAATACTATACGGCATAAGCGAATGAACATCAGCAAAGTAGACAAATTTTCGTGTCGAACTATCACTCACTTCAGTTACCGTTCGAATAGTAAAAATGGCAGCATTAAGTTTCTGAACAAGATCTTGAACGTGGGCTTTCCATGTATCTGAACACCTATAATTTGAACTGCTCAGTTTCACTAATCATATGCCCATTTTTTGAAATTAAAACGTCGGATTTTGTTGAATTGTATGTTACAAACATTAAAAACTGAGTCTTACTGTGATTTAGCGTTAGTTCTTTTTCTACAAGCCATGAACTTATGTCATTAACTTCACTAATTGAAACTTGCACACAACATCCTTTACTACCAAGCTAGTGTCATCTGCAAACAGAAATGTTTTAGAGTTACCTGTAACACTAGAGGGCATATCATTTATATGAATGTGGAACAGGAGTGGCCCCAACACTGATCCCTGGGGCACACCCTCCCCGACCATATTCCACTCAAACCCCACATCACAGCTACTCTCAACATTGTGAATAATAATCTTTTGCTGTCTGTTGCTAAAGCAAGAGGTGAACCAAGTGTGAACTACTGCCCATATTCCGTAATGGTCCAACTCCTGTAGCAATATTTTGTGATCAGCACAATCAAACGCTGTAGTTAAATTAAAAAAAAAAATGCCTAGTGTTCGAAATCTTTGGTGCAACCCATCCAGTAACTCACAGAGAAAAGAGAATATAGCATTTTCAGCTGTTAAAAGACTTCTAAAGGCGAACTTTACATGTGATAGCAAATCGTGTGATACAAAATGATCAGTTATCCTTACATACACAGCATTTTCAACAACTTTGGCAAACTCGGATGGCATAGAAACAGGTCTAAAATAGTATACATTACCCTTTCCCCTTTTTATAAAGCGACTTTACTACTGAGTACCTAATCGTTCAGGAAACTGACCATTCCTAAAGGAAAGGTTACAAATATGGCTAAATACAGGGCTAACATGTGCAGCACAATACTTGAATATTCTGGCAGGCACTCCATCATATCCATAGAGTCCATAGTCTTCATTGATTTAATTATTGACTCAATCTCCCCCTTTTCTGTATCACAGACGAGTATTTCAGATATCATTCTCGGAAAGGCATTTGTCAAGAAAGTTATATGATTCCCTGTAGCAATTACATTTTTATTTAATTCACCAGCAATGCTCAGAAAATGATTGTTAAATACTGTACATACATCTGATTTATCAGTAACAGAAATATTATTTCCAAGAACTGACTTTATATCCTCGACCTCATGCTGCTGACGAGACACTTACCTCACAACTGACCATATGGCTTTAATTTTATCCTGTGAATTAGCTATTCTGTTTGCATACCACATACTTTTTGCCTTCCTAATAACATTTTAAGCACCTTACAGTACTGTTTGTAATTGGCTACTGCAGCTTGATTGTGACTACTTGTAGCATTTTGATATAATTCCCCCTTTGTTCTACATGATATCCTTATTCCACTAGTCAGCCACGCGGGCTGCCTTTTACTGCTAGTACCCAGTTTAGAACGTTCTAATGGAAAGCAACTCTCAAAGAGCATGAGAAATGTGTTAAGGAAAGCCGGTTCTAGGCGCCACAGTCTGGAACCGCGCGACCGTTACGGTCGCAGGTTCGAATCCTGCCTCGGGCATGGGTGTGTGTGATGTCCTTAGGTTGGTTAGGTTTAAGTAGTTCTAAGTTCTAGGGGACTTATGACCTAAGATGTTGAGTCCCATAGTGCTCAGAGCCATTTGAACCATTTTTTTAAACATCCTGCGACTCTTGTTCCTTAACGACGTTTAAGAAACTGTCTATTGCTGTTCGATTAACGTTCCCACATAGTTTGTAATTATAAGTGACATTTGTTTGAGTACAAAAGCCTTTTAGTGTTAAAATCTGTGCATCATGGTCTAAAAAGCCATTCACCCATTTACTAACAGAATGCCCATCTAGTAATGAAGAATGAATAAAAATATTGTCTATGGCTGTGCTACTGTTTCCCTACACCCTAGTTGTAAAGAACACCGCCTGTATCAGATCATATGAATTTAGGAGGTCTACCAACATCCTTTTCCTGGCACCATCATTTAGAAAATTTATATTGAAGTCACAACATACAATTAATTTCTACTACTTCCTACAAAGTGAATCAGGAACACTCTCTAGCTTGTGCAGAAATGATCTGAAGTCAGAGTTGGGGGACCTAAAACAACATTAATTAGCAGTTTAGTGTCACTAAATTCAACTGCCCCTCCTCAACATTCAAATATGTGTTCAGTGCAGTGCTGTGATACGTCTATGGACTCACACGGAATTCTGTTTTTTACGTACATAGCCACTCCCCCAGCCCGCAAGTGATGAAACACAGCCAGCTAATCTGTATCCTGGTAAAGGAAGCCTCTGAAGTGTGAAATTATTTAAGTGGTGCTCCGATATACCAATAATCTATAAGCAGTTCACTAACTTTGCCTCTAATACCTCTTATATTTTGATAAAATATGCTAATTCCTTCTCTACTTGGAAACGTGACGTCCTCTGAAGGTGAGCCCTTAGTTAGAGGGACTTGCTTTAAGTACGTGCTGATATTTCTACTGGTGGCTGAGGACAGCGTACTGAACAATATTATATCTTTATTCATGTAACTGCAGACTAAAAGTCATAGTCAGTACAGGTCATCTATTTTCAGGTGTGAAGTGTGGACGTGTAGACGCAAAACGCTTAGTGTATACTGACAGGCATAACACTCTTAATGGTGCAGTATGATCATGCAGTAAGCCTCAGGTCGTAAAGTTTCTGATGTGTTTGTGGGAAGACTGATCCAAGCAGAGAAACAACAACCAGCACGCTGGTGTGTGTACACATCAAGGTCCCATGTATGAGAATATCCGCAACTACACCTGTTACAGCCTGTATAATCGCCGTGTAGAAATATCAGCACAACACTAATAGTGTACCGACCAATATAGGAGTGTTATCCCTACTCATCTGCATTAATTGTCACTTTTCTACATTTTTAGCAAGCTGTCATTCATCATACCAAATTGAAATTATCTCCGACTCATCCTGTAGCCTATAACACACTCGGCGATTGATTTCTTTTCAGCTTTTTCAGAAGCTTATCTATACCAGAGATGACTATGACTATGTTTCCTGTACTGGGGTTTGTGTGACGGTCAACCGATGATGTCTGTACTATATTCCGCGGTGAATAATTTTTTAAAAGCAAAATTAAAATTACTGTTTCCATTACAGTCTTCTGTTGTCACACCAGACTGGACTGTTCGATGAGTGAGTAGATAGAAGCCTTCGACTCAGTTGCTGATTTTATGCACGGCCAGAAATTTCTCCAGGCCTCGTCAAGATCTGCTAAGGTATGGAAGTGGAATTTGTGTGCATCTTGCTTCTTCTTGCAGATGCAAGAATTTCTACTAACTTTTGCCTGTCGTCAGTTCCGTTTCTGTTTTGAACGTAGTGCAACGTTCCGAATTTTCGTATTAAACCACGGTGGGTCTTGGCAGCCCTTAATCCACTTAATACGTGGCTAGCTGGGTTGTGGTGACAGACGGATCTGTAGCGCGCCCCAAGGTCTTGGTTAAGGTTGTGAGGTGAGAGATGTGCTGTCTAGTGAACAGCGGGCGACAACAATAAATAACTTTTAAGTGTGATGCAGCGTGTTGCATAATTGATGTTTCAGATGATGTTGTTTCTAAGTCTCAGTTGTAGATGTCGTTCATGTGTTTTGTTGAGAAAGTGTCTTTTCGCTCTTGGCGATGTGGCTTAGATCGTGTTGTTACAACGACGATCTTATTAAAATGGCGAAATTTTCAGCAGCAAGAAATAACGAACGAACGTCGACAGTAACACGAACACGAAAAATATTTTAAAATACCAAAACTGAAAAGTGTAAGCTTCACGTTAATGTGTGGCCTCTTTTGTTAACTGTTTCTTGTCGTTTCCTAGTAGTGCAATGTAATGCATGAAAAACACAATGTTGTGTATGTTCTACAGGATTAATTTGTTTAGTTAGCCGGTGTAGAAGGCCGTCATTAGACTTTAAAACACTATCATCATCTAACGAGTTACAATATTTGTAAAGAATATTCGAAAAGATGTTACTCATCTAGACTGAGGCAAAAACACATAATAAACATCATCTTTGACAGTGCGGTAGCAACGCAATTAAAAAGGTAAAAATTTTAACAGTGAACAGATACAAAATGAGCAAACAAGGAAAAGCATTAACAATAAACTCACGAACACTGCCTATGTAACAATTTATATCAATCACATGAAACTTCATCGTTCCAAAACAAGTTTTTCAAGTCTGAAACATCTATTGTGTATGTATGGAGACAGACGTAACGGACGAAAATTTGTACCAAGGCCGGGATTCAAAGGCGAGTGTCCTGCTGGTTAGGCAGACGTGCTAACCACTACACCGCCCTGGCGGAGTGGCTTTGCACAACTGCAGGGCCTACCCCAGCAAGCCTCCATCCTCAACCAACCTCCCATTCACTTCTCAGCCCACTTGGCACAGCCTCTAAACTCAAACAGTGGAGAGACGCAGGTTCAAACTTCCATTCGTCGCTTCAGACTGCGTATATACAATTTACATCAAATTAACAACCCCAATAAAATTGGCATTTGTCAAGACTAACAAAAAGTAGCTTGAGGAGGTATTACATACGAAAAGTGAGACAGAAACAGAGTAAAAGATAAATTAGACAACTGTAACAACAGAATTTATGAAGTACTTACACGATTACAATAAAATAAAAGGAAATACAGGAAACTGGAAGAATGTTAATAAACTAGGCATCGTGAGATGGAATGGAAAGCTGAAAGGTTTAAGAGAAGTTTAGAGGAAGAGAAGTATCGAGCGGTCTTTTTTCATTTAATATTAAATTATAACTGTGGGCCAGATGTATGTTGATTTCCAGGGCTTCCAATACACTGAGTTTCTGGCCTTAGTCTGCTAAGTGAAATGGGACAATAACTGGTAACTGGGTCTTCTCAGTACATGTTCAGCGAATGTGGGGTAATTATTCTGCGACCTCCTGTTGATTTCATGTTCTGCCAGCAAAATTGCTATCCCTCTGCCTGATTGGCCAACATAAAACTTATCATAATAAGGGCAAGTAATTTTTTATATCCCACTTTACCTGTCCTAGCTATGGTATTGTACACTGTTCCTGCAATCAATGCAAAGAGAAGCAGAGCACACATAGAAGAGGAGTTGAATTTTCGGTTCTTGATTCCGATGAAAGGTGTGATCTATCAGCACATTGACTGTGACAAGAAATTTGTGCCTCAGCCTAGATGAGTAACTTCCTTTCCAGTTTTACGATATTGCTCTGCGTGTGTTGTTAAGAAGAACGATGCAATGTGCTTTCGGACATGCATGCATGCCAGGCATTGTGGCGACTACAGCCGTTATGAAATACATAAAATTTATTCACATTTGCGAATACGAAGAACCATCAGCTTAAGTGAATGACGACAGTGAGAATTTGTGCCCACCCGAGATTCAAACCTGGACTTCCAGCTTTATATGAGCATTCACGTTTACTGCTTTCGCTATCCGTGAACAACTCATGGCCTCGCCTAAACTTCCATATGTCGTCTTTCCTGCAACACAACCTGTACTCGTACACACATTATGTAATTCCCGTACAGGGGAGGAAAGTTTAATTGAAAGTCACTGTCCAGCGTTGGCAGAAAAATTCGATAGTGCAGTCCCTGTCGTGATAAGAAGGACGATACGCTGTCCTTTCAGACACGCATGCATGCACTTCTGAACCTCATGGATAGGAAATAGCAGTCGTACATCTCGCCTCCCTCCCCCCACCCCCAAGCAGTTTCAGCGTTCAATTTCAGGGCAGCTAACGACTTTTGCAGTGTCTTCCTGACGTCCAGAAAGAATTTTAGTCTGCAACAGAATACGTGCAGATCTGAAACGCCCTTTGTACCAGACTAGGACTCGAACCAAGAACCTTTCCCCCAACTGGTAAATACTCTACTGACTGAAATATCCAGTCGCAGGTCGCGACTCACGACCCACCTACAAATCTATAGTTCTGTCACAGTTTCTACACTTCATAGATCGGCATACCTTAGGTTCAGAATTCCTGGAAAAAAGGATATTATACAAAATTGATTTTCCCACAGCCTGAATCATTGATCTTGGAATCAATTTAACACTTCAGGAGAGTATTTGCTTGAACATTCCGTCATATAATAACCGTGTGCTGCACACTGGAGTGGACTTGTAACTAGGGAGGGAACAAATGTGTCAACATTCAACGTAAATTTTGGAGTGTTCATAGAAGAGATAAGACCCACGTGAAACACCAGAAGGAAGTATACTGCGCGTGAACAGGTGATGTTACAGGTTACAGCAGTAATACGGCAGCCTTGGTTCTGGTTCACTTTCGATACCAAATTGATATGCAACTTAATTAAATTGTGGAAGCTGATTGATTTATGACGTTAACATATTATACTGCTAAGAGATTTTTCATGTAACGCCACCCCCTCCACCTCGCCTTAATATATTGTTCTTTAAATTGATTTATGACATCCTTGGGGTTCATTTATGATCCCCTTAGGATACTCTGCCCTCCTGAGAAAAACCCTTCAACATCCCCCTCATCTGCCTCTTCCTCCACCCGTCTACGAATTCTCTTCGCCCATAGAAATCACATTTGATGTCAAATTAATTGACTAATTAAATTTATTAACTGGTTAAATCCATGCCATCTGGGGAATGTTCTAGCCACACCTCCCTCACTCTCCCTCCCCTCCCCATACTAGAAATTAGTAGGAAAGAACTCAGTTGATTAGCTAATTGGCGAGATATCGATTGCTCCATATGAAATATTGTTTAAACAATTTCTGCAGGACAGGGCAATGTGTGGAATATTGTTTATTCAATATTTGTGGTTGACGATGCAGTATGGAAATTTTAAATTATTGTGGTGCTTCTTTATTCCAATCATGCAAGGAATGCTGTCATCGAACACTCACCACACGTAATTACTCTGTCACAGATCGCCCTAAACATATCTGGCGAAACTAAACTGTTGATCATGTCGCTGACTGCCAGACTGACCACACTGCACAGCGCCCGCCACTGGCCAGGGACTGCCCCAGCCACGAGATCGCGATAATGCTCCACAGACAAAGGATCAGGTAGTAGCATCCGTCCCAGATTGATACCGGGCTCACCTCCTGTCCTTCTCTCTCTCTCTCTCTCTCAAGAGATTACTCCCTGTTTGTGTGTACCAACGTATGCAAATACACACACCAAGATATCCTCCCCACACTTCCTCCCTTCCAAACGCACCTGTCCCCCTCAACACTCACGCAGATGAAACTCTGTTAGTGGCTATGTACCTTTGTTCTCACACTTCCGCTGCTATGGAAGCCTGTAGCAGATGGAACAAAGACATTAATACATTTAGGAAGAAGTAGGCAGAGTGTGTTGTGTACCCCACTATTCCCTTGTTTGATATGAACGAAGTACTGGATACCTGATAAACCCGCAACTGTGGATGTCTTGGAAATACTCCCTCATTCCATAGTATCGATTGAATAATTAATTAAATCGATACCCTTCGTGGCTCTTCCCTTCATTCTATCCCTGCGAAACCCTACATTTGAGCGGGATAATGCACGACCGCATGTTGCAGGTTCTGTACGGGCCTCTCTGGATACTGAAAATGTTCGTCTGCTGCCCAGGCCAGCACATTCTCCAGATCTCTCACCAATTGAAAACGTCTGGTCAAAGGTGGTCGAGCAACTGGCTCGTCACAATACGCCAGTCACTACTCTTGATGAACTGTGATATCGTGTTGTAGCTGCAGAGGCAGCTGTACCTGTACACGCCATCCAAGTTCTGTTTGACTCAATGTCCAGGCGTATCCCGGCCGTTATTGCGGCAGAGGTGGTTGTTCTGGGTACTGATTTCTCAGGATCTACGCACCCAAATTGCGTGAAAATGTAATGACATGTCAGTTCTAGTATAATATATTTGTCCAATGAATACCCGTTTATCATCTGCATTTCTTCTTGGTGTAGCAATTTTAATGGCCAGTAGTATACTCAGCAATTACGTCAAGAGCCCGTGCATGATGTGAAAACAAGAGTGACCTGTGCAATTACTACAACTTGAATTACTGAGTCGATCATTTCCCTCCACACCGAAACATCTTAATCGGTAAAGTTTACGTGATCAGTATACTGCAACCTTTGTCGAGAACTCTCTACTATTGAGAAGACCTACGGCTGTATCATGCAAAACAGTGCGAGAGCATGGAGAGCAATTGAGTCAGAGACAGTAGTAAGAGATACGGTATTTGTTCCTTAGCAAGAGTGTAACAAAATTTAATTTGCACCGATTTCAAAATGTAGTCTTACTATTTAACCAAAACAGGGCATCGTTGTCTTTTTATTACCTACACAGAGATCTATAGTAAGTCTGAACATCAGCCACAACTCGTCTATGATTTTGGAATTTGGAGTAAGGGCTCTATTGCGTCTTTTAGGTAGAACTGTCTATCAGTTCCAATATTTGCGAATGATCCCCTTGATTTCTTTATAAATGTTTTCTCTTGGTGACCAACATCGCTAACCATGTTCGCGAATCACTATCTCTTTGTCGGCGGATTCAACATCTTCTACTTTTCTTGTTGTCAGCAGGGCTAAAGTGTTTCTCTCACGCGATTGTTTTGAAACTCGTTTTTCGGAGCAGTTATCTGATGACGGATTTAATATTAGTTTACAAGATTGTTTGTTCTTACTGTCGATAAAGTAAGTGAAAATTTCATGGTTTGTACTAGCTACATGAAAGTAGCCCCTTTCTGCTAATGTATAGTTGAGCTACATCCGTGTAATTCAATTTATGCTATGTTGAATGGCTTTACTACAGGCGCTTCTAATTCTGAGATCATGTGCAAGCATGCAGTTATAAGGCTAACTGGATCACCGTTAAATACTTTCGTCTGTGTGTACTAGCAGTTACGTTTTATTTGAATTTCGCCTAACCTAATAATTTTGCTCGCCCAACCAAGAGGAGAGTTTCTGTCCCAACTTTGCGATGCATATTCCCTTTACTGGTGAACGGCGTGTCTAGTGTTATGTGAGAGTTATTTGAAGCTCTCGCTCCGGCAGATGACAACTAACACTTCAAGAACCTCACGTCCCCTATTTGATATTACATCGGTTTCAGTTATTGGGTTTTCAGATTACGAATTTTTATCTGGAGATCTTTGGGAATTTCGAGTCACACTCAACAAAATGTGTACCACACGCCCTCTCTTCCCTCTTGGCCGCTTCTGGTCTTTGGAGGACACTGGGGTAACTGTACTGGTCTCCGTAGCTCGTGGATTCTTCAGGTAAGCCCTGCACCGAACTGACGAAGTTTCTGCTTTGGACAGTCCACTTGGCTCCAGTTCATAGCAACATGCTCGGGCTTTACATAGTCTCTTACTGTACGTTCGTGGTATACATATATCCAATATGAATATACCTGAACTGGGGTAATTTAATTTCAAGCAATAGATATTCCAGTTCGCGTTCGTTATTCAGTACAAGGTAATGAAGTCAGAAAAGCAGCGATATATACAAGCGACTTGAGACTCAACCATGTCCAAATGATACTGCTTTTGGAAAGCCTGGCAAATAGTTGTTCACAGGTGGCTCGATGACATGAGGCATCCATGCAGAAGCTGTGCACTTTGCAAAGAAAAATATGAGCCGCTTCTGTCTGGGACCCACAGAAAAATCCGGGCTAACACCTATGTTACCTCCTTTCTGACAGATCATACAATACGAAACAAGTCGGCGGACTCTTGATATGTACCGATTCCATGAATACTTTCTTGCCCGTTGCGAGGGCTGCTTGGAGAAAAAACTGCAAATTATATAGTGCAGGTCGTCCTAAGATGACTTGCTATATCGCAAGAACTCCATAAATCCAAGTTTCGTTGAATAACGCGCTGCTCAGATTGCCCGACAGGAGCAACAATTGGTACACACTTTAATATTTCTTCTTCACCATGACAATTATCAACCACATTTAGCTGAGGCAACGGCAGAATGGTCAACATTATGTTACGACGTCAGCTTCAAAGAAACTGGGTACCGAACTATCTAACAGCGCAAATCACATCAGCCCTACTTCCCAACAATTCTAGTCTAATGCGGAAGATTTTCACAATAGGTTAATAGCAGGCCATGTGGCTTCCAATAGAACGGCACCCCTGACGTAGACGGTATCCTATCTGAATTGTGGTTACTGTTCAGTTGAAGAGGTGGTTTTTTAGTTTTAGGTTCACTAAGTAAATTACAACAACGAGCAGAACACCAACTAAAGTCCTAAAAATTGTTTATTTCTCATACTGATTTGCTATAAGTTCTTTGAAGAATTCTGAAAATGAACGTTTTTGGTTGTTACCTGCTTGGTGCTTTAATTCGATTAGTTAGTGGCGAAAGCTTAACACTGAATGACTATGTTAAGTTTCTTCACATATATGATCAAGTTAAGTGAGGCTACCTGTGTTCACGAATTCCGAGATTCTGGGGAAACAAGAATATTATCATCCTTAGTGGCAACAGCTTCTTTCTTCATGTAATTACGGCACTCACTTGTATAGAATTCAAGTTTGTTAAATGGCAAACTTGATCTATCTCCTAATGATTTTTTTTTCTTCTGTCCCGTGCAGATTCCACAAATCTGTCGTTTATTTCTTGCAGGCTCGAGAACTGAAGGACGCTCCGGGTAGGCTCTATCCATTGCAATGTGACGTCAGCTGCGAGGAGAATGTTCCACGGGCCTTCAAATGGATCAAAGAGAATTTAGGAGGGGTCGATGTTCTTATCAACAGCGCCGGCATTTGCAGAGAAAACCTTCCAACAAGTAAGTGAGCCACAGTTCGTCTCCGTTCAAGTAAGAACCTTGAGACATCATGATGCTGCAAAGGATCTGGAAAGAGATTTATAGTTTATACGAACAGGTGGTAAATTACGCACAGAGCCGGTGCTGAAAAGGCTTCTTGTACGCTTACTGTTTCTCTCTGACCACGGCTGGATGTCTTGTTTATATCGTGTCATATGTTTGAGACCCAGAGCAAGGATCAGGTGGGCCAACTTCGTGAGTCATCTATCATTCCCCTCGAAATACATTTTTATTTAATAGTCATTCTATCATAAGCGAACTAACAGTTACCAAGAATCTTGCTAAATTAATACAGATAACTGAGGTTTCTAAAGTAATATCGCAATGCATAATGACATTTGCACTATACTTAAAATCACAAGTGGTAGTATAAGAACATGTCAACGGTGCAACACAGTGGTGGCCCGATTACAAAGGCGCGTGGAGTGGCCGCGCGGTGTGAGGCGTCATGTCACGGAGTGCGCGGCCCCTCCCACCGGCGGTTCGAGACCTCCCTCGGGCATGGGTGAGTATGTTGTTCTTAGCCAAAGTTAGTTTAAGTAGAGTTTAAGTCTAGGGGCCGATGACCTAAGCGGTTTGGTTCCTTAGAGATTCACACACACCGATTACAAATAATTGATTAAATAAACGGGCGGCAGGGCTGAGTCCGCGCATCTATTAGCACAACTGTGGGCTAACCCCACAACAGGACTTGAATTTAAGTTGAACAAACGACAAGTAAAGAACGTTAAAATGCGTACATCTCCAGTGCATCAGTAAGCTCCAGACCTGCTCCGAGGCAAACATTGGACACAAGTACATATAATGTTGGTGTCCAAAGTCTATTAGCCACCTCACGCTAGGTGGTACACGATCATGTTAAATCTTCCTTTTACTAACAATAATGGGGAGCGTAAGGCAAACGACAACACTTTGGTGTCATAAGACATTGTTATTCTCGTCCCATATAGACAAGAAAAGGACAAGCTGGCCAAACGCAATCGTCGTGTAAAAACCGTGCAAACTGTAATACTTGACTGACTGGCTACAACGCTGTTACACACAAATCAAGTACTTAATAAGCTACTGGGCTCCTAAAACAAAATAAACTACCGAGCCCCTACTAAAATGGTAATGACAATTAAACACATAATATCTTTAAAGAAATCAAAAAACTCTGCTCAGTTTGCCCAAAGGCTTTCATCACATTCCCACAAGAATCTTCCAATAACAGAAACACTGACAAAATTACTTTCTCAAAATGACCAAAGCCATGATACCAAAAGAATGACAGTAAACTGCTCAGCTTGAGGTTGAAATGGGAGATCCGCAGAAGCGTGTGTGACCTGCCAACACCTAGGCCTCGTGCGATGACGGGAAAGCCGCCGAAGCAGAAGGAAGACGCGTCCCTGCATCGGAACAGCAGAACAGCAACGCGTCAACCGCTGCCGATACATAGCTGTCAACATATACCAAAGGACAAACAGCAGACAAGTTTGACAGAAATTAACATACACAGTAGTATTTAAGCTGAGATTTAAAATTATTTCCAAGGAAACCAACTATTAAAACTTCAGTATAGGAGCACCCCGTTCATAAACATTGGAAGTTAACCTTCCTACAAATAACAAGGAACAATGTAAAAAGTCATTTAAAAGAATAATTACATAATAGTTGAAGCAAGACAAAAAAGTCAATCTTATACCTTTACTGGGGCGTCTTGGTGACTGAATGACACAGTAATTCACTACGCACCAAATGTCAGATGGTCGGCCATAAGGTCTACAACAAACAAAAATCACACTCAGTAGTATCAAATAATCAATGATAACTGTGACTTCAGGTACCAGATTACCATTGCACAATACAAGCTTGGCGCTTGAAGAAACCTCCAGACTGGCACACACAGGCCAAATGGGTGTCACTGAAAGGCATAAAAGAACTGGATTCGTGGCCAGCTAGCATCGTAGGACAATTAACAGTCTTTAAGTACAGTAGTTACTGAATAGTCTTCGTACATGATTTCACGTTAATGCGAAGGAGGCCAATAGCTTCAGGACTCCAAGTAGGGACTGGATAACACTGACCTCCTGCTCGTAGCTGCTAACAAGAGGTTCAGTACATCTCGGCGTATTTAGCCCACCACAATTAACTGATGCATTTCGTAACGAGAGCCGCTCTTTGCCCCCTCAGCTCACCGGCACCAACGGTAAACGCTACGTGAAAAGGCGGGACCTACGAACCAACGGTGAACGGTTTCAACTCTGTGCATTCGTCAGTACGCCAGCTATTCAGACACACCCGTCCAGATGCGACTTCCATACACCACTCCTTACTTCACAGCTCCAGAGGTAACACTAAACCAAGCAAAGATGATACGACGAGGGCCAGAATCGATGGAACGCGCGCAGAAATGGCGCCAGTACGATCGCACTAGCGCACCTTCACAGAAGCAACCACTACTCATTTTTGTTGTACAAATTGCGTGTAGCATAAGAAGTAAAACTGTCACACAATATTGACACAATTTTCGATAAAGCATTGTTCAGTTCACTAAGTTTGATACGCCCAGTCAATGAAAGAGGAAAAGAGGCAGCAGGTACAACAAAGAAAAGAATCATACGCTACTCTGGGAAAATGCTGAAAGCAAACCAGCCGTCTACGACGTTCCAAGATTGCAGATGAGGCAGTTCCGTGATGAAATAGCAAAGACAGTGTGTGGCGGTAAGCCCTATCATCAGCCCAGCTATAGACTACGTAGCCAAAGAAAACTAATAGTATTAGGCGTTCACAGGCGGGCAGATAAGGCAATGCCATGTTGAAACGGCAAACACACTGCGAGATAAACCAGTTGTTGAGACTAGCGATAGGACACGTAGCTGTTGTTCACAGCTCACGGAATTTGAACGAAAAATAAACAGGATAAATCTCTTAGCACACACACACACACACACACACACACACACACACACACACACGAGGGAGGCCTAATTTCGTCCTATATACGTATACGCAGGAACTACCTCGAACTGGGACACATGCTGACAATTACAGTAACTGTAGTGCTGCGGTATGAGGGAGATATCAGCGTATTACAGTATTCGAATCTGTGGAATTAGCTTCAGATAACGCCCATCTGCTACTCTGTATCGTTCTGATCTGTAGTAATATCCGTACAACGACAGTTACAATCATTCCATTACACAGCTGATGGTTGCCCATAATCGCAACTGCGAATACATTTCATGTCACTGAAGGCTGTCGTCCGTTGATGAACAGCGGCAGTAGCGGCGCAACATTGGGCTGACCTGTCTGGGGTTTGAATGAGTCTCCAAGGCGTGTGCTGTACAGGCCTAGTCTGTTATCGTCGTAGACGACACAGATTAATATAGCGTTACTATAGCTAGAATAAACTGCCATTCGGTTTTATTATCTCTGATCTCAGATAGCTATTGCTTTCCTCGAAGCCTTCCCAACAATTGGTAAAATCTTATTATTTTATACACACTGATGAGCCTAAACATAATGATCAATTACTTAAAAGTCTGTTGGTCCACATTTGGAAAGCAAATGAGCGGCGACTCTGCGTGCAATGGATTCTAGAAGCTCGTGGTAAGTTTTCAGATGTTTTCCCCGGTCAAATATTATTTTTAAGCGTACGTGAGGAAAACTGTTATGGTTACTTTGTGATTGGAAATCTTCGCAAGTGAAGAAAAATCCTTTTTATTAATAATTTGTGGAAAAATTCGTTTCATGCTCTAGGGGTAGCGTCTTTGATTCATAATCAAAACGTCTTCGGTCCCCGGTTCGATCCCCGAAACTGCCTAAATTTTGATAAATAATCAGCATTGGCGGCCGAAGACTTCCGGCATAAGAAGTCAGCCTCATTCTGCCAACGGCCTTGTCAAAGAGTGCGAAGGAGCGGATAGAGGTTCAGGGCACTTTCTTGTTCTAGGGGTGGGAAATTGCCCCTAAAGGCGGAAGAATCAGCAATGATCAACGACATGAGGATCCAGAAGGCAATATAAACCACTGCATTAAAGACACGTAACGTGTATCCACAGGACATGTGGCCTGTAATTCAAGAAGTGTCATGATGATCTCTCCATTGGCAAAAGATTCCGGAATAGTCCCCCATTCGGATCTCCGGGAGGGGACTGTCAAGGGGGGGATTACCATGAGGAAAAGATTGAATAATCAACGAAAGGATAACGTTCTACGAGTCGGGGCGTGGAATGTCAGAAGCTTGAACGTCGTAGGGAAATTAGAAAATCTGAAAAGGGAAATGTAAATGCTCAATCTAGATATAGCAGGGGTCAGTGAAGTGAAGTGGAAGTAAGACAAGGATTTCTGGTCAGATGAGCATCGGGTAATGCCAACAGCAGCAGAAAATGGTATAACAGGTGTAGGATTCGTTATGAATAGGAAGGTAGGGCAGAGGGTGTGTTACTGTGAACAGTTCAGTGACCGGGTTGTTCTAATCAGAATCGACAGCAGACCAACACCGACAACGATAGTTCAGGTATACATGCCGACGTCGCAAGCTGAAGATGAACAGATAGAGAAAGTGTATGAGGATACTGAAAGGGTAATGCAGTATGTAAAGGGGGACGAAAATCTAACAGTCATGGGCGACTGGAATGCAGTTGTAGGAGAAGGAGTAGAAGAAAAGGTTACAGGAGAATATGGACTTGGGACAAGGAATGAAAGAGGAGAAAGACTAATTGAGTTCTGTAACAAGTTTCAGCTAGTAATAGCGAATACCCTGTTCAAGAATCACAAGAGGAGGAGGTATACTTGAAAAGGCCGGGAGATACGAGAAGATTTCAATTAGATTACATCATGGTCAGACAGAGATTCCGAAATCAGATACTGGATTGTAAGGCGTACCCAGGAGCAGATATAGACTCAGATCACAATATAGTAGTGATGAAGAGTAGGCTGAAGTTCAAGACATTAGTCAGGAAGAATCAATACGCAAAGAAGTGGGATACGGAAGTACTAAGGAATGACGAGATACGTTTGAAGTTCTCTAACGCTATAGATACAGCAATAAGGAATAGCGCAGTAGGCAGTACAGTTGAAGAGGAATGGACATCTCTAAAAAGGGCCATCACAGAAGTTGGGAAGGAAAACATAGGTACAAAGAAGGTAGCTGCGAAGAAACCATGGGTAACAGAAGAAATACTTCAGTTGATTGATGAAAGGAGGAAGTACAAACATGTTCCGGGAAAATCAGGAATACAGAAATACAAGTCACTGAGGAATGAAATAAATAGGAAGTGCAGGAAAGCTAAGAAGAAATGGCTGCAGGAAAAATGTGAAGACATCGAAAGAGATATGATTGTCGGAAGGGCAGACTCAGCATACAGGAAAGTCAAAACAACCTTTGGTGACATTAAAAGCAACGGTGGTAACATTAAGAGTGCAACGGGAATTCCACTGTTAAATGCAGAGGAGAGAGCAGATAGGTGGAAAGAATACATTGAAAGCCTCTATGAGAGTGAAGATTTGTCTGATGTGATAGAAGAAGAAACAGGAGTCGATTTGGAAGAGATAGGGGATGCAGTATTAGAATCGGAATTTAAAAGAGCTTTTGAGGACTTACGGTCAAATGAGGCAGAAAGGATAGATAACATTCCATCAGAATTTCTAAAATCATTGGGGGAAGTGGCTACAAAACGACTATTCACGTTGGTGTGTAGAATATATGAGTCTGGCGACATACCATCTGACTTTCGGAAAAGCATCATCCACACAATTCCGAAGACGGCAAGTGCTGACAAGTGCGAGAATTATCGCACAATCAGCGTAACAGCTCATGCATCGAAGCTGTTTACAAGAATAATATACAGAAGAATGGAAAAGAAAATTGAGAATGCGCTAGGTGACGATCAGTTTGGCTTTAGGAAAAGTAAAGGGACGAGAGATCAATTCTGACGTTACGTCTAATAATGGAAGCAAGGCTAAAGAAAAATCAAGACACTTTCATAGAATTTGTCGACCTGGAAAAAGCGTTCGACAATATAAAATGGTGCAAGCTGTTCGAGATTCTGAAAAAAGTAGGGGTAAGCTATACGGAGAGACGGATCATATACAATATGTACAACAACCAAGAGGGAATAATAAGAGTGGACGATCAAGAACGAAGTGCTCGTATTAAGAAAGGTGTAAGACAAGGCTATAGCCTTTCGCCCCTACTCTTCAATCTGTACATCGAGGAAGCAATGATGGAAATAAAAGAAAGGTTCAGGAGAGGAATTAAAATACAAGGTGAAAGGATATCAATGATACGATTCGCTGATGACATTGCTATCCTGAGTGAAAGTGAAGAAGAATTAAATGATCTGCTGAACGGAATGAACAGTCTAATGAGTACACAGTATGGTTTGAGAGTAAATCGGAGAAAGACGAAGGTAATGAGAAGTAGTAGAAATGAGAACAGCGAGAAACTTAACATCAGGATTGATCGTCACGAAGTCAATGAAGTTAAGGAATTCTGCTACCTAGGCAGTAAAATAACCAATGACGGACGGAGCAAGGAGGACATTAAAAGCAGACTCGCTATGGCAAAAAAGGCATTTCTGGCCAAGAGAAGTCTACTAATATCAAATACCGGCCTTAATTTGAGGAAGAAATTTCTGAGTATGCACGTCTGGAGTACAGCATTGTATGGTAGTGAAACATGGACTGTGGGAAAACCGGAACAGAAGAGAATCGAAGCATTTGAGATGTGGTGCTTTGGATGAATGTTGAAAATTAGGTGGACTGATAAGGTAAGGAATGAGGAGGTTCTACGCAGAATCGGAGAGGAAAGGAATATGTGGAAAATACTGATAAGGAGAAGGGACAGGATGACAGGACATCTGCTAAGACATGAGGGATTGACTTCCATGGTACTAGAGGGAGCTGTAGAGGGCAAAAACTGTAGAGGAAGACAGAGATTGGAAGACGTCAAGCAAATAATTGAGGACGTAGGTTGCAAGTGCTACTCTGAGATGAAGAGGTTAGCACAGGAAAGGAATTCGTGGCGGGCCGGATCAAACCAGTCAGTAGACTGATGACAAAAAAAAAAAAAAAAAAAAAAAAAAAGCTGAGCCGTCATTCAGCTTAGAATTTTGAAGCATGGATTACTCGGAAGACCAATGATTGATCAGAAAGTCCCATTCCCCCTATGGCATGTCCGTATATTCTTAGGTGGCGTGTTTATATGGAAACATGACAGAGGACAACTTTGAGGTCGTGTGACTGTTCTTAATTATTTATTCCAGGGTGTCTGTGTACGCCATGGTTTTCACAACAGAATATGATGTCTTACATGTTAGATGTGAAATTCTCCAAATTGCTGGCATGATGGCAGTAAACGTACGTCGAACAGAATTCATCTGTCTCGCAACGTGTGACAGAAACCTTCGGGTTAATGAGCCCCATAAAACGCATTGCACACAGGATGACAGATCAGGACTTCGAAGCGGCCACTTCAAAGGTACACGCGAATGGACAGAACGACATCCAGTCCGTTTGTAATGAAATGTCTCATTGAAGCTTTCTCTAATGGCGATAACAGAATGGACTGGTGCCCTATCCTGCTGAAACCACATACGACCGAGCAGTCCCCGATCTTGCAGATACGGAATAAACAAATCGCGTAAAATGGTGAGATACGCAGTGTGATTGCAGCCAATGTCATGACATATGGTGGGTTGTGTTCACGTTAGTCATAAAAATATTGGTCTTCTTTACTCCTGAAACGTTTCTGGCTCTTGCACTGCGATATATTACACACTTATCCGAGAAAAACAATTTCTGCCTTGAAGGAATAGTTGGTAAGTCATCAAGCATTCACCCCCACACAAGCCTAATGACTTTTCGGGTGTCGTTACCATTCATTTCCTTGGCAAACGAAGGTTTGAATGCCTTTAGCTTGTAATCATTCCTCATATGATTTTGTAAAGTAGAGTATGGAACTCCCAATTCCGATGACCGCTTACGAATGGACTTCTTTTAGCGAACGTTCGACAGACACTGCATCCTCCAGATAATTTTGCATTAGTATTTATAGTCTTCCTGATCGCATGTCATGTTTCATACATTGAGATGAAATTGGTTTTTGTCACACCGTAAAATTGTTAGGTTTGCTAGGAAATATTTATGAAACATTGCATTGAAATCTAGACGAATATTTCTTATTGATTTTGCTGTATGAGGTCGTTCGTGAACACACATGCTCATCACGATCCGTTCCTAGATGGTGCAAGTGCGCTCATCACCCATGATTTAGATGTACGTGACTGCCTACAAGAAAAAGAGAACAACGTAGCTTCCCTGCAATACATAGGGGTTAATGGGACTTTGTGATAACCCTGTAGAAGTAGTGATGAAGAAACAAGCAGGAAAGCGCCCCATCTTCTATTTACAGGCGGTCATTAGTCCTTGACGTCTTATTTTCACATAACACACATAATTATAGCTCTTTTTGATGTAAATACGTATTTGAGACAGAGCCAAATATGGGAAACAAGTGAGTACAACAGAAGTGAAAGATTTACAGTCTAAATTATTTTGAAATATAACTCCAAAATTAAATACGTCAACCAGAATTAAGTGATGTCACTTGCAGAGTGTACAACTAAAATGTGTTCCCTCTTTCTCGTTCCGTGAGCAGAGGCGAGCGTGCAGTGCGGAGGGAGGAGCACAAAGACCGCCGCGGGGGCGGGAGGGGGGTAGGGTGTGACAGGCAGGGAGCAGAGGCGAATAGAGATCTCGCATTACTTCTAATGTGCACGCTTTGCGCTTCGTACCGATTGCTTGCTGTAATTCACATGATAGGCGGGAGAGAAAAGTTTTGTGTCAGTGCGTATGTACGTAGACTGTTATCTTCACATGTGGTACATATTGACAGCACACCACAAAGATAAAGAAATACCCGCTCACCTGTTAGTCGCGCACTGACCGACTGTTCGCTGCAACGCTGAACAGTGGTAGATCGCCGACTATGGCAGAAGTTGCAAAAGGCACGAAACGTATAGAATTAAGTCAAAAAATTCCTAACAGAACTGTGGCTCTCAAGAGACAAGATTAAGTGGACAGACGATAGCATGTGAAATAGGACCCGCAATAATACTGGTTTGCATTTGGCTAGCTATTTCGCCGTGAGACAGAACAAATATTGGCCTTCTTACAACAAAGGAAAGCACTGATAAAGTCAGCCAAATTGCCATCCTCACGTGCACCCATTATGTTCGTATTTTCGTCTTCGCTTACTTCAACCAGTGCATCGCTAGTCTCTTATATTTTGTACTAAAGATGGACGACTCCATCAAATCTACTTTCCCACCTTGCTGCACTCAGTGGCTTCAACTTTAGGATACATAAAAGGGGCGTTCAACAAGTAATGCAACACTTCGTTATCTCATCCAATTCCGGCTGGCAAATTGCGGAATTTGCTGTGGGACATGGTGGAATATTTCCGCTTCACCCCTCTAGTTTTACGAAGTTTCAACATCTCACGGCGCCATACGTAGAATTCAGAATTGTGTCTGTAACAAGTGGTGCGTTGCAAGCAGAGAGTTGTTGTTGAGTTTCCTTCGGCGGAAAACCAGAGACTCACAGGTATTCGTAATAGGTTGCAAAATGTCTACGGAGACCTGGCGCTGAACGAAAGTAGGATTAGTCGTAGGGTGAGGCGTTTGTCATCATCGCAAATAAGGTCGCGAAACCTTCCGATCTCCCGCGGTCTGGGCGGCCGCACACAGCTGTCACGCTTCATCTGTTGCAACGAGTAGCCACTCTCATTCGAGCTGATCGACGGATCGCAGTCAAATACGCAGTCGTTCTCGAATTGGAGTACTGAAAGATGTGGGTTCCTTGCCGACTGACAGAAGACCAAAAAATAACTACGAAGAACCATCTGCGTGGAATTACTTGCCCGTCAGGAGGTTGATCGAGGCAATTATTTGTAAGAACAACCACAAAGGCGATGAAACACGGGTTCATCACTTCGAACCGAAAATGAAGTAGCAGTCCATGGAGTCACGCCACACCACATCTCCTGTGAAGAAGAAGTTCAAAGCCGCATCCTCAGACGATAAAGTCACGGCGACGGCCATTTGGGATTCTCAAGGGGTTATTCTGTTTGCTGCCCTACTTCACGGGGCAACGATCAACTTTGACTGTGTTCTGTTACCTTCAGGAAACTGAACGAATTCAGTGTGCTCGACGCCACAAAAATGCCAACAAACTGCTCCTTCTCCAAGACAATCTAAGCCCTCACACAAGTATGCGCACCCGAGAGTACAGAACTTCGTTGGGCTGTTCCTCCTCACCCACCCTACGGCCAGGATCTCGCGCCTCCCGACGTTTGTTGGGTCCAGTGCCTCCGATGTCGTCCAGTAGAGTCGTACCATGTCAGCATACTGCCTCTCCCAGCGAGCCCAGCGAGGTGGTGCGAGGCCGTCACATTGAACGGAAATAATGTTGAAAAATTGGGATTTGTGCCCAAAGAGTGGGGAATAATAAGGTTTAATAGAATCCTGAATAGAACCAACCTGCTTTCAGAAAAGAAACGCTGCGTTACCTATTGAACGCCCCTCGTCTATGACCATCAAATCTGCCCAGCGTCGCACAGATACAGAAAAGAAACCAAAAATTGTTTCACCAAACAAAAGTAGGAAACTGCGTAGAACGATGCCTTTGCAGCTAGAATTTGCGACTAGAATTAGGGAATAACTACTGCAGGGAACTAAAAATGCTTGAGGATTTATCTAAAATTCGCTTTTGCATTCCTATGTTTTTGCCTTTCATGTTAGTACAGTCATTCCTAAACAAATGAATATGACATAGTAAAGAATAAGGTAGATGAAATAATTAAAATGTGACGTAAGATTTTAGTTATTGTTGTCAATTGCTTACGTACGTGAATGGTGCTTATTGATACTGCCGGCCTTTAACGTTAACATGTTAAGACGCACCTTCTTAAGGAGTGGTTGCTATGAATCTCGGTCCCAGGTATCGGGCATAACTATCAGCCCATATCAAAAGTCAGTCACCCTATTTGCGCTAGTAACCCCCCCCCCCCCCCAGAATGATTCTCCATCCGTCCCCGCTCCGCCTTTACACCCCCCCCCCCCACCACCACTCACAATGACACATGCCTGTAACTCTACCAAGGTGAGTTCAGCCTTGCGACGGGAAAGGATCAAAGTCAGTTGGCTCAACAGTGGACACTATGAGGAATGCTGGGATAGATGAAGAATAAACTGGAATTCAAATAGCTGAGATAGATATCTTACAAATGCAGATGACACCATACTGGTTGCAGAAGGCTTGGCTCTGAGCACTATGGGACTGAACTGCTGTGGTCATCAGTCCCCTAGAACTTAGAACTACTTAAACCTAACTAACCTAAGGACATCACACACATCCATGCCCGAGGCAGGTTTCGAACCTGCGACAGTAGCGGTCACGCGGCTCCAGACTGTAGCGCCTAGAACCGCACGGCCACTTCGGCCGGCCGGCTGCAGAAGGTGGAAGAGAGTTAAACATCCTCTTACTTAAAGTGAAAGGAGAAAGTACAGAGGCTGATCTGAGTTAGAACGTCAAGAAAACGAAAATTATGCAACTTCACGTATCACTTCATGACATACGGGAGGAGCAAAAATGGAGGTAATTTCTGTGATGTTGAATGCAGCTACGAAATCAAGAGACCGTTACTGCTTTGAAGAGAGGGGAATTACAACTATGACAGTGTTTTAAGGAATAGAGAGATCCATGGAGTGAAAAGAGTATGAATACAGTAAATAAAAACCAGATTGCTGCTTAAACGGTATAATAATGAAGCAAAAAAAAAAAAAAAACAGACCTGCTTTGGGGACATTACGAGAAGACACCATTCGATGGAAAAGACGGTAATGCTGAGCAAGATCGGAGGCAGAAGAAGAGGGCGGGCAAGGATGAGATGAATCGATGGCGTCACATCAGTAATGGATTCGGAGCTGGAACGTCTGCAGGAGAAAATGCAGGACTGAAGAAATCGACATGCTCTAGTTCATGGGGTGATGGAGAGTGGGAATCGACTAAACAAATTGAGAGGTAGAGAGAGACACTACATACCAAATTAATAGAGTTTTACTTGTTGGATTGATCCGAGAGGGCGAGCTAATGCTTGTTCATCTACCCTCTTACCTTTATCCATTTTTAACCAGTGTTATACGATGGAATAATTCCCTGCCGCATTCATTAGTCTAAGTTTGGCACAACCACTTTCATTCGCAAACGCAGTTTGTAAATAGCGAGACAAACGAACGTTCATCCACTAGACAGTGGACCAAGGCAGGTAAAAGACCTGGATGTGTCAGGTTGTGTACTAGCAGAGCACTTCTGTGATGCGACTTGCATTAACTTCCTTCATCAATATTATTAGTATTTACCATTTTGTAACGAAGCAATTATGTATACCTTTGGTATTATAGCTATTTTTAACCTACAGAACTAGTTTCAATAATTTTTGTTTAAGTTGAGTCTTTTTCAATTAGGCAGCAGGTTCCATTCGCACAGTACGATTGAAATATTTTACGATCTTCTCACTAGAGGCGACTTGTTTTGTTTTAGCTGTGTTCTTTGTAGTTTAAATTCATAAATTTATTGGATGTTGGATTTTAGGCACATTTCTGATAAAATATCAGCTACAAATGATTTATGACGATTCCTTCAAAACATTAACGCAATACTGAAATTTAAAAATAAAATATGAGATTCATAAAATATAATGAAATAAAATTTTTTGATAGTAAAGGAATTACACTGTTACGTACTGTTTCATAGTGTCAAAAGTGGGACCCTTTAAACTAAAATCATTGACACAAATCATCAGCGAGGCGACGAGTCTATTTTCGCAGACAATGGTTTAAGAACCTGAGTGCTTTCTAAAAACATGGTCTGCGTTCCAAAAGCATTACGTAGAGTGGAAAAAAAATTGTAATATCGGAAAGTGTGAACATATTGGATTGAGACTGATAAAGAGAAGGTTGCAAGTGTTGGAAGCCAATAAAGACATGTTTGCATCCCATCTACTGGCCAGTGACGAAACGTGAATATACATGGTTGTGCTAAACAGTCTGAATAGCACGTAATGCTGTTGCAGGGTAAGTTGTGCTGAGAAATAATTCGATACGTTGCACCGTGTCCGAGTAAAAGACAAAAGGTAATCAGACCGTTGCAACTTGAGCACGCAAATTCAAGAGGCCCACCAGAGACAGTGTCGCCAAACACGATCGTTTGTTTCCCGAATACCGAGCAAGAGAGCGACACAATAATTGGACACGGGACGGCAGTAAGGATCGAACCAGAGCCGAAGGCTGAGTAGTCTCGAATGTTGGCTTCCATGCTATAACAACTGATACTAGCTGCATCTGGCGGGCCGCTTGAATTTGTGCGCTCAAGGACCTTCAGTGGTTACTACACTCCTGGAAATTGAAATAAGAACACCGTGAATTCATTGTCCCAGGAAGGGGAAACTTTATTGACACATTCCTGGGGTCAGATACATCACATGATCACACTGACAGAACCACAGGCACATAGACACAGGCAACAGAGCATGCACAATGTCGGCACTAGTACAGTGTATATCCACCTTTCGCAGCAATGCAGGCTGCTATTCTCCCATGGAGACGATCGTAGAGATGCTGGATGTAGTCCTGTGGAACGGCTTGCCATGCCATTTCCACCTGGCGCCTCAGTTGGACCAGCGTTCGTGCTGCACGTGCAGACCGCGTGAGACGACGCTTCATCCAGTCCCAAACATGCTCAATGGGGGACAGATCCGGAGATCTTGCTGGCCAGGGTAGTTGACATACACCTTCTAGAGCACGTTGGGTGGCACGGGATACATGCGGACGTGCATTGTCCTGTTGGAACAGCAAGTTCCCTTACCGGTCTAGGAATGGTAGAACAATGGGTTCGATGACGGTTTGGATGTACCGTGCACTATTCAGTGTCCCCTCGACGATCACCAGTGGTGTACGGCCAGTGTAGGAGATCGCTCCCCACACCATGATGCCGGGTGTTGGCCCTGTGTGCCTCGGTCGTATGCAGTCCTGATTGTGGCGCTCACCTGCACGGCGCCAAACACGCATACGACCATCATTGGCACCAAGGCAGAAGCGACTCTCATCGCTGAAGACGACACGTCTCCATTCGTCCCTCCATTCACGCCTGTCGCGACACCACTGGAGGCGGGCTGCACGATGTTGGGGCGTGAGCGGAAGACGGCCTAACGGTGTGCGGGACCGTAGCCCAGCTTCATGGAGACGGTTGCGAATGGTCCTCGCCGATACCCCAGGAGCAACAGTGTCCCTAATTTGCTGGGAAGTGGCGGTGCGGTCCCCTACGGCACTGCGTAGGATCCTACGGTCTTGGCGTGCATCCGTGCGTCGCTGCGGTCCGGTCCCAGGTCGACGGGCACGTGCACCTTCCGCCGACCACTGGCGACAACATCGATGTACTGTGGAGACCTCACGCCCCACGTGTTGAGCAATTCGGCGGTACGTCCACCCGGCCTCCCGCATGCCCACTATACGCCCTCGCTCAAAGTCCGTCAGCTGCACATACGGTTCACGTCCACGCTGTCGCGGCATGCTACCAGTGTTAAAGACTGCGATGGAGCTCCGTATGCCATGGCAAACTGGCTGACACTGACGGCGGCGGTGCACAAATGCTGCGCAGCTAGCGCCATTCGACGGCCAACACCGCGGTTCCTGGTGTGTCCGCTGTGCCGTGCGTGTGATCATTGCTTGTACAGCCCTCTCGCAGTGTCCGGAGCAAGTAATGTGGGTCTGACACACCGGTGTCAATGTGTTCTTTTTTCCATTTCCAGGAGTGTATTTCTGAAACGGCGCAACGTATCGAGTTCTTTTCTTAACAATTATTTCTCAACTCAGCCTACACTGCAACACCCTCAAAAGATTTTCAGACTGTATCCGACCACCCTGTATATATTCCAGAATGAGAAAGGTCCAGGTACATGCGGCGCATCACCTTCCGAATAGTAAACAAATGTAAGAGGTAGCCATCGGCCAAAAAATTCATAATTACTATTTTGGAATGATAAGGACGCAGTTACTGATTTTCTGTAATGCCGCTGTTCGTAAATAGCGAGGGACACGTTCAACTTTTACAAGCATAAAGTCGTCACTACCACGAAGATATTACACAAGAACACGGAAGCGGTTCCAATTCACAATGGTAATGCCAAACCGCACGAATCTTTGGCAGCTAATCTGGCACCTTCTTAGACTGGATCAAGATCTCTTACGCTTCGCACAGTGCAGATGTGACACCCTCCGACTTCTACAGGTTGGACCCGTGGAAGACAGTCTTCAGCGTCTCAAATTGATAATACTGGTGACATAATGTGGCTGTGAAGACGTAGATACAACAGTTTGCACTCGACTTCTTGTGACGAGGATTACAGAATCGGCTTAAACGACGATGCTCTGTCACTACATTTAAAATAGTGGCTGTTCTGAGTAGCTTCATTGTATACAGGATCAGTAACTTTAACAGCATAAGCATTTCGTATGATGTGTCAGTTTGCACTGTTTCACTGCAGTCCTCGTCCTTCGCTTTATTGCTGACTGATGATGGCGGCATGCTGTGTTCCCAGCTGGACAGACAGCCGAGTGGCGTCACACACTGGACGTCAACGTCCTGGGGCTGTCCGTCTGCACGAGGGAGGCCGTCCAGAGCATGCTGGACAGGGGAGTCGACGACGGCTTCGTCATCCACATATGCAGGTAGACCTCAAAGCGTCTATAGCGATACTTTTTCGTCTTGTGAGACTGTATAGAGGTATTCTTAAAAATACAGCCATTCAGCATGTCACTGTCAGGGAAGATGCTTTATTGGGCTTCTTAGCTTCCGATAAACGTCGACATCAGCTACCGTGTGAGAATCATTGTCTCGGGTACCTCAAAAACGCCCTATGCTCGAATTCTGCACTGACACCTGCGATAGCTCTGACATGAAGATCATTTCATGAGATACCTTAGGGAGGAAGTAATAAGTTTCTTGACAGTTCTTGGATTACAGTACTCCTCTTCATCATGTAGCAAATGTATGTAGCAATGTACAATGAGATTGGTTCAGAATTCTCCAGTGCCGTGCTGTTTATTGCGAGTCTCAAGGAATAATCCTCATTGATTAGCTGGGAAAACGTAGAACCGAACCTGAACCTTATTATGCTTCATTGCTGGATCGTTTTACACATGTGTTGGCTGAAGGAAAACCTAGGATGGCACACAAAAAGAGTGCTCTTTCACCAGTATAATGCTCCATCCCACACATCAGTGATAATGGTGTAACTGGGCTCTGAACTGCTTCCTCATTCGCTTTGCACACGAAGCTCAGCTCCAAGTTACTTTTTTCGGTACCCTAACTGGAAAGTTCGGTTTGCTGGGGAGGAATTTTCAACAAATGAAAACGTTACAGCCGCAGTCAACGAGTATTTCGAAGAGTCTGACAGAACCTATTTCTATTGATGAGATGAAACAGCTGGCAGATCGCTGGACCAAGTGTATTTCCCTCCTAGGAGACAACGTCTAGAAGTAAGGTGAGTTGTTTATCGAGCAACTTTTTTCCATGATTTTTCACTACACTTAGTAAACCAACTTCGTATTACCACACAGCTTAAAATAAATTGTTGCATTACGCCTCATTTGACGCCAGCTGTTAGGCTGCAGATATTTGTAATCTTGTACTCTGTTTTTTTTTTTATACCTATCATAAATATTTCGTCTTTTTACGTTCACCAAATTATCAGAGCAGAAAATTGTACATCTTTAAATATACTTTTTTCAGGATTTGTAGATTATCTACCCAGCTATATAACTAGAAACGATTTTTCGTGGTATAAAAATTGAATATTGCTTTGAAAAACCACAAGCAATGTCATCTCGTAAGTACACTCTTGCAAATTTTCGTGCAGGGTTATAAACGTGCGTGATACTTTCCCTGTTACGCTTAGCTTTACACCTCATTTACCTTTGATTATTAGAAGACTAGCTACTTTGTTTACAATTCGGACAGTACAATTTGAGGTGATGATATCACTGTGTACTGTCGTTGAAAAGTAATAAAATGATTTCCGTTTTCCGAATACCCTTTTCTCGAAGTATTGGTACATATTTATAGCTGCTAAAAGAACAAACACTACCTCACTTGTTACAAACAGTGTAGTGTTTACCCAGTTTAAGATAACACTTGAAGATTTGCAGTTGGTTTTTTATTTTTAGAGTTTATGGTCTTCGTCTTCACTTAACTATTGACACCACTGTGAATCATTACTGTTAATCTGCTACTGTTACTGTTGGTGGTAGTGGTGATGTGACGATGGTGATGGTGGTGGTGGTGGTGATGGTAGTGGTGGTGGTGGCTCGGGCGGCGGCATATATATATATATATATATATATATATATATATATATATATATGTGTGTGTGTGTGTGTGTGTGTGTGTGTGTGTGTGTGTGTGTGTGTGTGTGTGTGCGTCAGTGACAGTCGGTAATGTCCTGTCTATGACAGCCGACCTCGTCTGAAGTTTAGTTTTATCTGCACTCGATGCAAAATTTAACAATTGCGCGATTTACAAAATATCCATTAAGATTATGTTTTGTTGTTGTTGGGCGTTTTCGCTGCCGATTTTCCAATCAACGTCTCACGTTTCGAGAATGGCTAGAAGTTCTTGTATTTTTGCGTGTTTATTAACGAACATGAAAGCTGACTATTATCTCCACAGTCTACACTGGTGTCCAAAATTAAAGCAACAAACCACTATTTTCCCGTCCTGTGCCTAATTAACGATATAATCATACAAAATGTCGACAGATGTCCGTACAATCATGATCTGCATAAAAGATAGCATTCCGGTCAACGGACAAGCACGCCAACTATGACGTCAGAGCACCCATCAAACGAGGTAGTATTTGTCGAGTTGTCCAACATCCCCGGTCGTGATGTACACTGCCACAGACGGTGCAGTGCGGCACAGAGAAGTCGCCAATCAGACTCTCTGCAGTGGAGAGCCGTACAAAGACTGCAAGCAGGACAGTCGCTAACTAATGTACACCGATGGCTTAATGTGAATCGTTTTGTTGTTTACAGAGATCGAAACTGTATCCCGATGATCAGGGCGGGGCCGACCATGTATAATATCGGAAAGAGAGAACCATTATTTGGCTGTAAGAGCACGACGGACCGCCTTAGTAGCGCATGGCAGCTGGCGTCTGACATCGCTGCACCCGCTGGACGTGTTGTAGCGAGGCAAACGCTGTGTAGAAGGCTACAGCACAGAGGCCTTTACTGTCTGACATCTACTGTATGTGTACCACTGACGCGTCTTCTCGGAAGGGCCATCAACATGCCATAGTGGGCCAATGTTCTTTGCACAAATGAGTCCCGTTTTGGTCTGGAGAGTGATTATCGACGCAGACGTATCTGGTGGGAGCGCAGAACACATTTTCGGAATCCAAACATTGAGGAAAGACAGTGGTATCGAGGAGGATTCCTAATGAGGTGGGCAGGGATTACGTTGACTACTCGAACACCTCTTCATTAAATTGTACGACTGAAAAGGCAATGTTCATCTGAGGTCAGTTATCGCGACGAGAACTTGGGACCTCATGTGCAGTTCTTGCGACGTGCTGTGGGCCCATACCTCGCACTGGTGGATGACAATGCTCGACCTTTAAAGCACGGATGATTGATATTCTTTTGGAAGCGGATAATACTGCTCGCTCCCCCCATTTGAACCCTATGGAACACGTCTGGCATGCGCTAGGAAGACAGGTTGTACCACGTCAGCATCCACCAACCACCCTTGAAAACTTCCGAACAGCTCTGCAGGAAAAATTGGCGTTATTGCCTCAACATGAGACTGATGACATCATTCACAGCATCACCACTCTTAGTCAGACATATATTGCTGCCAGAGGTGGTAACACCCCATGCTAAGTACATTGACCAGTTGTCGGAATGTGTGTGAAAATGCATTAAGTTGGAAAGAACGAAGAACATCTTTGTCTACCGTTATAAATGGTGCAGTTGTTTACGTTCTGTATTTTTTTCGTTGTTTCTACTTTACTGTCACCTGTTTATATTGTTTTGTTGCAAAATTAACGCAATCTTGCACTATTTCCGTTTGTTGCTTGAATTTTGGACACCGGTGTAGATAAGACGTTTGATTGTCAGAAGAAAATATTTGCATTATATCCGGTTTTCCCGATTGAAGGAATCGTTACAACGGGTTTATTTTCACTTCCCTTTAAAAGACGGCGTCTGTGAAAGTAATGTAGCATTCTGTTACGATGTAGAATTCTCGTGCATCTAAGGAAAGACGAAAATTCGCATTGTGCGAGACGGTGTGGTGGATAAAAAAGGCGGAGTTGTGGATTTTAGACCCCCGTCCAGCGATCCCCATGAAAATTTCCTGTGGTTTCTTTGTTTATTTTAAGGCCCAAGCCAGAATAATTCCTTCAGTGTCACCACCGTTGATTTCCTAACATGATCATTGTGAAACTGAACTGTGTTTGTCCCTAGTAACCCCGATATCGACGGAGCATTAAAACTTCTTCGCTTAGGCCTGGCGAAGTGCATGACAGTTGGTTTCAGGTCCGCAACATAGAGAAGACTTTAATGCGAGGCACCGTCTCTGTCCTGTGTAGGATCATTTAGCGAAAAAGAAAAAAAAAAAAACTTATGGTATACTTTTTTGTGTTCACTCGAACTATAGAAACGAAGGCACTCAGTTATTGTAACCTACAGATCTTCATAACCTACTCTCTGTAGAGCTCCATGCATTTTGCTGTATCTGTGTACTAACGCATCATGTGCCTAAACCACTGCCCAGTAGTGCTAAATACTGTGACTTGCTCACTGTTACGACCAACAACATGCTGCAGAGTTGAAACTAACATTAGTAATACTCATCAACGAAAAACTCCACGGAGGAACTAAATGTACAGCACATCTGGTGTATCAGTTCCTGCACAGGTCGACTCTATCAAACATACTCCTCACACTTAACCCTCTGTTTCGTTCCAATGGTTGGTAGGGAGGAACCTGGAACTTCTTCAGTATCACACTGAAGTTTATGTATTTTAAGGATAGGAAATAATGATAAATACAGACTTGTGTTCATAAGGGTCCTGTCACTTCAGTGCCAGTACTACCCCTTCTAATTTCGTGTGATTATGTGTGATAGCAGTAAATGACGTGATGGCAACGGTGTGGTATCGCCGGATAAGTGAATTAAATTAGCCTTGCCAATGACAGTCCCCAGCTGGGGTAGTCCCCAAGCTGTGACGATACTCTAAATTGACCGAGATCGGTGACTGGAGTCTAATTCTAGGAAGAGTAGAACAACCGGGCACTCATAATACTTTTATTATAAAAACAACTACCAAAGATACAATGCAAAGTGAGCATTCACTGAGACAGAACGTTAACTCCAACTCACTAACCTAAATTGGAGATTCGCAAATCGTTCATGACGTGACTCGAAATCGCGTCCCCGGCCGATACTGACTAACATCGAAGTTACGGAAGCCTCTAGCCTTACTGGCACTGACAATGAAGGGCACTGCGATCAAAGAAATGGAACTTAATACACATACTGTTAAAAGAGTTCCTATGTGCCGAGCCGTGTTGCGTATATCGCTGAATTCAATTCTGTGAAGAACAATTCTGCAGCGATTATCTGGGAACTACTGCCAGTGGTCGCAGAGACAAAGTGCGTTGCGTAGCTGAAAATTCTGACTACACAGAGGACGTCAAATGGCGTCTGCAACCTCCTGGAGTCGAGGCCACTTCCGTCTAATGCTGGACACGAATTAAGAATTCTACTTCCTTATAAGCCAGGAGCAGAGACATTTCATCTACATCTACATCTACATTTATACACCGCAAGCCACCCAACGGTGTGTGGCGGAGGGCACTTTACGTGCCACTGTCATTACCTCCCTTTCCTGTTCCAGTCGCGTATGGTTCGCGGGAAGAACGACTGTCTGAAAGCCTCCGTGCGCGCTCTAATCTCTCTAATTTTACATTCGTGATCTCCTCGGGAGGTATAAGTAGGGGGAAGCAATATATTCGATACCTCATCCAGAAACGCACCCTCTCGAAACCTGGCGATCAAGCTACACCGCGATGCAGAGCACCTCTCTTGCAGAGTCTGCCACTTGAGTTTATTAAACATCTCCGTAACGCTATCACGGTTACCAAATAACCCTGTGACGAAACGTGCCACTCTTCTTTGGATCTTCTCTATCTCCTCCGTCAACCCGATCTGGTACGGATCCCACACTGATGAGCAATACTCAAGTATAGGTCGAACGAGTGTTTTCTAAGCCACCTCCTTTGTTGATGGACTACATTTTCTAGGCACTCTCCCAATGAATCTCAACCTGGTACCCGCCTTACCAACAATTAATTTTATATGATCATTCCACTTCAAATCGTTCCGCACGCATACTCGCAGATATTTTACAGAAGTAACTGCTACCAGTGTTTGTTCCGCTATCATATAATCATACAATAAAGGATCCTACTTTCTATGTATTCGCAATACATTACATTTGTCTATGTTAAGGGACAGTTGCCACTCCCTGCACCAAGTGCCTATCCGCTGCAGATCTTCCTGCATTTCGCTACAATTTTCTAACGCTGCAACTTCTCTGTATACTACAGCATCATCCGCGAAAAGCCGCATGGAACTTCCGACACTATCTACTAGGTCATTTATATACACTCCTGGAAATTGAAATAAGAACACCGTGAATTCATTGTCCCAGGAAGGGGAAACTTTATTGACACATTCCTGGGGTCGGATACATCACATGATCACACTGACAGAACCACAGGCACATAGACACAGGCAACAGAGCATGCACAATGTCGGCACTAGTACAGTGTATATCCACCTTTCGCAGCAATGCAGTCTGCTATTCTCCCATGGAGACGATCGTAGAGATGCTGGATGTAGTCCTGTGGAACGGCTTGCCATGCCATTTCCACCTGGCGTCTCAGTTGGACCAGCGTTCGTGCTGCACGTGCAGACCGCGTGAGACGACGCTTCATCCAGTCCCAAACATGCTCAATGGGGGACAGATCCGGAGATCTTGCTGGCCAGGGTAGTTGACTTACACCTTCTAGAGCACGTTGGGTGGCACGGGATACATGCGGACGTGCATTGTCCTGTTGGAACAGCAAGTTCCCTTGCCGGTCTAGGAATGGTAGAACGATGGGTTCGATGACGGTTTGGATGTACCGTGCACTATTCAGTGTCTCCTCGACGATCACCAGTGGTGTACGGCCAGTGTAGGAGATCGCTCCCCACACCATGATGCCGGGTGTTGGCCCTGTGTGCCTCGGTCGTATGCAGTCCTGATTGTGGCGCTCACCTGCACGGCGCCAAACACGCATACGACCATCATTGGCACCAAGGCAGAAGCGACTCTCATCGCTGAAGACGACACGTCTCCATTCGTCCCTCCATTCACGCCTGTCGCGACACCACTGGAGGCGGGCTGCACGATGTTGGGGCGTGAGCGGAAGACGGCCTAACGGTGTGCGGGACCGTAGCCCAGCTTCATGGAGACGGTTGCGAATGGTCCTCGCCGATACCCCAGGAGCAACAGTGTCCCTAATTTGCTGGGAAGTGGCGGTGCGGTCCCCTACGGCACTGCGTAGGATCCTACGGTCTTGGCGTGCATCCGTGCGTCGCTGCGGTCCGGTCCCAGGTCGACGGGCACGTGCACCTTCCGCCGACCACTGGCGACAACATCGATGTACTGTGGAGACCTCACACCCCACGTGTTGAGCAATTCGGCGGTACGTCCACCCGGCCTCCCGCATGCCCACTATACGCCCTCGCTCAAAGTCCGTCAACTGCACATACGGTTCACGTCCACGCTGTCGCGGCATGCTACCAGTGTTAAAGACTGCGATGGAGCTCCGTATGCCACGGCAAACTGGCTGACACTGACGGTGGCGGTGCACAAATGCTGCGCAGCTAGCGCCATTCGACGGCCAACACCGCGGTTCCTGGTGTGTCCGCTGTGCCGTGCGTGTGATGATTGCTTGTACAGCCCTCTCGCAGTGTCCGGAGCAAGTATGGTGGGTCTGACACACCGGTGTCAATGTGTTCTTTTTTCCATTTCCAGGAGTGTATATTGTGAAAAGCTATGGTCCCATAACACTCCCCTGTGGCACGCCAGAGGTTACTTTAACGTCTGTAGACGTCTCTCCATTGATAACAACATGCTGTGTTCTGTTTGCTAAAAACTCTTCAATCCAGCCACACAGCTGGTCTGATATTCCGTAGGCTCTTACTTTGTTTATCAGGCGACAGTGCGGAACTGTATCGAACGCCTTCCGGAAGTCAAGAAAAATAGCATCTACCTGGGAGCCGGTATTTAGTATTTTCTGGGTCTCGTGAACAAATAAAGCGAGTTGGGTCTCACACGATCGCTGTTTACGGAATCCATGTTGATTCCTACAGAGTAGATTCTGGGTCGTAAAGAAGCACTCTGTAATGACTTCGTCTCCCCGAAGGAGCACAGGTACGTACCTCTGCTCACAGAGAGACGAATGATGGAGTTCCTACTGGCAACATCAGCACATTCGAATCTAATGCTGAGACAGTTCTCTGACGCCTCGCCAGCAATGTCTCAAAACGGTATCCACATAAGTTTATCACTCACTGACGCTCACCAGAGAGCTCTCAAAATCGCTTTGTAGCCAAATATATGCTACCGACACCACCAAGTGACGCCGCCCGGCAGAAGCGACCAGTTAGTAAACCTCCCGTCGTTAGTGTGTATTCTCCTTACAGCCAATCACAGCCCCCACTACAAACTGAGTACCTTCCACTCTACACATCAAGAATCTATCAGTCAACCTCTTACAGCTCATGTTTAGCTCAATAGAAACTTCTAGAACATATTATGACCCCTCCTCCATCTGCAATTGAACTAACCAAATTCGTTTCTGTGTCTTTTAGCAGGAATGTGGCTTGGCCTTCTCATAAAAACTTCTTTCGGCCGTTAGCACGCATTTGCGGCAGGCATTCCACGTACAAAAGGCTGTTCATGGCACTCTCTGCAATCTCATGCTTTCAGCATCATCTTGCCTAAGCCTCCTAAGCGACCACAGCCAATCACGAGAAGCTCTTTTCCACTGGCCTCACGAAGAGGCGACAGTCTTGGGCTGTAAACTACCAGCATTCTCCTTTTAGATCCATGAAACTGGCTTCCCAGCAGCCCTTGTTCCATGTCGATCACAGGGACCATGAAATCCCACTTTCGTCTTTCTGTCAGAAAATTACACTTTCAGTTTGCATCTCCACAGAAATGTTAGTATGAGGCTACCCAGTATCAACCAAGAAACGATTAATTTTTCGATAACTCCCGCCCCCTAAAAAATGCGATCCCCTACTAAGTAAGTGAAATACGAATTGTCAAAATTATTCATGTTTGGTGGTTAAATCTTGCCGACTTACACAGTGTATAATCTGTATCCATATAGTACAGGCAGTACAAGTTTGTTTCTTTTTCTTGTTTCCAGTATAGCTGGCCACATCATGCCATTCGATCCATTGTGCTCGATGTACCACGCCAGCAAACATGCTGTCAAGGCTCTGCTTGAAGGACTGAGGAAGGACCTGGTTGCCAGGAACAGCAAGATACGGTGTGGGGTAAGTTTAAAATGCATTATGTTGTTACGTTTCGAAGCCTCCAAGCAGGTCTGGTGTTTCATAATTTTGTGATTACATAAATACACTTTTCAATCATACAGAATTTTCCAGTCTGGTAAACACACAGTTCAAACAAGTATATATAAATTGCAGGAAAGGGAATGGATTGAACAGAACGTTAAAAAGCAAATTATAAGTATCCAGGCTTCGTGATAGAAATAGGAAGTTAATTAAAGAAACCATTGCTAACACAATCTCACAGACGAATTCTCCACTATAGAGCAGACTGTGTGCCCCTCTTAAACTTGCTGTCTGTCTGATACAGTGCTCTGATTTTTTGACTCCAACCTGAAACCTTGACTTCGGTAGCAAGACTCCTACTGGCTGACTTACCCACACAGAACCCGTCTTCTTACTTCCGCAGTCGCTGTGCCTCCCTTCACTCCGTCCCGCGCTCCAACCTTCACAGAAGCTCTCCATGGGCACCTTGGTTCACTGTCCTTCCGGAAAGAATGAATATGGGAAGAAATGCAATGAAGTAATCCCCTGTTGTCGCATTTATCTAGTAAATAAGACTTCCAAATATTAAAGTCGTGTAACAGTAATTGTTTATTCCGTGCTTGGATTCCACAAATAATCCGAATTTTCAGGCCTAGTACGATAAAGACGCTGCTCAGCAATTAGACTTGCAGCGAGGAATTGACCATTTTACCTGCCATGCTGAAATCAGTCGTGCATGAAGGCGAAAGTGTGCCGACATGACTTGTCAGTTTGCAGTTGAGGCTGCGTGGTGCCGCGTGGCTGTTGATAGACATCTGGTGGCTTTTATCTTCGTATTTCTCTGTAGCCGGCCGCGGCTTTACAAGCGACACTGAGAACAATACAATACGCATCATGTGCGATGTGTTCTCAGTAATCGTTCTGCAGGAGAAACGGTCACTCGACATTGGCACAGAGCTGCTGTCCCATCCAAATCGATCGTTTCCTGTCTCCAAGAGTACATATGGTGAATTTTATCTGCAGTAATTTAACTGAATGGGTGATATCCAAGCTATATTTTTGCAGTTCTAGGTCAGGTAACAAGAACACAGTCGGAAAAGTGGACTGAAAGAAGAACCATACGACACTGAAAGGAAGCTGAGAATGTCACAAAATGACAGCAGATCTTTGGATGAATGCAAGACTCAATCAAAACTGAATAGGAGACAGACTGAAATGTTCCCTGAACGCTAAATCAGAGCGCCCACTCTGAAACACAGTCACCTCTTCACTTTCAATGCCCTCAGATCAAACAATTCCATCCCCTCGAAGGCCCGTGCTCAGGAGTTTTCTTCTTCTTCCCCCCAATATTGCTTTTGATGGCACTGAATTTTCCATACTGTCACCATGTTAATGGTGGGCTCATTTCCACAGTAGCACAGTAAAGGGCAGAAATTAAGTAGCTCCACCCTGTCATTCGACGTTACAGGCTGCCAACCACTTCGATCCCACTCCAGAGAATCACTCCACGGCGACCAGTATCGAGACAAGATGGTCCCATGGCAGTCTCAATAAACTCGAGGCACCAATCACAGTCTGCATCAAGTTTCCTACATACTCACACGCCAGCTTTTCGTGAATGCGTCCAGGTTTCTGTTCTGTGCATTGAAGAGTCGCCAACATGGCACCAGCTCAACAGAAGGTCCGTTAGCTTCTACTGGGAAGGCCTTTAAGGTTCCCACAAACGTTTATCTGGTACTTGAAAATTCGGTGTCATCCATTAGCTGTCTCAGCCTTTTAATGGGATACTCATTTCAGAGTGAAGTGAAACACAACTACCAGTTTTCAGTGACTGCCGGGGAAGTCCTGAAAGTCCTGATAATAAAGCGTGGCTTAACTGGAAGCCTATTCCTCAGAGCGTTGCATAATTTTTAGTACACACAAGAGGTCGTCACTTCATCGCTATTCAGATGCACCTCTCTGTAATTACATCTGTAATACCTTACATAGAATAAAAGGAACCTCATTGTTGTAAATATTTTATCAACTTATCTTCAAAGCTAAATGCTTCGTAGGATGATAATCATTGAACACCTTTTAGTAAATTAAGTCTGGTTTGCTGCATTCTTTCTATTTCACATCACGTTATATCTAACTGTAAACGGCATGGATTCACGTATTTTACATACCACTTCGCTATGTTCCAAAGTCCTTTTCCCTCTCAGCTCCTGTCTATTCTCTACAGTTGGTGTTTTTATGCTTTTGTTTCCTAACAGGGAAACTGCTGTGTGTGTGTGTGTGTGTGTGTGTGTGTGTGTGTGTGTGTGTGTGTGTGTGTGTGCGTGTGAGAGAGAGAGAGAGAGCAAATCGCTTGCTAACTATCTGAAAGAAGTGTTCTAAAATACTGCTATAGAATCGTCTACTGCTATCTTACTTCTGAACACAAACAAATCCTTGCAAATTCCTTTTCATATGTATGACATTCTGATTAATTTAAAACGCACCTGACTGTCTGTAAATTAGATTGTATATAAATAATGGTCCACCTGAAAATTCAAGATATCTTTATCATGAGCAATCTATCTTACACAATGGTTAACCGTTACGTAATGTAAATGTGTCCCTATTAGAAAACTGCAGCTGCTGAATCTATATGAAAGTCTGTAAATCAAAACTTGATCTTAATTCCCTCTCAAAATGTTCGTTTAGGCTCTACAGTTATTCCTTATTTGGCAACGGGTAACTCGGCATTGCTCTGACTGCACTGCAAAAATGATGAGTTGAAATTGTTGTGTTGGCAGAAGAGCCAACACCGTGTTACGAATGGAGTCCGAAATGCACGCGTATTAGCTCACGCAGTCTGGCGTGAGGAGGAGGAGGAGGAGGTGATTAGTGTTTAACGTCCCGTCGACAACGAGGTCATTAGAGACGGAGCGCAAGCTCGGGTGAGGGAAGGATGGGGAAGGAAATCGGCCGTGCCCTTTCAAAGGAACCATCCCGGCATTTGCCTGAAGCGATTTAGGGAAATCACGGAAAACCTAAATCAGGATGGCCGGAGACGGGATTGAACCGTCGTCCTCCCGAATGCGAGTCCAGTGTGCTAACCACTGCGCCACCTCGCTCGGTGGCGTGAGGAGGGAAGGACTACACCGACGTGAGGTCTGGTACATGACAAGGAATTAGAATTCAGAAAGTGGACGTAATTAGTTTCATACTTAACTTTGATCCATTAATGATGAACGTCGCTCTTGACGGTACATGAGTCACAATATTATCTGTACAGAAGACATAGTAACTGAATACGGCACCTTGCTAGGTCGTAGCAAATGACGTAGCTGAAGGCTATGCTAAACTGTCGTCTCTGCAAATGAGAGCGTATGTAGACAGTGAACCCTCGCTAGTAAAGACGGCTGTACAACTGGGGCGAGTGCTAGGGAGTCTCTAGACTAGACCAGCCGTGTGGCGGCGCTCGGTCTGCAGTCACTGATAGTGGCGGCGCGCGGCTCCGACGTATACTAACGGACCGCGGCCGATTTAAAGGCTAGCACCTAGTAAGTGTGGTGTCTGGCGGTGACACCACAGAAATAAATCACTGCACAGCAGTTTGCCTGTTCATATTACTTGTCAGACTGTTTTTGCTAATTAAACTTTTCTTCCTTTTTTAAAAAAAAAAAAAATAGGATTCGCCGTCCATGCAACAGTGAAAGGCGTGACGTCGCAGGTCTTGTCTAATCTAACTATCACTTAATTGTGAGAATAAGCTCCATGAAATATTTATAAATGAGTAGGGAAGTATTTTGAAATTAAACAGGGTGAGTCACTAACTATTGTCACCTAGAATAATTCCGAAAGTATGATAGTAGCTGAAAAGTTTGTGGCACAAATGTTGCATGGGACTACGGGGGCTATACTACGACGTTGTTGTCTTGCTGCTAGGTGGGGTCGCGTCAGAGACATGAAAGTCAACTTTGTTTTTCAAAAAGGGGTGCTATAGTTTGGTACTTATTTTCTGATAGCGGCTATCGAGACGAATCCAATGATGTTTAAGAGTAATGTCTTTGAAGGTCAACGAAGGTCACAAAGGTGGCATGAACATCCATTTACAGAAGCTGTACGAAGTGATGACCATTGGTATCAATGCAGTGCTACAATTTTCTTATCATGGATTGAGTGGTGTTCCTTATCACTTTGGCACTTACCGAAGCGCATGCTCTGACAATTCTCTGTCGTATATTGCGCAAATATTAAATATACGCCGAACACGGCGTATCAATCTTAAGTACCATTCACATGTAAACACCATTCGGCGGTTTCGCAATACAACACTGATAGGAACGGTGAGACTAGTATCGTCGAATCAAGCGAATGTGAATGATGTATTCCTTCGTAGAACGAGTCTATATGCTTCTCATTTATAGAAAATGACAACGAAATTCAGTGAGAGCTAGAGACTTATACTCTGAAGTATATCGTCCTCATACCCACCCTGCATGTCGTACATTTAAATATGTGTGTGATTAATTGCGAACAACTGGATTTTTAACGTATCGGAAACGTATCTGTCAAAGGAAAGTTACTAACGAGGAAACGGAAATTGGTATTCTTGCCACTGTAGTTCTAGATCCTTGGGTCAGTTCGTGTCAAATCGAAAGGGAATCTTGCATGAGCCAGAGTAGTGTTGTTCGTGTTCTGCATCGCCATAAATACCATTCTCCTCGAAGAATTAACTGGTACAGATTGTATGCGTCGCATTGAATTCTGCCGATGGGTGAAACGCCCTGCTTAAGTCCGCAGGACAGAATAGGTAGTTGGAATTGTGGAAAGGATCCAAAAGAGAGTTGTCAGTTACAGTCAAACACATATATCTTTATTTAGTTGTCCAAACAATACAGCAAAAATTTTTTGGACATAGTTATCGGCTGAATAGGCCACACTGTTTTATGCCTTAAGTGCACAAGCACTTAAATTTAAAAACGGCTGAAAACCATTGACTTAAAATTCAGACTCGAAACAGAATATTTAGAAGGCAAAAGGCCTCAAGTAAGTAAGTTCTATGACTTGGCTGAAGGCCCAACAAATCTAACACTCGAAAGGCAAACAAGTATAATTTAAAGACGGCTGAAGGCCCATGATTTAAGATACTTTTTTTAAAAGAACACATATCTTGAATTAGGCTGAAGGCCCCACACAGTCTGATCATAGAAAGACAAGAACTTTAATTTAAAAACGGCTGAAGGCCGATTACTTAAAACAACTAAAATAATTTTTAGTAGGCAGAAGGCCCAAAGCTTTATCTTTAAACAATATTTTACACAGGTTGAAAGCCCAAACAATCTAAAATTTAACAGGTAGGGAACTTAAATTTTAAAGCGGCTGAAGGCCCATTATTGAAAAACACAACTACAATAAATTTTCAAAAGGCAGAACGCCCAATGCTTTATCCAAAAAATATTTTAAATGCGGCTGAAGGTCCAAACCATGCAAGACTTGACAAGTAAGGAACTTTCAATTTCAAAGAGGCTGAAGGCCCATTATTTAAAACCCAACTAAAAGCATACATATTCAAACCATACATATTCAAACCATACATATTCAAACCATATTAACAGGTAAGGAACTTAAATTTTAAAGCGGCTGAAGGCCCATTATTGAAAAACACAACTACAATAAATTTTCAAAAGGCAGAACGCCCAATGCTTTATCCAAAAAATATTTTAAATGCGGCTGAAGGTCCAAACCATGCAAGACTTGACAAGTAAGGAACTTTCAATTTCAAAGAGGCTGAAGGCCCATTATTTAAAACCCAACTAAAAGCATACATATTCAAACCATCGCCTGTAAGCCATTAAAATACACAATCAAACACCAATAAGAAAAGGCAGTACAGCCAGCGGCGCTCAGACGTTTCCGGGGGTCGGCCTGCACTTGGAATATTAACATTCGCAAAGGGGAGACAGGTAGTCGGCCCAAATATATCCGATCCGCCGGCAACCCGACCAAGAGACAGTCAACGGACCCACCGACAAGACGACTTGATTTCCACCCGAATAGTGCACAAGGAACTCCAAAGCCGAACGTAAAAGGCGTAGCCACCCACAAGCCAGTACGCATAAGCTGTCAAAACTACACACACGAGTTGGACAGCGACAACGTGGTGAGGAGAGGATACAGCCTGAATTTTACGTCAGCGACCAGGGCAAGTAACCGGAACGCTAATGGCCACAAATCAGGAAATTCCGCTGGTGCACTTGGACTTCAAATAACCAAAATACAGTTAAACTCCACCAGACGGTGGCCAAACTTTCGCCAACTCGAAAACTCGCTGTTGCTCATGGGAATACCCCCAGCAGCCAACGATGAAAACCAACGGCTCAGTGTGAACAGTCAGACTTCGGTAATTAAATCACCACTTAACTATGATGTCCTGGGTCAGTGAGCCACGGACCCCGTAGCAATTGGAACAACTTCCACACACTCCGACACTGCGTAGAGATGGCCAGCGGCCCCGACATGCTGCGCCGCACTGAGATTTCCTGGCTGATCCACACCAACCGACCGACTGCCGCACATCGACTAGTCGGAAACTATAAGCACCATACCAAAGATAGTACAAGGTGCGAATATCGATACACACCACTGCTGCCACATGTAGAAAGAGGAAGAACCACGGCATAACCACAATAACCACGGGAAACCAAACTCATAGTAACAGTCAAGGTTTAAACCAACGCATAAGCTCAATGGGCTCAGCTTCAGATTCAGAGGGATGATATATTTATTAATTTGATTTTTTTAGTGACGAGGCTACATTCACGAACCATGGAAATGTTTATCTGCATAACATGCATTATTGGCCAACTGAAAATCCATGTTGGCTGCGGCAAGTTGCACACCAAAAACCGTGGTCGATGAATATGTGGTGTGGGATTCTGGAGGACAGAATTATTGGACCCTGTTTCATCGAAGGAAATCTTAATGGTAGGAAGTACACCACATTCCTGCAAGAGCCATTAGGCCTTTTATTGGAATAAATACCTTTAGGAACAAGGAATGGAATGTCGTATCAACACGATTGGTATCTGGCACATTTTGGCTGATGGCTAGAAATGAGTTGCAGAGACCATTCCCAAATCCTAGGATAGGATGCGGAGGAGATGTGTCGTGACCAGCTCTTTCACCAGACTTGACGCCTCTGGTTCGTAAAAGACGTATTTCATAAAGACGTTCCAACTACACCTGCAGATATGCGACAGAGAAATGTCAGAGCATGTGCTTCGATAAGTGCCGATGTGATAAGGAAAATACCGCTCAGTCCATGATAAGAAGATTGCAGCACTGCATTGATACCAGTGGTCATCGCTTCGAACACCTTCTGTAAATGGACGTTCATGCCACCTTTATGACCTTCATTGACCTTCAAAGACCTTACTGTTGCACACCACTGGATTCATCTCGATAGCCAGTATCAGAAAATAAGTACCAAACTATAGCACCCCATTTAAAAAAACAAAGTTGACTTGCATATCTCTTGAGCGAACTACTAGCAACAAAAACCTAGCGTCATTTTATAGCCCCCGTTGTCCCATGCAGCTTTTGTCCCACAAGCTTTCCAGTTCCTATCGTACTTTTGGAGTTATTCATGGTGGCAATAGGTAGTGACTCACCCTGTATAGAATGCTTTTAATCTCACAGAAATAATTCGCACTAGCATATATTATGACATTTTACATTCTCGCACATCGTACACTTTACGTTTGTAAACGATCTTTAAATTATATTAGTTTACTTCTTTTCCTTTTTAATGATATACTTCAACTACGAGCGGAGGAAGCAAACTAATTAAAATACTGGACGCAATATTGATAATCTAGAATTCCTGGTGAAATCTTTTGTTATGTCTAAATCCAAAAGGTAATAATCGTCTGCACGTAGCTGCTGCAATATTCTATTCAAATATACATTTCAATGCCAGCTAATTCCACTTCATATGGTATAGCCACAGGATTTTTGTGTTCATTCAAAATGGTATCCAGGGCTTCCTTGCCGATCTTATCCAATATTCCTCTTTCGATCACAGTATTTCGTGTAGGAGAAGTGGTAGCTTCGCCTGGACACCATGTCTTGGCGTGACTAACTTGGAGAATTTACTACGTAGATAACAACTAAATGAGCTATACATGTCTTTCTTTAACACTAAGGATTATCCCTTCTCTAATTGATCCTGACAGTCCGCTTTGTCACAGTTGTAACTACCATAACGTTATCGCAAAACGTTTCTGTAATGGGGCTAATGACATTTAAGTCCCTCTTGCTGACAAGTGTACCACTTTCAGTGTACTTTATGTTGCCAGTGACAGAAACAAGATTGTCCAGGTTCACCATTAATAACCATAAACCAAAGGGTTCGTCAGCTGGTCTTGTCCTCCTTCATAATAATCCTTGCATGTTAAGCACTTTGGAGGAATCCATGTTGACACTTTCAACTACCACAGAAGACTGATCGGTTGTGGCTGTCAAGTCTCCTCTTATACTATTTATCGTCCACGATGACCTCACTTCTAGTCACGTGATCTTTCGCTATACAATCTAAATTTGATAGTGCTTGCAATACAGCTGTAAACTCATAGCCCAATTGCGCTATTTTGTGTGCAAGGTTTTGAGTGGGAGGCAGGGAGGGATGCTGAAACCACCACGAGTGGAAAGAATAGTGCAGGGCTGTATCCTAGCGTGATAGTGGGGTTTGCGGCGACGGGTTGGGCAGTAAGGGCGTTACTCGTGTATTTACAGCAGAAAAGCGTCAACACACTGACTGCAACAGCGATTTGTGCGTGTGTTGAAAAAAAAAAAAAAGACATGGTTTATCTAAAGCAGCCACACCCCTTTAGCCGTCAAGAAAACCAGAAACTGCTTGGGTATCGTGCTATAAAAAATATGATACAGATGGATGCTTGCATCTATATCTCAAATCTTACAAACTACAGATCATGTGGTCATTAAATCGCCGGCCGGTGTGACCGTGCGGTTCTAGGCGCTTCAGTCTGGAACCGCGTGACCGCTACGGTCGCAGGTTCGAATCCCGCCTGGGGCATGGATGTGTGTGATGTCCTTAGGTTAGTTAGGTTTAAGTAGTTCTAAGCTCTAGGGGACTGATGACCTTAGAAGTTAAGTCCCATAGTGCTCAGAGCCACCATTAAATCAAAATTTCCGAGGTGGCTCTGGATCTTTGGAGTGACATGAATGATTTCCTTCTCCGCCTGATTTACACCTATGTTGCTGCACCATTGGTTATAACGCGTTGTACTTGCGAGCGCGAATGAGGTGTTGCCTTACTATCCACCATACAGTAGATAGGAACCTATCGCCTGATGCCATCACCTGTTGTCTGATGCATGACGCCCAGTACCCCACGCCTGACAGCCCTGCAAGAAAATGACATACGACAACTAGGAGTTTACAAGCAAATTTAGCAGGAATGAGCGGAAGGTCACGTGATCAGAAGCAGAGACATCTTTGATCTTTCGAGTGTAAAAAGAGACTTGTGTGGCAGTGAAAAGTATTAACATGTCTTCAAGAACAGACCAACCGACGAACGCTGCGGTTTATCGCTATTACTGGAAAACATGGAAGATCTCATTACTGATAGTGGTAGTATAAATTACACATCCACCAATAAATATCTTTTCTGTAAACATGACTTTTATTTATTTGTTCACTTCGTGTTTTCCAACTTCTCATTCACAGGCTTCAGATACATATTAAACATAAGTACATCTACATCTACGTAGATACTCCGCAAGTCTCCGTACGGTGTGTGGCGGAGGGTACCCAGTATCATTATTTGTCATTTCCGCCCATGTTCGACTCGCAAATCGAGCGAGGAAAAACGGCTGTCTATATACCTCGTTTGAATCCTAATGTCTTGTATCTTATCTTCGTGCTACTTACGCGCGATGTATATTGGCGCAGTAGAATTATTCGGCAGTCGACGTCAAATGTCGGTTCTCTAAATTTCCTCAATAGTGTCTTTCGAAAAGAACGTCGCTTTCCCTCCAGAGATTCCCATTTACGTTCCCTAAGCATCTTCGTAACACTTACATCATGTTGGAGCCTACCGGTAACAATTCTGGCCACCCGCCTCTGAACTGCTACGATGTCTCCCTTCAATCCGACCTGGTAAGGATCCCAACACTAGAGCAGTACTCAAGCACAGGTCGAACCAGCGTCCTATATGTGGTCTCCTTTACAGGTGAACCACTCTTCGCTAAAATTCTTCCAAGAAACCAAAGGCGACCATTCGCCTTCCCTATCACCGTCCTTATATGCTCGTTCCGTCTCATATCGCTTTGAAACGTTACGCCGAGATATTTAAACGATTTCACTCTGTGAATCAGGACGCTAGTAATACTGTATCCGAACATTACAGGTTTGTTCTTCCCACTCACCCGCATTAACTAACATTTTTTCACATTTAGAGCTAGCTGCCATTCATACACCAACTGGAAATTTTGTCTCAGTCGTCTCGTTTCTTCCTACAGTCACTCAACTTCGACACCTTACCGTGCGCCACGGCATCGTCAGCTACAACGGCAGATTGCTGCCCACCCAGTCCGCCAAATCATTTATGTATACAGAGGACAACAGCGGTCCTATCACACTTCACTGGGGCATTCCTGACGAAACCCTTGTTTCTGATGAACACTCGCCGTCGAGGACAACATACTCGGCTCTATTACTTAAGAAGTCTTCGAGCCACCCACGTATCTGTGAACCTATTCTATATGCTCGTACCTTCGTTAACAGCCTGAAATGGGGCACCGTGTCAAATGCTTCCATGAAATCTAGAAATTTGGAAGCTGCCTGTTACACTTATTTACAGTATATCATGTGAGAAACGGGCAAGCTTAGTTTCGAGTGAAGTGAGATTTTACTATCTGCTTACCTGCTCTATCCAGCAGAAACACCCTTCTAGCCTTCTTGTCATTTGTTAACTTTCGTTATCATAGTTGCTACAATGACATCATAACCGCTTCTCCTCGTTTGTATGCTGACATCGTCGATAAGGTGCGGCCTATTTGCAGCTACAAGGCCCAAGGATTTCCATCGCTTGTGGGCTGCCTAGCTAGCAGCTCAAGACAATTTTCAGAAAATCTCTTCAAAAGTATTTCACATGACTGACCTTCTGTGCCCCCCACAATGAATGCATAGACATCCCAACCTATACTTGGCAGGTTAAAGTTGCCTCCAACTAGTGTTGCTTGATCTGGGTATTTACGCGGTAAAGACCGTAGATTTTCTTTGAGTCATTCTAGAACTGTCAAAGCGGAAACGGGCGGTCGTTAAAAAGTCCAACAATGAATTTAGATTCACCTACACCTGTAATATGGGACCAGTTGACTTCACTGTTAGAGTCAGCTTCGACCTCAAAAGAGACAATATTTTTGTCGACTGAAATGAACACTCCCACTCATATGGCCCATAATCTGTCTTTACGATATACGTTCCACGAGTCGCTAAATATCTCAGAGCTTTCCACTTCGGGTTTCAGCCAGCTCTCGGTCCAGAGAATAATTTGAGGGCGACAACTTTCTTGGAGGGCAGTAAATTTGGGAACTTTATTACGAATACGTCGACAGTTTACTAATAAAATTGTGACAGTCGAAATGGCTCTACTCTGAAGTCAGTATCACTCCACTTTCTGTGGATCTACTGACGAGTGTTCATCAGAGACCTCAGCCTACCACCTAGCTAAAAAACCCTCATGTGAACTCCCCAAGTACTCTGCTGAGCAGCTGCTGCCTTTGTGTTGTGCGCCCCTGACCTATTTAGGAGTGTCCTACAAATCCCCACACAATAACGCAGGTCTAGAAATCTGCAGCCAAGATCGTCACAAAGTCGACGAAGAATTTGGTTGAGATCCCTCACTCGGCTCCAAACTAAAGAACACCGACCAGCTCTGGGAACGATGTTGCAAATTGCGAGCTCTGCTTGCACCCCACACACGAGTCCAGCAGTTACCACCATCCCCGCCAGATGGCTGTACGAACTGAGGATCGCTTCAGGACCCATGCGACAGGCATCGCTGGTGCTGACGTGAGCCACAACTTGCAGACGATTGCAACATCACGCTCTGTAGCCACAGGCAAGGCCGCCTCCAGATCTCGGATGAGGACGCCCCAGCAGACATACAGAGGGCACATTGGCTTTCTTTCCAGCCCTGAACGCTATCTGTCGAATGGGCTCCATAACGCGCCTAACATTACAGCTCCCAATAACCAATAAACAGCTCCCCCTGCTCGGGCACTGCTGAAGGAGCGTCCACCTGTCCACTCACAGGGTGAATGGGCGAGGCCAGGCTGCCAGTCTCCACATAGGCCCTTCACCTCATGCGACGTGACAGCGTTACTACCCGCCACTCACCCTCCGTGACGGCGAAACAGAGCCCATGGGCTGAACAAGTGACACCTGAGGTGTCCCATGTGACGTGCAAGACTCGTGATGTATCATCAATGGTCGCTGCTGAGTTCAAGAGCTACGTTACTGGCTGTTCAGTGAGCAACTATTGCGCTGATGACTGGATGAAATAACATTTACAAAAACGCGAGTTTAACCCTCTTAAACATAGAAACGCACGAAATTTACTAAATATACTACGTGGACGCACTCGTAATACGTACGTCACGTCATAGGAGAAACAATTTTGGATACTTCGTCAGTACGACGATTAAAGTACTAGTGGTCGATTGCTAGTTGCATCAATGGTCCCTTGAAAGCCTCTCTGTGTATCTAAAATCCCAATCGTCCAAAACATAAATTAATGTGTACACAGGGTCCAGGGTCCGGAATGTAAACTCACGTCCTGGCATTGATGTTCAAAATGTTCAAATGTGTGTGAAATCTTATGGGACTTAACTGCTAAGGTCATCAGTCCCTAAGCTTAGACACTACTTAATCTAAATTATCCTAAGGACAAACACACACACCCATGCCCGAGGGAGGACTCGAAGCTCCGCCGGGACCAGCTGCACAGCCCATGACTGCAGCGCCCCAGACCTCTCGGCTAATCCCGTCCGGTCGGCATTGATGCCTCCAGCAGGCAAGGCACAGCTATTGCTGCAAACTGGAAGATCGGCCTGATCTCTAGTTGCAGCAGACAGGTCAGAACACCCACGGTGCAAGTCGGCTGTTCTCTGTTTCTGGACCTTTCGTGATACCGAGAAGAGTATTTTGGACCTGATCTGTGTCTCAGGTTGCATCAGAATGTCGTATCGTGCATGATACTGCTGCTTATGAGTCATCAGTTTTCCAATTCGACTGCAGCTGCACGTGATGCAGCAGTATGCGTTGTGGTTCCAGCTCACGGCAGCTGCAGAGCTATAAAGGTCATTTAACCTTCCCGTCTATATTTATACAGTTGGTGTAGGAGGTAAACTGTGCAGAGCGAAAATGCGTCCAAATGCCTGTCCAGAATAAAGGCCTCAATACAGTTCTGCCGAAATTGTGCCGGGAAAAGTCTGGTCTTAATACAGCACGCGGGAGGTTGGATTAACAACATTCAGTGAGTGGTCCCTCCCTGCTAAGCATCACGCGGATGAGCTAAGTGAAGAGGAGTACTTTTACACCGGCAGTGGCGATGGAACAGTGTGTTTTCATTGTGACGGTGTTTTAAAGCGTGAAAAACGATGATCAGAGGACAGCACAGGCTCTGTGGTTCTCCAAATGTATGTTTCGGATTGGTGTGAAGGACACTCACTCTGTGGATGCTATCTGTCGACCGAAACAGGCGATAATTACTGAAAACGATGTGTGAAAAATTAAAACAGAGGCAGATATTCTGAATAAAGCAACGAGGATATCCGTCTGTGCAAAATTTGCTTCCAAGACGAGGGCAGTGCAATGTTCCATTGACGTCGACATGCTATCACCTGTGTTAAATGTGCATTGTGCACTCTTCATTTCCTCCAATGTTGCATGTTTCTTTTTTGCAAGATGTTAAACTTCACAGTTCACCTAACTGATATCTAACTGTTGTAATGCGCAATAAATGTATTTTTTTGTAAGCAAGTTCATTTATGCAATTCATAACCTTGCCCACGAACTAAATTACGTGTTTATACACTCCTGGAAATTGAAATAAGAACACCGTGAATTCTTTGTCCCAGGAAGGGGAAACTTTATTGACACATTCCTGGGGTCAGATACATCACATGATCACACTGACAGAACCACAGGCACATAGACACAGGCAACAGAGCATGCACAATGTCGGCACTAGTACAGTGTATATCCACCTTTCGCAGCAATGCAGGCTGCTATTCTCCCATGGAGACGATCGTAGAGATGCTGGATGTAGTCCTGTGGAACGGCTTGCCATGCCATTTCCACCTGGCGCCTCAGTTGGACCAGCGTTCGTGCTGGACGTGCAGACCGCGTGAGACGACGCTTCATCCAGTCCCAAACATGCTCAATGGGGGACAGATCCGGAGATCTTGCTGGCCAGGGTAGTTGACTTACACCTTCCAGAGCACGTTGGGTGGCACGGGATACATGCGGACGTGCATTGTCCTGTTGGAACAGCAAGTTCCCTTGCCGGTCTAGGAATGGTAGAACGATGGGTTCGATGACGGTTTGGATGTACCGTGCACTATTCAGTGTCCCCTCGACGATCACCAGTGGTGTACGGCCAGTGTAGGAGATCGCTCCCCACACCATGATGCCGGGTGTTGGCCCTGTGTGCCTCGGTCGTATGCAGTCCTGATTGTGGCGCTCACCTGCACGGCGCCAAACACGCATACGACCATCATTGGCACCAAGGCAGAAGCGACTCTCATCGCTGAAGACGACACGTCTCCATTCGTCCCTCCATTCACGCCTGTCGCGACACCACTGGAGGCGGGCTGCACGATGTTGGGGCGTGAGCGGAAGACGGCCTAACGGTGTGCGGGACCGTAGCCCAGCTTCATGGAGACGGTTGCGAATGGTCCTCGCCGATACCCCAGGAGCAACAGTGTCCCTAATTTGCTGGGAAGTGGCGGTGCGGTCCCCTACGGCACTGCGTAGGATCCTACGGTCTTGGCGTGCATCCGTGCGTCGCTGCGGTCCGGTCCCAGGTCGACGGGCACGTGCACCTTCCGCCGACCACTGGCGACAACATCGATGTACTGTGGAGACCTCACACCCCACGTGTTGAGCAATTCGGCGGTACGTCCACCCGGCCTCCCGCATGCCCACTATACGCCCTCGCTCAAAGTCCGTCAACTGCACATACGGTTCACGTCCACGCTGTCGCGGCATGCTACCAGTGTTAAAGACTGCGATGGAGCTCCGTATGCCACGGCAAACTGGCTGACACTGACGGCAGCGGTGCACAAATGCTGCGCAGCTAGCGCCATTCGACGGCCAACACCGCGGTTACTGGTGTGTCCGCTGTGCCGTGCGTGTGATCATTGCTTGTACAGCCCTCTCGCAGTGTCCGGAGCAAGTATGGTGGGTCTGACACACCGGTGTCAATTTGTTCTTTTTTCCATTTCCAGGAGTGTACATACCCACTGAAAACTGCTGTACGGAGTGTCTGAATTATGTACAGCAACGCTCAGACTTTGAGGTAGGGACCTGATTTGGAAATCCATATAAGCAAGCAGTATTAACATCGCCACAGGTGTATGGTGCTATTGTTACACATGCCGGTAGGCTTGCTGAAGTGCTATATACCTGAACTTTATGACGTATAACAGGTAGAGTGACATAGTTTGAGAGCACTATGTCAGCAGTATCGGCTTGTTGTTGATCGTTAACACCGCTGCGGCTTCACCTTCCTGCCGCAGTCAAATCGTTTACAGCACATGAGAACTGGGTAACACATGACAATTTACCATCAACCACTTACAGCAAGTTCCGCTCACTGTATTCGAGCACGCAGTCTGGTAATGTGTCTCCTGCTCTTGCACGCTGTGTCTCCAATGCTGCTAGCGTTGGGTCGGAAGCCCCTCCGCAATTTGTCTACTGGATTAAAGGTAGACCGTTAATTACTATATTCTGCCCGCATGCTATTATAATAAGATTCTCGGACTCCAAAACAAGCGGAAGCGTTATTCTCCGCAGTACCGTCGGTGGTACTGTCTGTACGTCGCTATTTGGTACTCTGTCACACAAATCGCGGAATTTACCATTAAATTACGCCGTTACGTTATTATTGCCCAGCATTTCTTTTTTCCGGAATATTAGACGAAGCCGTTAGTTTGCACACAGCACACGTATCCTGCCTCACGAAACTGCACTATAAATCTGCATTAACGGAACCAGCTTGCTTCGGTAGTTCTGTAAAGTTGTTGCAGTGCAGAGCGTTGGATGTTCTAGGGGACATGTTGCATATAAGCGACACGTAGGGTTGTGCTATACGATAAGAGTGTTTAATATGGATGACCTCCAAATGTAGAGTAAAAGTTATGTTTCATATATGTGTCAAATCAGAAGTCCAGAAGCAGGCAACGTTATTAGTAGCCAGCTTATAGGTTTTACGAAGTGACTACGCACGTGGCTGAACATGGTCGTGTGTTTGATATCTGTGCAACACAGTGTAGGTAATAGCTTGATGTCTCTTCAACCACTCTGTTATGGAATATAATTACGTTATATCGGCAGCTACTGGAAATTCCGCACTACTATTGCTGCTGTACTCACATTATTTCCCGTGTAGTGTGGCTCTGTTGTCTTCAGAGCGGCACCGTCATACTGCTACACTGCGATGTTGAGGTACGTGCCTCATAATATTTGCAGCTGTTTTGTGTAAGCTTTTCTTATTGGAAGTCCTGGTATGGACGATGTGGGAGAGGGCTTCAATTAAGGGTATATTCTAGCTGAGGCAGCATCATGGGCTGGTAGAACCTATGGTTGCGATCCACTAATTTCTTTCTAGAGCATGACGACTTCCACATCTACATATCTGTACGTTATAGATAATAGCATCTCGTTAATACGTGTTGTGGCATTTGTTTAGTCTTGTTTAGTCTTTATAGCAATGGAGTGTATTCATACAAAGCGTACCAATTCGAATACTCGTAGCGATTTTGTTTGTATTTCGATAATCATGTGTTTTAATGAATTATACAGAAAACTTAGATGCGGCAGTATTTAATCTGTGCTTGCGAAGTGCGAGGCGTCTCGCAGTATATTATAGTGCACATTTTTTTCCCCGAGGTTCAACTCTGACATTATCTTTGGAATCGTCACATATCCCAGTGTTACCTTATTTCGTTGTATGTTTTTGTAAGCTGTACATTTTCTTCTGTCACCAAAGTAATATTTTTGGTAGTAAAAAAAAATTGTTCTTTGCTTCCTTTCCTAATAAGACAATTATGTTACAAATATATTTGTGGTAGTGTAGATAGTTACTGATTTCTATTTTCGCAAGGCGTATTTTGCGGAAATGCAACTGTACGGATCGAATACTCACAGTAAGTATTTAACAACGTGAACAGGTGGTCATTAACTCTGGCAATACCAAGCCATTTTCAGTAACGTGTATTACCAAGGGGGACGGGCGTACTTTGTGCCAATCACAAAAAAATTAAAAATAAATAAAATTCATTAATTGTACTTGAATTACATTAGTGACATACTCCTTAAAGACCTATTGATGGATAATTAGGATCCACAACATGAACATTTCTTTTAAAACTGTTTTTAGAAATGCATTTTACATCTTTCAGTTGAGTTTAGGAAGTCTAATTATCTTGAGAAAAATTAGTAAAAGTCGTTAGAGTACTATTGAAGTACACTACACTACAATTTAAAAAAATATTATACAATATAAAATAATATAAAAATATATAATATAATATATTAAAAATATAAACTTAAGGTAATGTACAAATAGTTTAGGTACATAATCTAGCTTTCCACAAGAATTATTCACCACTTTTTTCGGAATCTACTCACACTTGGAACATACAACAGTTTTTTTGCTCTGTTTGTCACAAGAGTATCTGTTACAATTGTTGCAGATTATTGTTGTTTTGTTAACTTTGTTGTACTTTTCTGCTTTTGAATGGCTTACACTAACACACAAACGACATCTACCTTTACCTCCATGAGCTTTCTTTGCACCGAAGTTCTGCTTGATTTTCCGTCCGAGAATACCCTCCATACTTGAAATAACAGGCTTTGGCAGTCCTGCAATATTTGTAACCCTTTCTTCAACGTATGGTTTCATGAGCTGTAGTCCCAGTTGTTGAAGAAAGAGTCGTCGCTTATTACGTTTTTTCTTATTCCTACCTGCGTAGTTCAACAAAAAGAGTGTATAATTTACCGCTGCTATGTCCACATGAGTACAGAAAACACCTCTCAGTTGAATATTTCCCTATCATTTGATCTATCGTGTCAACGCCATCTTTAGTCTCATTATAAATTTATAATTGTTTTCTACTTAGTGTCAGTAGGTGAACCAACTGCGGCGTCATTACGTTGAGATGATAGAAACAGCAGATTCAGTGTCTATTTGAATGCCAACGTAGCATATATTTTCCTGCAGCTATAGGCCTGAATAGGTTAGTTTTACGACATCGAATTTTAAGGCCTAATTCCCAAAATGACGACTTTTGATCTTTACCTTGGGGTGCATACTTCAGAGTTTTGCCATTAATTTAACGACTGTATATATGTGGAAATTAACTCACACTTTCTTTTACACTGCAGTATTGCAATATTGCCACATCAGACAGAATTTTAACCTCTAATAGAAATGTAAATTTTGCATTTTTCGTGCTGCTGCTGTTTTTTAATTGACACTGGAGCCATCTATTGGCGTGGTGCAAAGATCGAACTATGGTCTCGATTTTACAGTGCAGTATTCTGCTTGTGATTGGAGGAATTAGGATTTGCAATTATTTCGCGTTTTCTGGGTTTGTGTAGTAGCATTTAAGCTACAGATCGCTTTCAACAAATACGAATTTTTAATTTGTTATTTATATTTTCGAAGCAAATGTTGATTTTTAATTATTTACAGAAGAAATATCGATTTTTCATGCAGCCATCTGGTAAGTAACAGGACCAAGTAGGATGTGAAAATGGAATTGCTGTTACTTATGTTTTCAGACCTTGTGGGACAGTATTTAAAGTAAAAATCTCATTTTCAGTGAATAAGAATTCGTAATTCGTTACTTATATTTTAGAGCAAATGTTGATTTTTATTTGTGAATTAAGAAGTATGCAATTTACTTGTTCCAGTATTCCACGGCAAATGATACTTAGCTACCAACGTGAGGACTGGCATAGGCAGTCCTTAAACCAATATTTGGAAGTTAGTAATGCAAAAATAGCTGCAGAGTGGAAACCAAGGTTTGCGGAATGTTGGAGAGTGGTGTAGCGGGATGTTTCATGTAAACAGTAGTGTAATGGGGGATGGGGGTGGGGGCTGTTGAAAGTGTGATATGGCATGCATGTGAACTGAATCTCGTTCCCACGAATGCGAGGGGTGCTGAGTGTGTGTGTGGCGCGGGGGGGGGGGGGTGGGGGAGGGGGGGCGAGAGGGCCCGGGGGGGGGGGAGGGGCAGGGGGAGGGCTTAATGCAAAATATGAAAAGCTCAACTGCATGAGATTCCCCAGAATCGCCTCTAGGTTGGGCTCAAGGATGTCTCTTTCTCTCCCTGCCCTACTACTTCTAGAATGGACCAACTTTCTGTGGTAAGATATTTGCACTTAAATTTTAGTAATTCAAATAGAAATCAGTTTGAAATGAGGGAAGCAGTGGTGTTAAGTGGCTATGATCCAGTGAGTTTTGAAAAGTAAATAAAAAAATGATTTAACGAAGATGAAAACACAGCTAGATAGAAACAGTGGTCAATAATACGATTATGCTGTATCTATGAATGGGAAATATTCAGGTATCCAGTCAGGAAGTAAAGCATTTTACCTAGGTCCTGAGTTTACATGTTGCTCATTACACAACAAAATTTTCTACTAAATGATTCCGTAATGAATATGTAGGAACTGCAACAGTTTTAGGACAAAGGGCCATGAATATATGTGTTCTTCAGTGATTATGTGTTTCGGAGATGACAAATAAAAGAAACTGATGACTAACAGACGTGTTAGTCCCTGAGGAAACTGTTCCCAACTAGATGGACTTCCAGATTTGATTCATTTCTGCCAAACAGAGTTTCATACAAATTTTGCAATGCCTATCCAGTACAATTTCGGGGAGCAACGAAAGAATTTTTTAATGGATGGAAGCATTTGAGTTCGTTCTGCCTCTTGTATTCCACATTAGGATTTTGGAAAATACTGACTTCGTTTCTAAACTACTGCATTCTTGTACTACTGATGTTTCTAAGCGCGGGTTCTTATTCTAGATTTGTTCCTCGAGACACATTCAACAATCTCTTTCCCAAACCCCCATCCCCTTCCACCGAAGTTTGTTGTAGTATTCCTGGGATACTGTATGTGTGTGCGCGCGCGCATGAGTGTATAAAGCTCTGGCCCTATATTTCCGTTTCAGTCTCTTGCCAGATCAGCCAACCAAAAGACGCACGTAGAAATTTTACCTATGTTTCAGGAAGAGTTAAAACAAATCCATGCCTTCAAAACGTAATGGAAAACTGACAATGAAAGTTCAACTGTCTAAAAGTAGCGAAATGAGTCTTTATGTAATTTTACCTTCGTAACATAGCTAACAGCTATGGATTTCTGAAGACATTTGGGCGAATGATGCATGTGTAAGTTCTTCATTAGCTAAGAGCACACACCATTCTGTGGATACAGTACACACCTACTCGAAAGCATCTGTCTCACAGTACTTATATACGACTGGAAAAATAGTAGCTCAGTAAGCTGACTGAGTATGACCAGGCATGAACTTTACTGTACACATGACAAACATACGCAACTCCCAGGATTGTAAAAGAAGAATTCGCACAATATTCTAATCAAATTGACCCACTGAATCCTCAAGAGAGACTCCATCACTAAATAAAGACGTTTACTAAAGTCAACTTCATACTTTCCATGGGATCTAAAATACGACCTTTAGGGAACACTAATTAAATTATGTGATAGAAATTATTCACTATTTATGAGTTTAACACTTTTTGAAAAGTGCATCTGACCTAGCAACTCTACTTTATGTTTTCTAGACTGGACATGTCTTTATTTTACAATGTATGAGGGCTAATTTGCAAAATAAGGAATGATTGGTCGTGAAATGGAAACCATCCGATCAAACTTTGCGCAAATGTGTTGGACAGTGTCTCTAGTATGCCAGAAGATAGTGTCAGGTCGCTTTTTTCAGTTCTGAGCGCACAATGAGCGCGTAGAGATGCCTAGAGAATGATGACTTCCACAAAATATGATGCGTACCGGGAGTTTTTGGCCTGGTTTCATGCAACTCCACGTAATGTAACTGTCATGCATCATCTTCTTCATGACAGTTTACGGCTGCACGCTTCAGGGACACTGAGGACACTCCTGCAGCGTTTACCATGGGAAGTGTTCGATCACCCACCACACAGCCCGCAATTTGCTCCCTAAGATTTTCGTCCCTGCTTAAATGTACCGCCGGCTATGAAGGCAACATTTCGGCACAGACAACAAGCTGCAGACCAGCGTAGAAAATTGTCGGAAAACACAGCAGGCTGTCGTCTTGATGAGGGTATTGTAAAGTTGGTACAATGCTAGAACAGACGTCTAAGTCGGAGCGGCGACTATGTAGCGAAGGAGGTGGAAGTTGTAACTAACTGTTGTAAAACATTTTTGATTTTCACTGTGGTTTCCACTTTGTGACCGATTGTTTCTTACTTGCCGAATAACCGTCGTACTTCTAATATACTTCAACTAGGACAATAATTTTGAGAAATATATAAATGATCCTTCGATAAATATTAAATTTGAAGGGGAAATAAAACAGTTTTGAAAATTAAACATTCTCTTCTGTTTGTTAAGGTTTGATTTTTGTTCTAGGAAATATCGCCAGGAATTGTGAAAACAGATATATACAATAACTTAAAAAAGTATTCGCTTGAAGCACTGGAAAATATGCGTACGCCTATGATGGAACCTGAAGACATAGCGGATGCAGTTATCTATATGTTGTCGCAACCTCCACGTGTTCAAGTACGTACTGATAATGGTCGCAAAAGATGCAGATAACCTTTTCTGTGTATAAAATATTTATTTAAGTAGGAATTTCTTCTTCCTAAGAAAATTACAAACTATCATAGTTAATCCAACATCTTGCACAGATTTTTTAAACTGGAAAGACAGGTGTTCAAAGTTTGATAAAAGTTTCATTAAGTTTTATAGTGTTAATAAATAAACATTGGTTGTTACAAGCGCACACAGCCCATTTCAGATAAATATTAAATTTATATTAAGGGCCAATAATAATAATAATAATAATAATTGAGGAACCACCTTGTTATACTATAACAGGATGTAGAATATTGACAGTGTAGTAGTGCTCAGGAGGATTTTATGTGACACAGTTGAAACTGACAAAGTGGAAACAAGTTTTTGGGTAAGAAACAAAAGTGGCATATTTACTTCAGCTGATTCAAAAGAAAATAAAGGAGAGTATAAAAAGGGTGAGATTAATAGGAGAGAATTTTCTTCTGTTTACCTGTGAAAAAGAAAAGAAGCTTTGGTCGGCAACATTACCACGATCACATAGGAAAAACTACGACTTGTTGTTAAATGTAGCATGTATATACTAGAAGTAAAATACCACTATTTGAGCGCAAAGAAGGCAAATGTAATCCTCTATAAAAGACTAACTGAAAAGTGGGTAACCAATTGAGTCAATCCTCATTCCAACGACCTCACCAAGGATATTGGCATGTGAACTATTCGCACTCTTTTAATACAGAACATTCTATTTTCTTTTACCCAAAACCCTCATTGTAGCGATGCCATTATATTCATCATCTCCCTCTTACTGCTACTCTTTACATACATACGTCTCCTTCCCATGTCTACTTCTTCTCCCATTGGACTTTCTCCTGTCTGTCAGTCTCCCATTGTCATTGTCTTCATGCCTTTCTCTCGCTCTTCCTTACGACTGTCTCCTTCTTTCACTTTCATTGTCTCTCTCTGTCACATTACCATTGCTATCTTTCTTTTCAGCCACCATTGTCTCCTCTCCATTTGTGTCCTTGGGGGTGGTTGCCTTAAGGCTTTGGCCTTAGACTAGGAAACTTTAAAGCGTGGGTGACGTGGGAGAAAGTGGGCAGGCTTTTCTTGTCAAATTTTGCTGGTTGGGAGGGAGAATGGGAATGTTGCAGACCCCTGAGCCTATGTGTGGTTCCAGTCATCTCTCTTTCTGCTTTCCATTGTCTCCTCTGTCTTTAGTTTCCACTATTATTACATTCATCCATTTCTGTCTTCCCCAAACCCTCTCTCTCCCCCTCTTTTCTAATGTCAGTATCTCTCTGCTACTGTCTTCCAGCACAAGAAAGCGCGAATATGTTCACATGCCAACAACTTTTGGTGGGGAAAGCGGAAAGGGGACTGAGGCAGCTGGTTCCCCACTTTTCTCTGAATCTTTTACTGGGTAAGCGTATTTGTCTTTTCTGTGCTCCGACAGAAGAATTGTTCAGGTAGTTCCCTTCTTTTGCCTGTTACAGCGGGGTGTGCTGCTTGTATAAGATGAAATCTGTATCTCAGCAAAGTTTAGACATTTTACTTGTATAATTTTACATATTTACATACTTCCACACATGTAAACGAAAAATAAATACACATATCGTAAGGTTGAAACAGAATCGTTTTCCGTTCAATATAAGTTCACTCTACAGTACTTTACACAGAAGAGCGCAATGTTTTTAGGCTACGCCAATAGTATACCAAACCATGCAGTGTTTGATTTACAAGTACCAAAAATTTAGTATGACAATTTTTTGTAAGGTGCCTACGATGTCAAGTAGCACCAACGGATAGTTTCCAGGTCAAGATAGTGGCGTCAGAACCCTTGCAATGAACCCAGAACCCTTACCATGCTGTCTCTACGTCAGTTAAAACTGCATTTACTCCTCATTCAGATGTTTTACATGAGTATGTACAGTGAATTTGGACCTCTGGATCCCTGTATCACATGTTAAAATCGAAAAAGGTTTAGAAGTTCCCAGAGATCATCATGTTAAGGACATATGGTAAAAATTTCAACGATTTACCATTACAGAAGCGACCAGCACAAGTAGTACTTTTGGTGCCTAAAAACATGGTGTTTAGGTGTTTTTTTCAAGTACAGCCATTGAACAAAGAGTAATGTAATAAAGTCCACACTCGACTGCACCTGATGCTAAAGAACCATACACTTACTCAATAATGTGAACAATTTAATTATTATCAACAAAATAGCCTGTGCCACGGCTAGATTTATCTGCAACACATAGACTGCCATCGCTCATAAAGCAAATAAAACCATAAAAGAAAATCTTAAGGAAAACAAATTTTCAATATCAGTTCAAATTAAAGAGATAATACAGACATCAACAGGAACTTTTCTAGGTATTGCGCCATTTTGAAAAGTCGGATAACAGCAACACAGCAGTTATTGTGTGACTACAACTCCAAACCACTTGACTTTTTAGAATCTAATAGTATCACTATACTAAAAGCAGACCACGCCCCTAAATTATAAGAATCAGCTGAAAAAAATTCTTAAAATTTAAACTTTCTTCTAACCATTAATGAAGCCCAGTACCGTGTTGTGATGAATAAACAATCCACGAGGCTGAGATCTCAACTTAAGATTCACAAAAGTGGTTGTCCTATGCGTCCAATTGTAGATCTCATAAACAACTTAGGACACAAAATTACCACAAATCTTAATAATATACATCTACATCTATACTCCGCGAGCCACCTTACGGTGTGTGGCGGAGGGTACTTATTGTACCACTATCTGATCCCCCCTTCCCTGTTCCATTCACGAATTGTGCGTGGAAAGAACGACTGCTTGTAAGTCTCCGTATTTGCTCTAATTTCTCGGATCTTTTCGTTGTGATCATTACGCGAGATATATGTGGGCGGTAGTAATATGTTGCCCATCTCTTCCCGGAATGTGCTCTCTCGTAATTTCGATAATAAACCTCTCCGTATTGCGTAACGCCTTTCTTGAAGTGTCCGCCACTGGAGCTTGTTCAGCATCTCCGTAACGCTCTCGCGCTGACTAAATGTCCCCATGACGAATCGCGCTGCTTTTCGCTGGATCATGTCTATCTCTTCTATTAATCCAACCTGGTAAGGGTCCCATACTGATGAGCAATACTCAAGAATCGGACGAACAAGCGTTTTGTAAGCTACTTCTTTCGTCGATGAGTCACATTTTCGTAGAATTCTTCCTATGAATCTCAACCTGGCGCCTGCTTTTCCCACTATTTGTTTTATGTGATCATTCCACTTCAGATCGCTCCGGATAGTAACTCCTAAGTATTTTACGGTCGTTACCGCTTCCAATGATTTACCACCTATGGCATAATCGTACTGGAATGGATTTCTGCCCCTATGTATGCGCATTATATTACATTTATCTACGTTTAGGGAAAGCTTCCAGCTGTCGCACCATTCATTAATCCTCTGCAGGTCTTCCTGGAGTACGTACGAGTCTTCTGATGTTGCTACTTTCTTGTAGACAACCGTGTCATCTGCAAATAGCCTCACGGAGCTACCGATGTTGTCAACTAAGTCATTTATGTATATTGTAAACAATAAAGGTCCTATCACGCTTCCTTGCGGTACTCCCGAAATTACCTCTACATCTGCAGATTTTGAACCGTTAAGAATGACATGTTGTGTTCTTTCTTCTAGGAAATCCTGAATCCAATCACAAACCTGGTCCGATATTCCGTAAGCTCGTATTTTTTTCACTAAACGTAAGTGCGGAACCGTATCAAATGCCTTCCTGAAGTCCAGGAACACGGCATCAATCTGCTCGCCAGTGTCTACGGCATTGTGAATTTCTTGGGCAAATAGGGCGAGCTGAGTTTCACATGATCTCTGTTTGCGGAATCCATGTCGGTTATGATGAAGGAGATTTGTATTATCTAAGAACGTCATAATACGAGAACACAAAACATGTTCCATTATTCTACAACAGATTGACGTAAGCGAAATAGGCCTATAATTATTCGCATCTGATTTATGACCCTTCTTGAAAATGGGAACGACCTGCGCTTTCTTCCAGTCGCTAGGTACTTTACGTTCTTCCAGAGATCTACGATAAATTGCTGATAGAAAGGGGGCAAGTTCTTTAGCATAATCACTGTAGAATCTTACGGGTATCTCGTCTGGTCCGGATGCTTTTCCGCTACTAAGTGATAGCAGTTGTTTTTCAATTCCGATATCGTTTATTTCAATATTTTCCATTTTGGCGTCCGTGCGACGGCTGAAGTCAGGGACCGTGTTACGATTTTCCGCAGTGAAACAGTTTCGGAACACTGAATTCAGTATTTCTGCCTTTCTTCGGTCGTCCTCTGTTTCGGTGCCATCGTGGTCAACGAGTGACTGAATAGGGGATTTAGATCCGCTTACCGATTTTACATATGACCAAAACTTTTTAGGGTTCTTGTTTAGATTGTTTGCCAATGTTTTATGTTCGAATTCGTTGAATGCTTCTCTCATTGCTCTCTTTACGCTCTTTTTCGCTTCGTTCAGCTTTTCCTTATCAGCTATGATTCGACTACTCTTAAACCTATGATGAAGCTTTCTTTGTTTCCGTAGTACCTTTCGTACATGATTGTTATACCACGGTGGATCTTTCCCATCGCTTTGGACCTTAGTCGGTACGAACTTATCTAAGGCGTACTGGACGATGTTTCTGAATTTTTTCCATTTTTGTTCCACATCCTCTTCCTCAGAAATGAACGTTTGATGGTGGTCACTCAGATATTCTGCGATTTGTGCCCTATCACTCTTGTTAAGCAAATATATTTTCCTTCCTTTCTTGGCATTTCTTATTACACTTGTAGTCATTGATGAAACCACTGACTTATGATCACTGATACCCTCTTCTACATTCACGGAGTCGAAAAGTTCCGGTCTATTTGTTGCTATGAGATCTAAAACGTTAGCTTCACGAGTTGGTTCTCTAACTATCTGCTCGAAGTAATTCTCTGACAAGGCAGTCAGGATAATGTCACAAGAGTCTCTGTCCCTGGCTCCAGTTCTGATTATGTGACTATCCCATTCTATACCTGGTAGATTGAAGTCTCCCCCTATTACAATAGTATGATCACGAAACTTCTTCACGACGTTCTGCAGGTTGTCTCTGAGGCGCTCAACTACTACGGTTGCTGATGCAGGTCGTCTATAGAAGCATCCGACTATCATATCTGACCCACCTTTGATACTTAACCCAGATTATTTCACATTCGCATTCGCTAATAACTTCACTGGATATTATTGAATTCTTTACTGCTATAAATACTCCTCCACCATTGGCGTTTATCCTATCCTTGCGGTATATATTCCATTTAGTGTCTAGGATTTCGTTACTGTTCACTTCCGGTTTTAACCAACTTTCCGTTCCTAATACTATATGCGCACTATTTCCTTCAATAAGAGATACTAATTCAGGAACCTTGCCCTGGATACTCCTGCAGTTTACCAATATTACGTTAACTTTTCCTGTTTTTGGTCTCTGAGGACGGACGTTCTTTATCAACGATGATAATGTTCTCTCTGGTAAGCCGTCAGGTATTTTATCGTTTCGCCCAAGGGGGGTCCCTCTAACCTAAAAAACCCCCGTGTGCACGCCACACGTACTCTGCTACCCTAGTAGCTGCTTCCGGTGTGTAGTGCACGCCTGACCTGTCTAGGGGGGGCCCTACAGTTCTCCACCCAATAACGGAGGTCGATGAATTTGCAACCATTATAGTCGCAGAGTCGTCTGAGCCTCTGGTTTAGACCCTCCACACGGCTCCAAACCAGAGGACCGCGATCTACTCTGGGCACTATGCTGCAGATATTAAGCTCAGCTTGCACTCCGCGTGCGATTCTGGTTGTCTTCACCAAATCAGCCAGCCGCCGGAAGGAACCAAGGATGGCCTCAGAACCCAAGCGGCAGGCGTCATTCGTTCCGACATGTGCTACTATCTGCAGCCGGTCACACCCAGTGCGTTCAATAGCTGCCGGAAGGGCCTCCTCCACATTACGGACGAGACCCCCCGGCAAGCACACCGAGTGCACACTGGCATTCTTCCCCGACCTACCCGTTTTTTTCCTGAGGGGCTCCATAACCCGCCTAACGTTGGAGCTCCCTATAACTAATAGGCCCGCCCTCTGTGACTGTCGGGACCTTGCCGGAGAAATATTAAACTATTGAAGTTACCGAAGGCACCTTCACAACTGTGAACTACGTGAACGTTTGTGTGGACCTCCTGCATCCCTTCCTGCTTGATGGCCGCCTCGACGGCAGTGTCATATTGCAGTAGGATAGCTGTCTGTGCCACAAGTCCAGAATTGTGCTAAAGTTGTCTGAGTGGTGTTACAGTGCATTCAAATGACTGTCCTGTGTTGATCACTAGTTTCAACTGATCTGAAACATATAGGACACGTCTGGAATGCTATTGAGCCCAGCTCCGTTCGCAGAGACAGTAGGTTCGTAATTTGTGGCAGTTGCCTTACCTGTGCGTTTCACTCTAGTCCCAGATACCTGCAGAAACGCACCAAGAAGTTCAACATCTATGCCACGCTGAATGGCTGCTGCACTGCGCTTCAAAGGTGGACGAATACGCAGCTAAGCAGCTGGTCCTAGTGTTATGTCTCATCAGTGTAGATGTTTCTGTGAACGCTGTTGGGGTTTTACGGGAATTACATAAATGATTGGGCCGCTCTCAGTCCCCGCTCGAGTATCCCCGTTCTCTTTTCATCTTACCTGCCAAGAATTAGTAGTGTGTGAAGATAACAGACGGAGATACAGTTCTGTCTCGGTCTCAATAAGGGAAAGTGCTGCGAGTATTGTTAAAAATAAAGTTTTTGTGATTTGGATTCTGGACATAGAGTTGACTCTGAGCAAGGCAGGGTTGTAGTTGCGACCGAGCCGTACTTATTTCACATCAAAGACATCGCACATATTCTCAGCAGCTGCCGGGCGGGAGGCCAGATTGTGGGAGCGAATGGGCATTTGCGAGAAGCAGGGACACCCAGCGTTGCTCTCTGGATGACTAGCCGCGTGTGTGCACCAAATACTGCAATAGAAAATCAGCAAGGATACTTAGACAGGAACACTTTTAATTAAAACGAGAAATTGTAGGTTTAGTAGGAGGCTCACTGAAAAAAGAAACCAGGAATTTAACACTAGCTAATACTGAAAAATAATATCGAAGGTACGCAGTATGTGAAGCACCCAGAACACATGACCGGATCTCACTATAATTTGGTACATGTACATACCATCGGTTGGTACGCAAATGATCCGACTTCCAAATTTGTCACTGGTAGAACGGACATCGTGGTGCATGAGTGTCGTTCATGTCCAGCGCTGTTACCAGTCCTCATAGGATTTACGAGGTGCATGAACAACGCCCAGTGTTGAGTGATCACTGTGAAAGCCACATAGATACCACGTACTCCAGTGACACAGCGTTATCAACACGTGACAAAAGTACGAAATGTCTCCATTTGGCCACTAGGTCGATAAGTGCACTGTCCTGATTTGCGATGTTGCTTTGCATTGGACGGCGTGGGAATATGAGGGAGGGCGTACTTTTTATCAAGATTCCGGGCCTCTACAACAGACCACGGAAAGGGAGGATCGTCGAATCGTGCACACATCTGCACCTGCCATCCGAGAGAAGGTACTGAACATTCTGTCTAATCGCTTACCATTATTAAGAGGCCAGCAGCAGGCAGACTAGGGAATTACCGTCCCCTGCGTAGGATAAAGTTACCATCGCGACACAGGTGGGTGCGTTTGGAGTTGTGCCGTGACTAGAAAGCATGGAGTGCTGAAGAATGGCGTCGCCCAATGTTCAGGGATGAACCGTAGTTCACGACCCTGGATGACCATCGACGGCGAATATGGCGGCGAACTGGGGAGAGGTCCCGTTCCTCCGGTGTTTCGGAGAGGCAAAGTGGTTTGCAGCAAACTATTCATGTGAGGAGCCATCGGCTGTGAGTTCAGGTCAAGGCCGGCCGTCAATGAGGAAACTCTGACGGCAGAGCGGTACGTAGCAGACGTCGTGCGAACTCAAGTGTTATCACTCATGCAATAAAATCTTGTTTTCATTTTTTAACGGGACACTGTACTTTCACTCATGGCAGTGATTCTGTGAACTGCCTGGCCTATACTGCGTTACTCTTGTGGCCAACAACATCGCTAGATCTCTCCTGGACAAAGAATGCGCATGCGCAGCTCGGTCCTAAACTCCGTTCAGTAAGAGTTTCCAGGGTGTCAAGGAGCCGCTACTGAGGGCCAGCATGCCTCAGGAGAGGACACAACGTCCTTATGGCACACTTCCTAACCTAATCTGTGCATGCATCCGTGTCAAGGAAAGTGAGGCTGTTATCGAGGCCGTAGGAAGCGTTACTCGGTATAAACTTTACCATGTCTTCTGGGGGCGTCCGATTATTTTCTTGTCCAATGTGTTTTAACTGCTGCTGGAAGGCAAAACTTATGTTTCAGCCAAGGTTGCTGCGACCTTCCCCTGTGAATGTATTGGGTTCAGTCATCTAGTAACAATCAACAACAATGAGTGCTCTGTACCCTGAAAACTTGCATGTCAGATGACACAACAGATAGCACCTTAAAGCATAAATGTTGTTCACAAAATTGGAAGTGCTTTCGGGAATCTGTTTTCGTACGGTAATAAATATTTGCTACTAGTGCAGCATTTTAAATCCCTATTTCTAGGTTTCTTACTGCCTGTGACAGACATATTTGATAGTTACGGTATATACTATGTTTATGTATTTACTAACTTGCTTAAGATGTGTATACTCCACAGGCATAAACAAAATTAAAATTTATAAATAACAGTAAACATTCTAATACTGTCTGCAGATTTTTCGTTCTGTGTACAGTTGTAGCAACCAACGCTAGAAACGCATTTTATTACTGTCATGTAACATACAAATTATTACGTAATATACTGCTACAGCGATATTAACGTCTCGACATCGAGCGTCACATGACATGACCTGCCACGTTATAACTGACCCAGGCCATTGCCTAATTAGGAGCAATCTTATTCTAAGATCTTAACTTTCCCAAACACAAAATATACAAAACCAGTAACTGATAGACAACAAGGTAGAGTGACGAAATACTGAATCATGGGCTAAAGATGAAGCAACACAGTGCTACTAGGTGAATATCATACCGTAAAATGGCTTTAAGAAAATGTCGTGTTATGTCTTTGCTTTAATCCATTTCTATTTCTCACTTGTTTACGTGGATGTCTTCTCTTCTGTCTGCTTATATAACTGCGAATAATTAACCTCTTTCTGTTGCAGGTCTACGATATTATCATTCGTCCAACAGGAGATTTATATTGCTGACGAAATATTAAAGTGCTTCATAAAATTCACCGAAGACGCAGCAAATCCTCTTACAGGAGCCGTACTCGCGTATACGACGCAAAATGCAATACAAAATTCAAATGCATAATATAAGTGTGAACAGACAAGAAAATAGTTTCTCGGTATAGTATTTGGTAACGAAATTCTTCAGATTATAGCTTGCTGTTAAACCTTCAGCTTTCATGTTGACACTGGAAATAGCTCACAGAGCCTCTGAGCTGGAGACTACATCTGTGGCATCATCAGCAATATAGTAAAGATATACACAGTGGAAAATAAACGTGACACACACTACAACAGAGACAAACTGAATCAATCTATGCATGTGAAGCAGCCCTGTCAATTTTCTGGAGATCATGGGTTAATTACTCGTATATCAACAAACTTCATTAACAACAGTCTTCTGTTATGTGTCTATGATCGTAAGGCTCTTCTTTCAGAGTGAAAGATTAAAAATTAAAATATGTATAAATGTCGGTGCCATCCAATATGAGTGGCTGATTACTTACGAAACAAGTCACGAAAATGTTTGGGATTCCCAATTTCAGAGGTACTCAAGACCAGAGAAATCATGTAAGACAAGAAATATATGAAGAGTGAAAAATGTCAACGTTCTAAACACATTTTGTTTTCAAAATGCGTTTTCAGAGCTCTTGTGATTTTAGTACTTCGTTTCATGACATTGGACTTGTTCCAAATGTCAAATCACGGAAGAAATCTTTGCAACATCGTTACCAGAAGCTACATGGTCTTTGTGAGAAGCAGTGAATACCTCAGCAGTTCCATCCGCTGAAATTACGTACTCGTTCCATGCGACTCAGATGAATACAACTGACTACTTTGAACTTAAAGACGCTGCTGAAACATTGTCAGTGCAGGCGGTAAGATCTCCAAATGCCCTCTCTTCAAGGTGTCTGATCCTCACCCATATCACACAGCTATTAAAAATGTTTACTCTGACTCAGAAGAATGGAAAACTGTCATTGTTTTCAAAAGAGGAAACACCATGGCAGGTCCATGCCATGTCGTACTTATTCTGAAAACCACCCATGGTTTACCTTTTGACAATGCTGCCATTTCTTCCTCAACAGCACAAGCAGTTTACGTGTAAAACTTCGCAACAGATGAAGCAACAGATTTCGATACCGAGGGACTTTTTCATGGATTAAATTTTGCCACTCCCTTGTAAAGAAAGAAGAAAAACCTTTCATGTGATGGTCCATGTTCAAACGAAATGTAACTTACCAGTATGGAAGCAGTAAGTAATATCTAACAAACCTGTAGTTGCATCCGTTATCCTGCGTATTCGAAAGAAATATTTTATCACTGTAGGTAACATTAATATTAGTGTATTTACAAATACGTGGTGGAAGCTGATTAAGAGATCAGATGGGGAATAAAAAATTTATACACGCTTAACTTTTATTTAAAGTTTTCATCCCTCACAACAAGAGTAGTGTGGCCGAAAATATTGTTCTTCAGGTTGCCGGAGCTATCGAGAAATACCTCCGTTTTTCATTGTCCCATTCCACAAACATGTCACTGCCCTTCCTAAATCAAAATCGGCAGCGAGTTGCCTCAATGCAGCTCTTCTTCGCCTGGACCTAATTACAAATACCGTAACACACCTGTTTAGAGCTCCACTTACAGCAGAATCACAAGCTCATAAACTTACTATCGCAACTACTACGAGCAATACAGGTAGAGTTACTGAGCTATTACTTCCATGAGAAATACAGAAAAATTCTCAAGATTGTTTCTGTGTGTTTCTTGCACAGGACTGTTGCTATCACTCACGATCCAATTCAGAGTTGGATGCTTATCAATGCAGTTCGCATAATTATCCGTAATGCTTGAACAACGACTTTTATGCGCTGCAAAAGGAACATAAAACCCAAACATATACATAAATGTAACAATTAAAAACTTAATTGGCATGAATTTATCGTAACTGCGCACATCAAGTTAGTCTAGTCTGACCTGAAGGTGTTTTAGATGCAGCCCTACCATAAAATGTAACTCCTTACAAATGAGCAGAGCTAGTTTTGGACTGGAAACAGGAAATGTGTTGTGTGAAGTTAAATGAGGTTGGGATTACACAAGACAGCAGTGACACACGTTCTGTAAATTGCGGTGGTGTGCAGTGTTCTCAGGCATTGACAGTGGACGTCGTCAGCGACACGTGAGTTGGGTTATAGAACGTGTCAAAGTGGTAAGCCTACCTTGTCACTCATCGTTTTTGCATTAAACAATGTTTTACTTAGCCGGCCGCGGTGTGGTGGCCGAGCGGTTCTAGACGCTTCAGTCCGGAACCGCGCGACTGCTACGGTCGGAGGTTCGAACCCTCCCTCGGGCATAAATATGTGTGATGTCCTTAGGTTAGTTAGGTTTAAGTAGTTCTAAGATCTAGGGGACTGATGACCTCAGATATTAAGTCCCATAGTGCTCAGAGCCATTTTAATCATTTTTGAATGTTTTACTTAGGAGAAACAAGGAAACACACGCTGCCGCAATCATGGCTTCGTTTCAGCCTGAAACCATCAACGTCAGTATTCGGGCAGTGCTGGCTCTTGACCAAAGTACCTCACACGTGGCGTCACCGATGGCACCGTCAGATATCCTCACTCCCCTCCCTCCACCCATGTGACAAAGTCTAGCTGCCTTATGTATAAAATGGCTGTATATTCAACACTGTAAGGTCTTCGTATGTTTACTGCCATTGAAAATAATTCACCTTTGCTATACTGTGAAAAAGCTGAATAAGCGCACTGCACGAGCAGTGAGTAATATCCTTGACTGTGTTTATCTGTGGTTCGCTTGCTCGCCTGTGAGTTGTGCAGCGCTAGGGTTCTTACTTGAAGTATAATAGTGAGCAGTTGAGTTTTGTAGAGAAAGAAATTCGGTAATTGTGAATCTGAAGGCAAATATCTGGAATATTTTATTATGGAGATGACAACTTGTTTGTAAACATATGTCATTGGTCCTACTCATAGAGAAGATTTTTGGAGGAATATTTCAAGATAGCCAGTGCACGGTAGGAATGAAATGCTTGTTTGGCAGAACTGTTAACTGAGGAAATTTTTGTCCCTTAAATGACGAACAAGATTCGTGATTAGCGTTAATTTGATCTCTTTGTTTTTATTACGTCACAAGTAACACTATTGACTACATGTCCGTAATTTTTGGAATTAGAGGATTTCGTAATTTTCAGTCATCTTATGTTATATAGTCCCTTTTTGTCAGTAATCAATGGTTGATTTTTCAAGAACGATTTTCGTTAAAGTATAAGTCACGTCAACTATTCTTAGTGAAGTTTTGAATGTTGTGTCCAGTGTGCATTGCACCTTACTCCACATGAAGCCACAGATTGTTTTTGACGAGCAAAAACAAATTTTGTAGTAATTAGTTTATTTTCTCTTTAGCTGTTGCTTCCGACGATTTCAGTTTGCTTTCCAGAATGCCAGTATATCAGTCATAAAATAGAATAGTGAGCAAGAGGTAAGTTACTTTTTTTCAGGGCAGATCTCACTTCGCACAGTTAATAGTCAGATTTCTCAGGTGTTGAGCCAAGCAAGCAGATTTATTTACAGAATTTTTCTTCTGAGTAGAACGACGTCTTATGTTTGTGAACATTTCCAGTCAGAAATTGGACTTCACGTCATGCAACTATCATAATGTAGTTCAGTACTGAGTTTCAGTTAAATAGTATGCGCTGAATGCAGAGTATGTTACGTTTGGCATTTAATTACATCAGTGTTAATTATTTCAGACTCAGTATTCCAGTGATTTTAAAGTTTTGTTACATAACAATGTCCAAATGCGTGACGCAGTAGTTGAAAAGAATATGTAATTTGACCATCCCCCAAGGAGCGATACTTTGAAGAAAGAATATTCTGTATTTTTATTTACACATAAATTTTTATATAAAACTAAAAATTAGGAGGATGATAATAAAAAAAATAGATGTTTTGCTCCACTCCTCTGACATCATGGTAGAAGCAGATAAATTATCCAAGCATAAATTAGCAGGAAATTAAAAAATGCTGGATGTCACATTCTCATAGTGACCGAAATAGGCCAGTTTAACTAAATACAGAATTCAAGATGGCCACTGTGTTTATCTCTCATATCACTGAGGAAGAGGGGATTTAGTCCTAAATAGGCCAGTTTAACTAAATACAGAATTCAAGATGGCCACTGTGTTTATCTCTCATATCACTGAGGAAGAGGGGATTTAGTCCTGAGTATAGAATCCTCTAGAAGGCTGGTGCGATCGAGGCCTGCGAGGAAGACAGGCCGCGGCACATACGCCACGAAGGTAGGCCGAGCTCCCCTGCTAGCTCGCCCAGCTCAGGAACAAACTGCGTTTCTACACCTGTTAACTCGTAACTGGGTGTGCATCTACAAACGAGAATTGCATCTTCTACTGGAATCCTCTATTATATAGTTGAATTGTTTAGTAGTCTCATAAGGATATGAAGTCCATAGACCTATTAATAATTTGTTACCGCTGTAATGTGGTACAATAAAATGAAAATCATGCCGAATGATTACCAGTTGCTCAGACCTACCTTCGTGACGTACGTGCCACGGCCTGTCTTTTTTGTCGGCAGTGTCTATGGCTGCAGAATCCAAGATGCTGGGAGAGAGGGAGCTAACGCGGCTGGCCACTTGTTCTAAGGGTGGAATTCCACATCACCCGTGAAAATTCAGCCACAGTTCGCTAGTAAGCTCTGCTAGCCTCGACACTTCTTACAGGAGCTTGTCAGGTTGTGAAGGTAAACCTGTAGCCGCAAAGCACTAACAGCTGTTTCGAAATGCTACTGAGTGGAGAGCATGGTGTTAAACAAGCAGCATCTTCAGATTCAGCGGTTGGGACTTCAAAATCTTCTGTTTTTCCCTTGCCTCTGCAGCATAGCAAGCTACATGCTTAAGCACAACTGGGGATAAATATTCATACATAATAGCACTTACCAGTCTTGAATGGTTTTCCCCACTGTTACAACAAAAATGGGCCGGATTTCTGTTTCTGACACTATATACATTTCCAACTCTCACACCAAAGGCTTACAAGTACGAAAGATAACTTCCCATAAAGTCCGACACTGCATTTAGGAAATTCACGAATGACACTGATGGATAGTACCTGCTGCCTCCAGTAATGTTACGGGAGAACGTCAAGTCCATTAATGAATATTTATGCGCATTATTGAAATGATGGCTTGACAAGCTGAAAGGGATATGTCGCTTAGAACTTTCATTGGTCAATGATGAGAGATTGGCTGCAATGAGATGTGTATAAGGAAAAATGTGCAAAACTGTTTATGAGCATACCTACTTGACAGTTTTAAAATTTCGAGTTTGCTGTCAATATTATGATTATTATTAGCGAATGTCCAAATTGGAGAACGATAATCAGGTGATTTTCGATGTTTCATAGGGTTCTTCTTATTTTCCCAATATTTCTTCATTTTCTCCCTGAAGACTTTCTTTCTTTCTTCAGTCCACTTTGGTCAGTATGGTCTTGGTTCCATTTCTGGAATGAACTTCTACTTGTCAGTTTTGCTTCTGAATGTATCCCTGGTTTATGTGTTTGTTATGTCAATTTTTGCTTTTGTCAAATTCTACTTAAGATCAGTTACCCAAGGTATTGATGCTTTAAGGGATGTCACATAGTTCAATAGACTTGTAATTAACCTGTTTCCAGGTAAACTGTCTAGGTGTCCATAGAACTTTATTCGTCTCTTTCTGAAGTCACTTTCCGTGTTTCATACTTTTTCTGTTATCTCGATGGTTTGCAGTCTGTATCCATCTTGTGTGTATCGTGGTCTCAAAATTTTTCTAATAATCTTTCTCTCTATTTTCTTAATTTCTTGTAAATCTAGTTTTAGTATCAATGAGTGTGTTTCACTCGCATATGTGACTATCGGTTTAATTACTGTGTTGTAGTACCTGATTTTAGTGTCTTTTGGAAGGCATTTTTGTTACATTAATTTAAAACAAGTCTGGTCACTTACTTGATTTTGTGCCATCTGTTTTTTCTGCTATTTTTTAAAGCCCTGTTGGTTCAATAATTCCACCGAGGTAGTTAAAATGTTTGACTCTGTTGATCTCACCTCATTTTTTTAAGTTTCGGAATATCTAACTTGGAACACATGAATTCAGTCTTGTCAAAGTAGATTTCCAGGCCAACCTTCTCTGCACATTCTTCGAGGATCTCGATTTGTTTTATTGCTGTTTTGTTCGTTACAATCGCCAAGTCATCTGCAATCGCGAAGCATGGAAAGTTCAGTTTTCCTTGCCCTCTTCCTAGTTCGATCGGATTCCAAAAGTTTTGTTTTCTTAGTTCCTTTTCCCATTCTTTCATTACTTTGTCTAAAACTATGTTGAATAATAGTGGTGGGATCCCATCTCCTTTTCTTACCCCTGTTTTAACTAAGAATGGTTACGAAATTTCATATATCAATTTAATTTTTGATTTGGTTTCCCACAGTGTTTGTTGGAACAGTTTTCGAGTTTTCGTATCTAGTCCGCGTTCTTCTAGAATATTGCATAGAGATGGTCTGTGTAGTGGACTGACAAGGCAGCCAGTCCACAGTGACGGGTAGCCGAAAGGCACGCGTACACACACACCGACTGGCGTGAAGTCTGGAACAGGATACGTTATGAATGCTATAAAGAAAAGAACGGAGCGTCTCGTATACTTAACTTTTATTCACTTCTGCGGTACATCGCTCTTGATAATACAAGTGAGACTCTCTCCAGATATGGTTAATGGCGCCTTGCTAGGTCGTAGCCATGGACTTGCTGAGGGCTATTCCGTCTCTCGGCAATTGAGAGAAAGGCTTCGTACGTGTAGTCGCTAGCAATGTCGTCCGTACAACTGGGGCGAGTTCTCGTACGTCTCTCGAGACCTGCCGTGTGGTGGCGCTCGGTCTGCGATCACACAGTGGCGACACGCGGGTCCGACATGTACTAATGGACCGCGGCCGATTTAAGCTACCACCTAGCAAGTGTGGTGTCTGGCAGTGACACCACAGTCTGTCTATAGAATCGTATGCTTTTTTAAAAAATCAGGAAATGTGCAGAGCAATGGTTTCGTATTTATTGATTTAATTTTTAAAGTAGTTTTAAGATTAAAGATCTATTCCGGGCACGACCTATTAGGTCTAAAGCCTAATTAAATTGAAACTGTATGTTCTAGCTGTTTTTGTGCTCACTTTAGAAGACACGAGGATAAAATTTTGTGAGTGACCGCAAAAGTAAAATGTCTCTGTGCTTGTTTGCATCTGGTCAATCACCCTTTTTGTGCAATAGATAAATTAAAGCACATTTCCAATCCTCTGGAATTTTTTCTGTCTGCCAAATTTCTTGGATGACTTGATTAATCTCTTTTCAGGAATTTGGACCACTGTTCTTCAGTAGTTCATCTACAGTTCCACCTTCTCTCAATGACTTATTATTATTGAGCTTTTTAATGTGACTATAAATTGCTTTTTCAGTTGGCGGTACTGAAGTTTCTTTCGGATGTGCTGGTTGTAATCTGGGGAATCTCGTATATGGTTGTGAGCAGTTTTGAAGACGTGAGAAATATTTGGCTAATTATTGACAATTTTCCTTGTTAGCTAGAGCCTATTTTCTGTTTTGTTTCTTGAAACAGAGGTTTCGTGGAGTGTATCTTTTGATTTGATTTGCATGCGTTTTGTAAAAGTCGTCTGTTTTGTGGTTCCTAATGTCTTCTTCAACTGAGTTTAGTTGTTCATTAAGTGTTTTCTTTTAGTTCGTCTAAGTATTTTAGCTGTTTGTTTTCTCACTTCAAAAGACTTTTCTTGTGTGATTTCCTATTTACCACACTTATAGTTTAGTAGGCTCGTCATCTCCCTTCCATCGCATTATCAAAATCTGAATTCCACCATGGGTGCTTGGACTTTTTCTTTAATGGGATCAGTTCTCTTGCTTCCTCTTTAATTTTTGTTTGGAAATCTTTTCAGTTGTTTGTAGGTTGTTTTTCCATTCCTCTGTAACTTTTGATTCTTTTTTTTAATCAAATTTAGGAATTAGTGGTGTTCTCCTTTGGTATTTCCTTTTGGATTTGAATTTAATTTTGATTCTGGTAAGATAGTGGTTAGAATCTATATTTGCTTCTCTCCGGATTTCAACGTCGTGTGTTTCTTTTCGGAAACCCTAGTAGACCGCAACATGGTCTACTTGAAATTCACCTAGCTGAAAGATCAGGGATCGCCAAGTTTTTTGCTTCTTAGGGTACTTTCGAAGTGATGTTGACATTATTTTTAGATTGTTTTGTTGGCACAACTCTATGAGCCTGACGCCATTCTTGTTCGTCAATTTGTGTGCTGGATAATTGCCACTGTATTTTTATACTTCATCTCTTTACCAGTTTGTGCGTTGAAATCACGGAGAAGAATTATTATGCACTCCTTTCCAAGTTTGGTCATCTGAGTTTCAACTTCGTCCCAAAATTTTTCTATCTTGCCTCGTTATTTTTTGCTGTAAATGCTAGTCGGCGCGAAGAACATTAATAATTGTATATGTCTTGTTTGTGCGCTTAATTCGCATGATCATGAGTCTGTTGCTGATTGGATTTATTTCTGTAACAGGTTCAAGGTTGTCCTTATTCACAATAAAGGCGATAACAAATTATGTCTGTTTTGCTTTTAAAGATACGGTTGTTGTTGTAGTCTGTTGTTTCTGTTCTCAGTTGTTATTAAAAGTGAATAATTTAGAGAAAATGTAAAATCTACTTTTATGAGACAGTAGTATTAAATTATTTTAATACTGGTAGGAGCATCAGTCAATAATTATTATGTTGCATTTCGCGCATGGCAGGTACGATGTTGACAATATGAGCAGATAGCCGTATTGGTCGACCACAATATTATTGCACTTTGTGTTCAGGACGCTACAGTCGTCTTATCGTGAATCAGAGCGTAATCGTGGTTGATAGTATATGAACAACCGACCTGACATCACTGACAGTGTGATGCATTTTCCCCAGTCGACACTGTACTTGTTTACTCTAACATCACCGCGTGTTTTCGGTAACGGCCAAGTGCAATAATATCATGGTTGAATAGCAGTTTCCCATTGTTTTCCACGTCGTTGTGGTGATGGTTACATAAACGAAATTTTCTATACTGAAACTGTTGTTTTGCCGTATCTGTATTGATGCCTGAAGGGACCGATAATTAATCAGTTTGGATATTTCTCTTCATTATGCAGCTTTCTTGCTTAGGGCACGCACTTGTCATGTATTTGAAACACAACAGATTCTGCTGCTGCTCGTTTTTGTGGAGAGGATAATTTAGCTGGGAGTAATACCTGTTCTCACATTATAGTCTGACTCGGTAAAATGTTAACTACAAATTACTAATGAATTAGCGTATTTGTCGCGACGTTTTGTAGAAAAATCACTCGTAACCGCCTATTTATTAGATCATCATCAACCAAAAATTAGTGGTATTTATTACATTCGGTTTTCCGCTTTCTTCCTTACAGAACGGTCACAGCAGTAAGGCATTTGTAACGAATAATGAGTGTATTTCAGACATTTATCTATCGCAAATATTCAACAGTATCAACACTACTTCACTGTCGTACGAAAGAAAACACTACGACAGTATTTTCAGATATATGCTTTCTCTATTGCTTACCTTCGTTAAAAGATGACTGCAGTTTCAGGAAAGACTTCAAACATGGTAAGTCCAGCATATCATATACGGTGAAACTTCGATACAACAACATTCATGGGACGAAGAAAATGATATTTTTATAGGAGGGTCATTTTTACAATGAGGTTTTCGTAATAATGACTACTACAGTACTGTATCATAAGAGTCGGTATATAAAGTAATTGTAACACGTTTCCGATGAAAAATAACTTTAAAAACAAATAATAAATACGATTTGTTCACTCCACTTATCAGTAGAGTACCTTACCCTCATGTAGAGAAGAATTCGCTCATTTTCCTTAGCTCCTTTTTCCTTAAAGATTTTCTTGTAAATATTGTCTCTATCTCCTCTAACGCAATCAACTGTTCCGCTGAAACACTGGTGACTGAATATGCTACTTGCTGAACATTTTCCAGTTGACCTATTAGTTCCATCAGAGGAAAATGATTCTCGCTTATCACATCACTGTCATCATCAGAATATTCAGCAGGTAAAATTACCCTTTAACTCTTCGATGACAGATTCTAGAATCATGTCACAAGCCTGCTTCGCGTTTGCTACACTAGGGATTGTCCACCTTTCTTTCAATATTTGCGATCACGTCTTGAATTAGAGCTGAATGGTATTTCGTCATGAAGCTCTTAATTATCCCCATGTCAAGTGACTGAAAGATCGGAGTACATTTCGGGGAGCAGTAGCACGATTCTACATTCACCAACTGCGACATGGTCGCGTATACAAACAGTGATCCAATACTGTCAAATGTTTTTTATTTCAGTCTTTGATCACAATATGAATTCTTTAGACGATGACCGGTTTTAGTCTGTAACGACCATCCTCAGATCTTTTTTACACCATGGCTTTATCAGTTTAGGACATGGTGTAAAAAAGATCTGAGGATGGTCATTACAGACTGAAACCGGTCATCGTCTAAAGAATTCATATTCTGATCAAAGACTGAAATAAAAAACATTTGATTCTACATTCTTCAACGCTGGCAATTTGTTATGCGCACTACAATTATCTACCAGAAATGCAGTATACTTATTTCTCTTTTTATCTCGTTATCAAGCAAAAGCAGCCACCCACTAAAGAAAGCAGACGTCATCCAAGCTTTTCAATATGCCTTGTAGTTTTATGCAATAAAATAAATCACATTTCTAGTAAGGGAAACACATAAAATTTTTCTGGTGTAGTACTGTACTGTATGTAGTCTTGATGCACATGCATAACAATACAACTGAATGTCCTGAATAAACTTAAAAATCAAAGGAAGATAAGATGAAATGTATGTACTCTTACCCGCTAGGTTTCTCATATTTTTTTAAGCATCAGGTATTTGTTGATCGTCCGATCGCGAGAGGTGTCAACTTCCGTCTCAGTGACTCATTGTTTCCAGAGAAGAACCCTGAGGAGTGCTTTAAATTGCTTCCCTCTTTTGCACTTTTCTCCTCTAAAGGCCATCGATTTCTCTGGCACCAGCTGGTAAAACAGCCCGGTCTCATATGCACTGTTCATGTTTTTGGGACTTTATTTTTCCACCAGTTTACACGTGCCAACATTCTTCATCACCTAAAGGTGCTGATTTTTCTTCACCTGAAATCACTTTAAAAATGATCTCATGTCTTTATCTAAATCTCTGCAATCAGCCGTTATTAGTCTCATAATTAGAATCGCCAAGCAACTTATCGCAATCTAAGGCTTTTTGACATTTTAATGAGCGTTAATTGGATGGGTGCTCGCAGTTCATTATTTAATCGAAGTGAAGCACTGTCCACATCGTCACCTGATCCGCTTTCATTCTTTTTCTTGAAAGGTTAGCCTTACCACTTAGTGAACTTTCTTCAATTTCTTTTTGTTTATCGAGGAATGCAGATAACGTTGATACTTCCTCGCGACGTCTAGCTATTTGGTTCCGTTATCGAGCTCTTTGAAAATCTCCTTTTTAGTCTCTAACCTTATCTGTTTTCGAGTTCCAGCCATCGTCCAAATCTTAGTAGTCAAGTCCATGTCGTATTTGCAACAAGATAGAAACATCCAAAAATCGCGAAAGTCGCGGAAATAAACTTCGTTTGAACCCCACCTCACCCCCCCCCCCCCCCCCGACACTGAAGACTGCAACTCAAGTTCGACAATGCACCTATTTAAACATATAACAATGGTTCAAACGCAGGAGGTCTATGACTCTGTAACTGACGCTGAGAACGGCTCGCCCGCGGCTGTAAGGAGTTCGCTACTTGCTTACTGCCAGCTCTGTACGTAGCGAAGCTTCGGAAAATATCACGCTGAAGGTCCTGAGATTTTAGGAGCAATACGTACCCCTATGGAAAATTCTTAGAAGCTGTAAATAGTTATATTCCCGAAAGTTTGTCTTCGTTATTACAGGGTGTTGCTAAAATTACTCCATCGTTATAATGAGCTGTATACAGAACAGTACATATAGGAAACCTGCCGGGACTCTATAAAATTATCGCTGCATCCGGGTTTATGATTGTATCGGTAATCGTTGTACGGAGGTTTGACTGTACTACATGTTCACTATTCACAGAAGACAGAAGCAAATCTGATATTGATACTAGCAATTCGACAATCCAGGAAAGCCTAGCAAACCGACGCAGTGTGGCGCTATGTGCAGGAAAAATTGTAAACTCCACCGGCACATCACCCTCATTCGACTACGTTAAGTTCCAAGGTTGTTAGAGTGTACCAGTGTCCTGTGGCTAGAAAACAACCCTCTGACATTAAATTTCAAAGAACGCAGCCATCTGGCTCACCTCGATGACATTACTGGTTAAACAATTCAACGCTCCGCTCACCAGCAACCTTAAGTTTCAAAATTCACAAATCCTAGTTTTAAAGCAGACAATAAATTCAAAATCTAAGTTCAAAGAGATGCGAAGCACAATGATTGTTATAGAGCAGTACTTGAGGGAACCCCACTGGTTGTCGGAGCTGTGTGTAACTCATTCATGGGGTCTGTATGGTTGTCAAACACACGTCACTGTAGTGTGTAGTGGAGGGAAAGCAACAGGAGAGGCACTCACTTGGGTCTTTATTTAACCACTGCAGCTGCCGTGCCGTGCAGCACCGTGCCGGATGATGGCAGGCGCTGGCCGCGCCAACACCGCTGCCACAGCCGCCTCTTGCAGTAAGCCTCGGTCAGCTACACAGCACACGCCGTATTCGATACTTACGTGCTGGACGCTCCAGCGGGCGGTTTGGTCTCGTGTAACCAGCTGCTGTCACCTGCCCAATATAAGTGTGAAAAGACCTGCGCAACGTCATTTTGGATTGCAGGCAAATGTTCGCCAGTGTCCTACTGACATACGTGCTGAATACCTCAACACAGTCTTCTTCATTATTTCTCACATACGAACTGTACAGCGCCTTATGGTTCTTCACGAATATTAACAGCCACACGCTACGACTATGACTGCTTTTAGAGCTTTGTGTTCCCGTCTCCTTCCGTATTTACAAACTATAGTACCGTCAAAATGTATTTCTTACGTGTTGGGAAATGCAGTTCATTCCAATGGAGTACGTCACTTAGTAGGTACTTAAACAGAAGCTTTCGTGATATTTCAAACACTTTTCAGTTTCGAAATTTCACAGTAGCTGACTATTTCGAAGAACTTCAAGTACATTGAGACAGGAGCCAACGGAAGCATAAAGTTCAACACCAGGTGTATTCTTGCACTTTTTAGAACAATTAGTGTAACAAAAAGACTGAATTTTATCTCGAAAACAGCGAATATGGTTCCGAAGGTAATGGAATTTTATAGGTACTGTTAATGACAACATGCTGGTAGCTAGGAACTCTACTCTGCAATCATAAATCCGTCGTGATATTCCTTATTTCGCTAATGTGGTGACATCTCGGAGCTGTACTGAACGCCAACCAGAAGTCGGGAACACTTACTTTATGCTTCAACACACACATGACGATCATCGAAAAGTTTTTTAATACATACCTGCCATGGATTAGTGATCAATTTTGGAGCGCAGGTTCAACGCATTTGGATACTTTAAATTTACTCGAAAGAGAACACCTAGTGCACAAGGGCACTTAATCGTTCACCCTTGCTCCAGCTGTGAGTTGAATAGGAAAGGAAACTCCTAACAGTAATGAAAGATTCACTCTACGATGTGTAGTTTGATGGCTTCCACTGCATGCATGAACGCTTTTTTAAGTTTGCAGTCTTGCAGATACGCTCTTTGATTTCGTTCGATATTTGTTATGTACTCTACAATTGACTGTACTACATTCCTCTCCACCACTTTACATTACATGGGATTTCCATAAAATTTACGTCTTGCATCCATTTCTCCGATACTTTACAAAGTCAGACAACGATTCAAGTCAGCCACAATAAATGAACTATCGTTAAATGTTATTAATACATCAAATAGAAAATCAATGAAATAAAAGCGAATGCCTTGACAGAAATAGACGTGCAGAGGGCATTAACTTTTGACGTCAGAACTGAAACAGTCGCCTGCACTAGTGTCACAACAAGAACAAAACAGAACAGAACAGAACAATAGATCACCACAGTCTCTTTGTCACACAATAACTGTCAAGCAATTTTCTAAACGAGAAAATGGATGCCAAATCCAAACGAACCCAAAATATCCAAGGTTGGGGATCTCTTACAAAAGCTAGAAATTTAGCTCGGTCGTCAATGTGAGACCCTTACAACAGTTTGCACAACGAAACTTTGCCTCGAATCCTTGCAGAAAATCCAAAGAGATTCTGCTCGTGTGTAAAGTATGCTAGCGTGAAGTCATAGTCTTCTCTGTGCGATAGCAATGGAAATATTATCGACGGCAGTTCTGCCAAAACAGACTTACTAAACACAGCACTCAGAAATTCCTTCTCCTAAGAAGACGAAGCAAATATTACAGAATACGAATTAAGAACAGCTGTCATTATGACTAACTTAGAAGGAGCTGTCATCAGAATAGTGAAGCAATTTAAATCACTTATTAAAAGTAAGTCTTCCGGTCCAGATTGTATGTATATCAATTATGTTCCTTTCAGAGTATGCCGATGCAGTAGCTCCACACTTAACAATCGCACACAACTTCTCGCTCGACGAAAGATCCGTATCCAAAGACTGGCTTGTTGCACAGGTCACACGAATATTCGAGAAGGGTAGTAGGCGTAATCCACTAAATTACAGTCCCATATCAATATAGTCGATATACAGCAGGAGTATGTATTGTGTTTGAACATTATGATTTACCTCGAAGAGAACGTTCTATTGTCAGACAGTCAACTAGGATTTAGAAAACTTTGTTCTTTTGTAACTCAACTAGTTCTTTACAAACATGAAGCGTTGAGTGCATTTGACAAGGAATTTCCAATTGATTCCGTATTTCTAGATTTCCGGAAGGCTCTTGACACTGTACCACACAAGAAGCTTGCAGTGAAATTGCCTGCGTTTTGAATATCGCCTCAGTTATACGACTGGATTCGTGATTTGCTGTCAGAGAGGTCACAAATCGTAGTAACAAACGGAAAGTATCTATATAACTCCGACAATACAACGTCGTCGACGACGAAGCGTAAATCAGGCAACATCGGAGCCTAATACTTCCGAGAGGAACGGGTGCAGAGTCTTCCTGCACGAAGCGAGATCTTATTAAGTCGATGGTATCAGGAAAAAACGTTCTGAGACAAATATGCCGTAACTTAAGTCGTGTTTGCCATCATGACTGGGTCAATTAAACATGCGTTCTGACAACGTATGCATTGTTCCATTACGGTCAATGTACCTCAAGACTGACTTACACATTGTTTCCTACGAAGAACAGAAAAGAGCTATGATCAGCCAATGGGTTTTGTCACTGTAACGCATTCCTCACTAAGCGGATGACTTGCCCTATGTCTTTTTTTTCAGAATTATACATATGCAAGCAATGGACTGTAAGTAAAAAATATTCTGTGGTAGTAGCTCTTGCGGTAATTGTTACCTAAAGCCATTAAACAAACCTGGTAAGGGTCCCAGACTGTTGATGAAATTTCGTATTTTGTCGTAACACACCACAGCAATCCTAAAGATGTTATGTAAGCTATAAACAATAATTGACTCGAAGATTAATCGTAGCTACAACGATATTCACATTAGCATTTCTAGTGGAAGCATGGCACATCTCGAAAGACGATGTTTCTATCAATCATAGCTGTGAGAGCGTAAGAAGTAACGGATCAGACGAAATAATTTTCGAATTTCTTTCCAGTGGCTATCCTCCGAAGCAAGAACAGATTTTTTTAAAAATAAAAACGCATTCTATTGCTGCACTGTATTTTATTTTCCCAGACGCGTTTCGCCTTTTCAGCCATCCGGCAGAGTAACTCTGAATTCGTCCTTTAGTTCAGGTGCCAGTATCGCTGTTTTGTGTAAACAATTCCCACACAAAACTATGTATTACAGCACTTTTTATGGACCATTACTGGCCTCGATGGTCATTTCGTAAGTGGAGTACCGAGATGTTGCATCCTTTCATTACCGAATAATCCATTAAAACTATAGTCATACACACATCCAGCTAAAATCGTCGTCTGTGAGCAGTTATTGCACTTTGACATCGAACACAGCTGGTGCATTGTGAGTGGATGATGTGTTAACCACTCTGGAAATGAATGAAAGCGCAGGAGCACGTTGGCAGAGGTCTTCCAGCCGTGCGTAAAAAGCAGGACGTCGTCAGTGTGGCAATAGTGGCAAATGAATCTGACTCCACAACATGAGGCATTTGAAAGAACGGGAAAAGACAATGTGTGTCCATCATCGAGCGGATACGGTACACACTGGTGGTGTTTCCACTACATGACCTACTACAACATTTGGAAGACTTCACAGGGGGAGAATCATACAGAAACTGGAAGGAGGACGAAGTGTAGCAAGTGTAGGTTAGCAGTTTGCTACTGATCACAGCGTTGTCTTCATCTTCATGTACAGCGTTTCAAACCGCAGGTACTGCTGTCAGACGGAGGTGAGGTGATCGACCACGGTCAACCACAAAAGCAGACGACCTGCACCATGTGCAACAGGCAAGAATATATCTACCTCATACAGTGGGAACAACTTGCTGGCCTGCAAGGGGCGCAGTCTTACGCTGCACCGTGGTATGGTGACTGGACAGTCAGGGTGGTCACTTTGCCCTGTCACTGGTATGTTGTATTCTGTTGACACCCGTGCATCGGACGTATCATTTGCGATGTGTCGAGAGCACAAGGACTTGGCCAATGAGAGGGGGGGGGGTCGCGTGCTCTATTCAGATGAGTGGCGATTCAGTGTGAATAGTTATTCTGGACGTACCCTCATCTAGCGAGAGGTGGTAACATTTAATTCATCCAGCAATATTACTGAACATGATCGTTTTGGTGGTCGATGTGATATGCTGCGGTGAGGTCTAAAATTGCATTGGCATCTCGAACATCCAAATCTTTGACCACGGCACACTCACTGGTCAACATTATTGTGACACAGTAGACCTCTCCCGTGCATTTTTTTCAGGGATTCATTCCTGCCTGACTTCGGTTTTATAGTTAACAATGCGCGACCGCTTAGTTCAGAGCAGGTGGAGAAGCTCTGGGGACGAGATGCTGTTCGGGGATTGGGCTGGACTGCCCGTTGCCCCCGACTTAAATCCTACCGGGCACGTGTAGCACGAGTTGGAGAGACATACTGCAGCTCGCCCACATGTCCCAGTGACCTATCAGTTCTCAACCGCGCTGGTGGTTCAGTGGGAATTCGTTACCACAAGAATTTATTACAAAACTTGTGGCCAGCATGGGAGCATCTTGCAGAGTATTCACTGCCCTTACAGTCTGCATTAGTGTTCATAAAAGTGTAGACAAACGCTGGACTGTGTCATTTTCTCTTGAGTCATCAATCGTCTGCCTGGTTTGATTCGATCCGTCCAAATTATTCTCCTCTGCCAACCGCTTCATCTCAGAGTAGTACTTGCAGCCTATGTCCTCAATTATTTGCTTGATGCATTCCAATCACTCTCTTCCTCTACAGGTTTTGCCCTCTACAGCTCGTACTACACAAGTCACTCCCTGATGTCTTTTCCTATCATCCTGCTCTTCTTCTTGTCAGTGTTTTCCACATTTTAATTTCCTCTCCGATTCTGCGCAGAACCTCCTCATTCCTTACCCTACCTGTGCACCTTTGATCCCGTTCTATTTCGGTTTCCCCATAGTCCACGTTTCACCATCATGCAATGAATTCCTTCCTCAAATTAAGGCCTCCGTTTTATGCTAGCAAACCTCTCTTGGCCAGGACTGCCCTTTTTGCCAGTGCTAGTCTGCTTTTGATGTCCTCCTTGCTCCGTCCGTCAATGGTTACTTTGGTGCTTAGGTTATGTACTTTGAGACCATCAAACCTGACGTTAAGTTTCTCGCTTTACTAATTTCTGATACTTCTCATTACTTTCGTCTTACTTCGCCTGACTCTCAGTCCTTATACTCTACTCATTAGACTATTGATTCCATTCAGCAAATCATGCAAATCTTCAGTTTCACTCAGGTTAGCAATGTTATCAGCGAATCGTTTCATTGATATACTTTCACCTTGAATTATAATTTCAATATTACACCTTTCTTTTATTTGCCTAATTGCTTCTTCGATGCACAGATTGAACAGTAAAGACGAAAGAGTACATTCTTGTCTTACACCCTTTTTCATCCGAGCACTTCGTTGATTGCCGTCCATTGTTTTATTCCCTCTTGGCTCTTGCACATACAGTATATTACCCCTCTCTCTATAGCTTACCCCTATTTCCTCATAATTTTCGAATGAACCTGTCTTGATTTTTGTTTAGTCTTGCTTCCATTATCAATTGCAACGTCAGAATTGCCTCTCTGGTGACTTTACCTTTCCTAAAGCCAAACTGATCGTGATCAAACACATCCTCAAGTTTATTTTCCATCCTTCTGTATATTATTCTTGTGAGCAACTTGGCTGCATGAGCTGTTGAGCTGATTGAGACAAAATTTTCGCTCCTATCAGCTCTTGTAGGCTTCGGAATTGTGTGGATGATATTTTTCCGAAAGTCAGATGATATGTTGCCAAACTTAAATGTTTTACACAACAACGCGAATAGTCGTTTTGTTGTCACTTCCCTCAAGAACGTTAGAAATTCTGATGAAATGTGATCTATCCTTTCTAAGTTCTCCAAAACTCTCTTAAATTCTGCTTCTAATGTTGGGTTCCCTATCTCCTATAATTCGACACCTGTTTCATCTTCTATTCATCAGACAAATCTTCCCCCTCATAGAGGCCTTCAGATTACTCTTTCCACGTATCCGCTCTCTCCTCTGCATTTAACAGTGGAATTCACCCTGCAGTCTTAATGTTACCACACTTGCTTTAAATTTCACTGAGGGTGGTTTTGACTTTCCTATATGCTGAGCCAGTCCATCCGACAATGACTTCTTTTTCGATTTCTTCACATTTTTCATGCAGGCCTTTTGTCTTAGTTTCCCTGCACTTCCTGTTTATGTCATTCCACACCGACTTGTACTCTGTATTCCTGCATTTCTCTGAACATTCTTGTACTTCCTTCTTTCATCGATCATCTTAAATATTTCTTCTGTTACCCATGGTTTCTTCGCAGTTACCTTCTTTCTACATCTGTTTTTCTTTCCCACTTCTGTGATTAGCCTCTGTACAGATGTCCATTCCTCTTCAACTGTACTGCCTACAGAGCTATTCCTTATTGCTGCATCTATAGCCCTTGAGAACTTCAAGCCTATATCATCATGCCTCAGTATTTCCGATCCCACTTCTTTGCGTACTGTTTCTTCCTGACTAATTTCTTAAACGTCACCCTACTCTTCATCACAACTACATTATGATCTGTGTCTATATCTGCTCCTGGGCATGCCTTACCATCCAGTATCTGATTTCGGAATCTCTGATGTTGTTGTTGTTGTGGTCTTCAGTTCTGAGACTGGTTTGATGCAGCTCTCCATGCTACTGTACCCTGTGCAAGCTTCTTCATCTCCCAGTACCTACTGCAACTTACATCCTTCTGAATCTGCTTAGTGTATTGATCTCTTGGTTTCCCTCTACGATTTTTACCCTCCACGCTTCCCTCCAATACTAAATTGGTGATCCCTTGATGCCTCAGAACATGTCCTACCAACCGATCCTTTCTTCTAGTCAAGTTGTGCCACAAAATTCTCTTCTCCCCAATCCTATTCAATACTTCCTCATTAGTTATGTGATCTACCCATCTGATCTTCAGCATTCTTCTGTAGCACCACATTTCAAAAGCTTCTATTCTCTTCTTGTCCAAACTATTTATCGTCCATGTTTCACTTCCATACATGGCTACACTCCATACAAATACTTTCAGAAATGACTTCCTGACACTTCAATCTATACTCGATGTTAACAAATTTCTCTTCTTCAGAAACGCTTTCCTTACCATTGCCAGTCTACATTTTATATCCTCTCTACTTTGACCATCATCAGTTATTTTGCTCCCCAAATAGCAAAACTCCTTTACTACTTTGCGTCTCATTTCCTTATCTAATTCCCTCAGCATCAACCAATTTAATTCGACTGCATTCCATTATCCTCGTTTTGCTTTTGTTGATGTTCATCTTATATCCTCCTTTCAAGACACTATCCATTCCGTTCAACTGCTCTTCCCAGTCCTTTGCTGTCTCTGACAGAATTACAATGTCATCGGCGAACCTCAAAGTTTTTATTTCTTCTCCATGGATTTTAATACCTACTTGACCATAACTGAAATCTTAATGTATCAACCAGCCTTATCCATGTATACCTTGTGATTACTGAATAGACTAATCGCTACTACTAGCTGAAATTTATTAGAGAATTCAATTAGCATTTCTCCTCTCTCATTCCTTGTCCCAAGCCCATATTCTCCTGTAACCTTTTCTTCTGCTCCTTCCCCTACAATCGCATTCCAGTCCCTCATGAATATTCGATTTCCGTCTCCCTTTACGTACTGTAGTACACTTTCAATATGTTCATATACTTTCATAATCTCTTCATCTTCAGCTTGCGACGTCGGAATGTTTTGTATCCCGCCTGGAAGGCGGCGCATGGGTTGGATCAGGAAAACGTGAAACACGTCGGTACTGCTGTATGAATTTAAATCCCCTTTACTCAAGAAATAAGAATACATAACGTGGAATGTGGTGCGAAGCTGAAGCGAAGGGTCCTGGCTGCCTGCACCTGATAAAATGGGCTGAATCTGTAGCGGAGCTCGTAGAGCTGCACAGCACCAGCTAGAGAACGCTGCCGTCGATGTCTCGTGGTAGTGCCAACCTTTGAACCTATGTGGCATCCTTACTATCGATACCACAGAATGATACCTGAACTATTATCGTCGTTGTTAGTTTGCTCTCGATTCTGATAACAACCCTGTCACTGATCTGTTCGCAGTAACACACTCTCTGCTCTACCCTACTATTCATATAGATTATACGATTTTCTGATGCTGTTGATATTGCCCTATGCTCATCTGACCAGAAATCCTTGTCTTCTTTCTACCTCCACCTTTCCACCTCACTGAATCCTACTATATCTAGATTGTGACTGCATTTCTCTTTTCAGATTTTCTAGCTTTCTTCCCACGTTCAAAATTGTAACATTCCGCGCCCCAACACGTAGAACGTTATCCTTCCGTTGGTTAATTAATCTTTCTCTTATGGTCACCGCCCCCCATGGTAGACCCCTCCTGGAGATCCGAATAATGGACTATTCCGGAATCCTTTGCCAGTGGAGAGATCAGCATGACACTTTTTCAATTACACTCCATATGTCCTGTGGATACACGTTATGTGTCTTTAATACAGTGCTTTCCATTGCCTTCTGCACCCACATGCCTTTGATCGTTGCTGGTTCTTCCGGCCTTTAGTGGCAGTTTGCCGTCCCAAGGACAAGAGAGCCCTGAACCTCTGCCCGCTCCTCCACCCTATTTGACAAAGCCGTTGGCAGAATGAGGGTGACTTCTTAGGCCGGAAGTCTTCGGCCGCCAGTGCTGATTATTAACCAAAATTTTTGCGATGGCGGTTTCGAACCCGACACCGAGGTTGTTTTGATAGTAACGAAAGACGCTAACCCGAGATCTCGGGCAATATAATCATCATGAACAAATGCTTTTTACCAACGATGTTGTAGCAAAGAACCGTCACGTATACATCAAGATGGTGTCACTCCCAATCATATGATTCGTCTTGTGAATCTCAGTCTGATGTTTGCTTTTCCTACTATATTTTTTAAATATCGGTGTTTGATTAGAACAGTCTGAGTCTGCTTAGGGTTGAGATTAATTCGCCATGTTTGCATCCAGGTCTGTAGTCTTTCTTGTGTTGTTGTGATCGAGGCTGCAAGGCACCAGCATGCCGCGTGTTCTGTGTATAACTGGACGTTTTCTGTCGGTCTATTTACGGATGGAACAACGGTGGTTTATAGGGAGATCGCTGAGGATACTTAGTCCTAAATTTTCACGTGCTTCCAGCAGTTCGTCACCAATAGTGTGATTGTAGAGCACCTGTTTTCTTTTCCTACTGACGCGCAATAAATTATATTTGTTTACGTTTAGGGTCAACGCCAGAGCCTAACCCATTTACCAACTGTTTGCAGGTGATTCTGGAAATCGATAATACCTCTGGTACTGCTAGTTTCTTGTAGGCAACAGTATCATCTGCGAAGTCTTAAAGAGCGTCCTGCGCTTCCTACTATGTATTTTACAATGATTATAAACAGTAACGGTTCTAAGGCATTTCTTTGATGAACTCTGGAGATTACATTTACATCTGATATTTTGTTTCATTAAGAGCGACCTGATGAGCTCTGTCTGTAGGTAAGTATTGAATCAAGCCGCAAATCTGGTCCGATGCTTGATAATCTCGTGGTTTTTTCACTAAATGGCAGTGCGGGACCGTTTCAGATGCCTTCGTGAAGTCAAGGAACGCGGCATAAACCTGAACACCGTTGACTCTAGCGTTATGGATCTCATGAAGGAACAGCACGACCCGAGTTTCTCAAGATGTCTGTTTGCGGAATCCATATTGATTTTCATAGAGGAGATATTCGTTATACAAAATCATCATAATTCTTGAGCATGAAACATGTTCCGTAATTCTACATCAGATTGACACCAATGATATGGATCGATAATCGTGTTCAACCGTTACGCGTGCCTTGTTGAAGTCGAGAACGACCTGTACTTTTTTCCAGTTGCTAAGTACTCTTCGTAGCTCCAATGGTCTACGAATAATCGCTGCTAGAAGGCGGGCAACTTCTTTCGCATAATCTCTATAGAATATTATAGATATATTATCTGGTTCTAATGCCTTTCCACTACCAAGAGATTGTAGCTGATTTTCTTTTCGGCGATCGGTTATGTCAGTATCTGCCGTTTCGACGTTCTTACGATGATTGAAAAGAAGCACTGTGTCACGATCTTCCGCAGTGAATCAATTTCGGAAGACTGAATTCAACATTTCGGCCTTCTCTCTGTTATCTTCCGTTTCGGGGCCAGCATCATTGCTGAGTGAATGAACAGAGGATCGCTTACTGATTTTACGAGTATGTAAGACCAAAACCTCTTAGGGTTGTTATTCATATGTTTTGACAAAATTTTACTTTCAAAGTCACTGAACGCTTCTGTCATTGCTCTCCTTACGCTCATTTTCGCTAACACCTTTCGTTTGTCAGCTAGGTTTTGCATTCTCTTGAATTTGTGTTTACATAACACGATGTTAAACTGGTGTTAAGCTACGCTGGGTCTTTCGCGTCCATTAAGACTTTGTTCGGAACATACTTGAACAGGCCGGACGGTGCGGCCGTGCGGTTCTAGGCGCTTCAGTCTGGAACCGCATGACCGCTGCGGTCGCTGGTTCGAATCCTGCCTCGGGCATGGATGTGTGTGATGTCCTTCGGTTAGTTAGGTTTAAGTAGTTCTAAGTTCTAGGGGACTGATGACCACGGATGTTAAGTCCCATAGTGATCAGAGCCATTTGAACCATTTGATCAGACGTGTCGCCATCGTCAGGTGCGCTGACAAACTGAGCTCCTGAGGGCGCGCGGCCCACTGACACCCGCTGCCCCCACCAGCCACCACGTCCTTTGGCAAATGTAATGCTCGCCCAGATGCTGAATTCCGTGTGTGATAACCCATGGTAACTTGTACAGTGTTTCCTCTCATTTAGGTGTTCATTTTTGAGTATATATTTCTCCAAATTATCCCAAATTTCACTGTCTGTAGCTTCGCTAATTCCCCTTTCGTAAATCAATTCCTTACTAGGAGATGAAACATAAGCTGTAAGAAATGAAGTCGAACGTCTGGAACAGATGATCGACTGGTTAGCGATCAGCTACAGAGCAATATTAGTCTGTGGTTCTTTACTAATTTGCTACAGTTACATTCACCAACAACCGAAGGCTACAGACGTGGTGCCTGTGTCATGATCGACTACATATCTCAGCCAACATATTTTGGGTTTGTTACGGTCGTGAGTTTCAAAAGCTCAATCCAGCCACAGTTGTTGGCCGCTCTTGACTGAGTCATAGCGTTGACAGGAACATGACTTGATTCTCGTTGCCATTCGGTGCTATAAGTTAGTAAGAAGGGAACTCAAGAAAACTGGGCTCTCTGTGCCTTCTCAGAACGATAATGATGGTATACAACCAACGGCAGCCGCTTCCGTTACAGATGTTGCTTGGGAAAGCTAACGAGCACAGTCAAGATACTCCCGCTGGCTGTGTGTAGTGATTTGGGGTGGGAGCTGAAGTGCCCGCAGAATCCTTTGGAAATTTTAACTGGCGGAAGAATTTCTCGTATCAGTACAGGCGTATCAAAGTCTACGCATAGCTTGCCAATGTCCTGGATCCACATGAAAGATATTCGTAGGCACATGTGCACCTATCTCGACGATCTCGTGAGTTGTTCGCGGCGTTACACTTACAGGTGCGGCAACCCTAAAGGTGGCCCACAGTTTACATCTCGTGCCTGGATCGTGGAAATGCAGCAGTGAGGAGTCACTGTTCGCCGGACAAGCATTTACCATACAGCCGCAGACACAGTTGAACGGCACCCTCGAAGTGGGGAGACACACGGATTCACTGTTTAGCTCAACATACCAAATGGGTACAGTATATCGCGCAGTTTCAAGACCAGTAATTACGCCTGTCAGTGTTGCGGTGCATTTACCTCCTTCCCAAGAAGAGGTATTGCAAAGCAAATTGTCAAACACACTAACAAGAATGAGGAGGAAGGAATCTCACCAGAAGGCGCAACATGATCAGACAGCCGAGCATCCTGCGTTTAAGGAAGGCGATTTGATTCTAGTCAGAAACCATCGCCCTTATGATCTCTCAGAAAAGAAAGTAGTCAAGATCTGTCCGCTGTATGACGGTCCCTGCGGAGTCATATAACTTCTGGGCGACCACCGCTACCTAGTTGTCGACCCAGAAACCGGTGCCGTGAAAGGCATACAGAACACTGCAGATATCAGGCTGTTGATCTTCCCTTCACGCTAATGGATTAACTTAAAACTCCACTTTAGCATTCTCAAGTTTAATTTCGTAATGATAGTGTAGTTCACTTAACATTATTTGCTTAGGGATAAAGGGTGAGGTTCTGACAATTATCCTTTATGCTATATATTCCTGGGGTAATGTACTCCGAGTTAAGAGTTGTGATTTACGTGACTGTGTGGTGATTAGCAGGTACTAAGAAGGAAACTGGGGAAAAACTCACGGAGTTCACTATGCACAAAGCCTTTGCAAAAGGCTTGCAATTTAGTGAAACAGTGTGAAAGAGTGGCATCCGGAAGTATAGAGCATATGTCTGGCAGTTGGTATAGGTGACAAGGGTAGCAATAAAGTGGATTTAGATCTCCGTGGGGCATGTGGAAAAGGGATAGCGATTGCCTTGCGTGACAGGCATGATATGAGCAATCACGAAACACTCCCCCACTAATATTTACTGGACACAGATAAGGTTTGAGAATCTACCTGTAACGCCAAGTGCTTCACAAGAGTTGTGAGAAATCGGACTGAACCACCTGCCCCCTCCCATACACATACAGAGGCCAGAATCTAGACTGAAAACCATTTTTTTTTTTTTTTTTTTTGGATCATCAGTCTTCTGACTGGTTTGATGCGGCCCGCCACGAATTCCTCTCCTGTGCCAACCTCTTCATCTCAGAGTAGCACTTGCAACCTACGTCCTACACTGCACTATACTACACTACACTACAGTACTTTGTATTAGAACCAAGCTATTGTCTGCATAGTTATCCCATACCGCACTGAGGTGCAACTCAGGACTCACAGGGGCTGTGCTGCTGTGTCACCAAAGGTGTGGTGAGTTGTAGGTGGCTGTTGGGGCCTCAGAAAATCCATCCTTGGCCTCTTCGAGGCTCATCTCCTGACTGCTTCTGGAAGGTTGTATCTTTTGCCGTGTTGTGAATCGTTTTCATGATGCGTGGCCTTGTCTTCATTGCCTCTCTGCTACGTAGGCTTGAAGTTCATAAACTGATGTTTTAGCCTTAACTGAATTCAGCTGATTCCACAGTTCCTCATTCCTTATTATGTTACAGACTATAGTACTGACAAAGACGTTCCTTTCGTTGTTTGTAACATGTAGGCTGATGGCACTTTCTTAGACGATTTGGTCAGGGTGCCGATTGCTCCACGTTAACAAGTGTACCTTAGTAAGCAGTTAGGTATGGACCACGTCCTTACAGCTATTGCTGCCCTGCCCAGATTTCACGTCATTCTCTATCAATGCATGCAATCATTTTCTTATTCGATGTGGCTCATATGCCCAGTATCTCTTTTAACTTATCATGTTCGCCATTTGTCAGCCAAAATTGTGGACCTGCCTTATTTAAGCTTAGGTCTAGAGACAGCATGCCTATTATCAATGCAGCGCCTCAGACGGTGTTGATCTGTTCGGACCTGTCCGGTGCAGGAGTACGCTTCTCTGTGCTCGCCGTAGAGTCTGGGCTGTCCTAACCTTTGTGGCTCTGTGAGCCCAAAACGCTCGATCTCCAGCCCACAATAGCGATTACGATTGCACTGCGGTGCGTTATTTCTGGTCTCAGTGACAGCAGAAAACTCCTTTTGGCCAATTGCTGCTACTTCATTCAGGATTTTAATGTCTCTCTTGCAGAAGATTACTATATGTCCGTGAAATATTTGCGCTTAGTCGACGTTGGTATCAAGATAAACGGCTGCTGTGATTCAGACCGGGTATGGGAAGGCAATTTTCTCCGTGGCTGTACATCTTCATTGGTTATCCACGGAGAGAAACTGATGTCTATCGTGAGATACTGCAACCACAAGCCCAGTTTTTCCTTGGTAGAGTTGACCATACTTAATGGACGGTTTTTCGTAGTTGCTTCTCATTCGCGGTAATAAGTGCTCACATCGAACTGCGACGGGACGTAAGTTTTGCGTGATGGAAAGTATTCACAAACTAAAATGACAGCTACGTCTCTGAATCTGAAACGTATTGACCGAAAACGTGACACGCCACTATAAGGCCCAGGAGGATAATCACGTAGCATATTAAATGTAAGGTTTTTAAGGGAAGAAATTTCCTATACATACTTCTTTCTTTTAAATGAGTAACTGCGAATTATGAAGGTTGTTGTTTAAAGGTTTTGGATATATTTGTGAGATAAACATCGGCATGATTAAGTACATTTTATTCTGTAGCTCTTCAGTTATCCAGTTAAAAGCGTTTTGCCATTTCTTTATTACTCTCAACTTTTGGGTACAGGTATAATTTCTGATGTGAAACGTATCTGCACATTTCGCCCTGGTCCATTCCTTTTGCCTTACTATGAAACGTCTTTATTCATTCAGTTACTCCGTTCTCATCCTTTTCATCTGGAACGTTTACGCTGTCTTCTTTCCTTCTCTCTTTCGTTCTCATTTTTCCCGTACTTTTCATGCCCTGCACTGATACATAAAGGGGTGCGCAAATCTCCCATCTGTAGCACTTTTGTGTTAGGTCATGTTTCGAATTTAAAGAACTTCAGTGGAATGTGTACACGCCATTTTCAATGAGGGTGTTTCACAGGGAGCTCTTCTATTCATACGCCCAACCTGTCCAGTTGACTTAATGTAGAAACAACTGTAAGCATTGCTCCTTCGTTAATTCTTTAACACGTTGAACGTATTATCAATGTGTGCTACTGTCCACTCTTCTTAACACGACATTTACCCCTCACGATCAGGTGATTTTGACGCTCACGCCATTCAGTGTCAGTTGTTTTCTCCAAAATCAGAAATAAATTTCAATACACTGAAGGAACTATAGATTGTCGCGTTGCTTTAATGCATAAATTTACAAATTCCACGGCGAATGTTTCTTTCAATCATATTTCGTACTCATTTTCGCCAGAATATCACAACATGAAAATGTTTCGATCTGATCACAATAAAATAAAGCGAGGAACGGTTCTAGCTAAACTAACTGAGAAAAATGTGGGTTTTGCTGAATGTCTCTATTACCCATTTAGTTTGTTGTTTTGGGCAAACTTTTAATTAGATTCCGGATTTTCGGTGATGAAGAAATAAATTTTTTATGTTTTCTTCTTTTCTTACGAGGATTGTTGTAATGGATAACAGACAGTTACAAACAAATCGCGTATGGTTTGAAAGTTTTCTACTGTCACAGACGATGGTAACTCTTCAGCATTGTGTCCAGGCGAGGCTCACAACAATGAAACATCGTGGAACGTCGTGCGTGCGTTGCCTAGCATTTGTCTGCCTGGTGAACTTAAGCTATTGGGGTGCGTATCGTTGATTGTAGAAAAAGAATCTGCTGAAAAGTGAAGTGAGGTGCACATCTGTGCTAGAAGGAGTTAAGTCGTCACCGAAAAAAGGTTTATTACTGAAGAGAGGCAGATATCAGAGGAAACCATGAAGCCAGTGGAGGTAAGTGACCAATAACTGTTTACACTGAGCCATCATCAACGTCTAAGGAGAAACCTCGACTGTGTGCATCAAACAAAAAAACCGTTACTGTTGAATGATATTATCTCATACGTCCTAATCAGAATAATATAGAGCTTCGTATGTGGGACTCACAGTCTCCAGCGAGAATCGCCTGTCACTGTACATAGAAATCTATACTCCGCAAGCCACTTTACGGCGTGTGGCCGAGAGTGCTTCTGAATTCCCACCTTTCCTGTTGTATTCGCGAAAGGTGCTTGAGAAGATAACATAATAATTCGCTACCGTAACATCTCTAAACACTCAGGGTTTCACATCATTATGACTTCGCGAGAGCTGGAAACGAGAAAATAATATCCTGTCCGATTCTCTTCGGAACTTACTCTCTCGCAATTTCAACAGTAGCTTCTCCACGGTATACAACAACTCTTTTACCGTCTCCCACTGGAGTTGAGCATTGGCATAACGCTCTCGCACCTGCTAAACGATCCCGAGACGACACATATCCTTCTCCGATGGGTCTCCTGCAACTCTTTTATTACTCCAAGACGATAAACGGCATAGAGTAATGAGCAGTACTGAAGCATTGGTCTAACAAGGCTTTTGTAAGTAGCTGTTTTCGTGGATGAATTTCATTTCCTCAACACTCTTCTAGTGAATCTCAGCTTGGGATCTGCTTTTCCTACAATTATTTGTACACCATCACTCGACTTCATGCCGCTTCTGCGTGTTTTATCGTTGTTTCAGTTTCCATTGATATATCGCCAGTACCGTAATCGAACAATAATGGACTTCTTCAACTATCTATACACAATGAGTTACAATGAGAAGAATTTTCACGGTACTACCTGTTCCTGTGCCACTAATTGATTCACTGCAAAAATTTCTCCATTTTGCTTATAGTCTTTTGGCATTTCAACCTTTCTATAGACGATAGATTCACCACCGTGTAGCCTCAAGGAACGTTCGACGTTAACCACTTAGCTGATCAAGATCTGTGTTTACAGAAGCCTCTTTTTGAACTTTCTTCCTGCAAAAGCTTAATAATGCATAAATATAAAAAAATATTCCACTATTTTCCGAAAGATTGTCTTGGCAATACAGTGATATAATTATGTGCATCTATCCGACGATCCTTTTCGAAAACGGGAATGGCCTGCAGTTCTTATCCAATACGTTGACAACCTCAGTTGCTCATACGACCTACGATAAAGAGTTACTTGAAGGATCACAAGTTCTTAGAGTAATCTCTACAGAATATTCCAGCATCTTATCAGGTCCCAATGTGTTTCCTCTGATGAGCGATTTTAGTTGATTTTCTTTTTCGTGATAACTTGTCTCAAACTACCACCTCGGCGTTTGTCCAGTACCCTATTGCGGTCATCCGTGGTGGAAGATTTTCTGAAAATCGAATTCATTAGTTTGGTTTTTTATTTAAGGCGATTTTCGGGGGACTGTTGACTCTGCAAAGAATTAACACTTAAGGGATTCGCAGTATGGCCTGTTTGGTCTCTATAAAACTGTCGATGTGAGCAACGTATACTGCTTGAGCTAATTTACGTGAAACTAGTATCACCAGTCCACAGAGTAGATGCAGTAATAGGGAATAAGAGGTTGCTAAATTTTAGCTCTCTCTCACTGTCTCTGATGTGTTCGTGTTTCTCCCAAGCGTAGTGAGTCTACGTCCGGTACAGTGGTTCATCAGTACTTCTCCGAACTACCGCCATCAAAGATAAGTCTTTTGCAGTATGTGCTATGCAAATAGATTGCCTTTCATCCGGTGTCAACCAAATTAAACTTTTTGGTAACCAAGACTATCTGAATGCGATCGCTTAATTCCTTAACCACGCGTAATCCGAATGTAGCACTGTGGTAGCAAAATCAGCATTCCACTTAAGAATTTTATTTTCATTAAGTAAAGCCTGTATGTCCAATCACCACAAAAAAAATTGTGTTAAATCCACAAGAAGATGGCTTTGAATGGAAAATAAAAGATATTGCAGCTATAAATCATTACCACTACTTCCTCACAACATCAGAATTTTATTTTCCCACTGCGAAGAAACTACGTTCGTATAGCAACTTATGATCAGCATAGCAATAACATTGTTGTTTACTGAAAGTGATTCGAAATATTTCATACAGGTTGACATGCTCAGATAAATGTGATAAATGTCATTTTTAGCTGTTGGGAAGTCGAGGTACAGTACCTTGCACGACGGTACGATGTCGCGTCGACAACACATAAGAATTTTCGTTCCTGTCACAGCATTTTATAGCTAAGTACTGTGAGTAAGAAGAGAATTCAGGGTTTGTAAATGTTATTTGCATGTTCCTCAAATCTCGATATTTAGTCTTTTATTCGGACACAACGGTATATCAGTCACAGAAAACGTTTATATGGAATATAATTAGTTAAACGCCTCTAAGTGTGTTGTGCATATGTATTAAAAGATCTACTATCATAAAAAACGTGTGGCAATGCCACCGTATTTTATCATCTTGCTACAGCTGCATTTTGTGCTGAGGTGTACATTGACAACGCAACGACTCATAGTAAACGCAACTAGCAGTTATTTTCCGAATCTCTAATGTTTATCCACTATGCATTGGTTGTTGGTACATTTACTGAAATTTATGACTAATGCAGTGAAGGTAATTGTTTAGCGTTGTCGATAATAGAATAGCTTCACTACTTTGGGAGACATCACAGACTCAAAAAAGACGATACCTGTGAACCATCTATTGTGTGGGAAGTTATTGATTTTCCTCTTGAAATATTGAGTGAATTTCTTGAGTTCCAGGTACGAATTTGGAAGATGGAGACTTAATTACTAGGAGTCGAACTATTGACTAACGATAATAAAATTTGCCAACAGATCAAAAGGATGTCTCGAGCTGTGATGGGACTTTAGCTTATGCGGCGGATCACAGTATCACAATATAGCTGAAAGGAAAACGTGGGTGACGTGCGGATAAGACATAGATGTGCCACCGTAAGGATCATCTATTCTCAGGTGTACCGATGTGGCATCTGCCTGAAGTACGGAAATGAGGTAAATTTCAGCTGAGATCGCTGAAAAGCTGGAAACGTAGGATACTCCAGTGTATTAACTTCTACGCCAACGTGTGCGGATCTTCTTACTCGTCCACATTCAAAATATACGTCGTAGCTGATTAAGATTTAAGATTTATGTGCGCCGCTGGGCAATAGACGCATTAACGACACCCATTCCGTTCCTCCTTCGTTGTCGTTAATCTCAGCAAATTACTGGTAGTCCTCTCTTACGAAGGCTATTCCACTATTAAGGTGTGCTGGGTCGCGAAGTCTAAATCACAGGGAAAATCCGATGAAACCTTGCACAGATGTCTCCGGCAGTGTCCCAGTTATGCCCGTCGATCGCGTCATGTGACTCTTTTCAGTTGCCAGAGAACGGAGAGCAAGTGAAAATTCACAGGAAATAGTGTCCCCCACCAAGAACAAGTGCCTGCCGAGAGATTTCGCCTTATCACATGCAGCTCACGTAACGTGCTAGGCATTTCCTTCTTCGTGTCATTTCTGGCCATACACTGCAGCGGCGGTGAAGGTGTTCCTGCAGCGTTTTCGCTGAAAAGTGTTTGATCACCTGCCCTACAGCCAAAAATGGTTCCCTCTGAGTATCGTCTCTGCTCAAATGAACCGCTCTCTGTAAGGAAGAGTTAGTTTCAAATGGAACAGAGACTAGCGTTGCGACACGTGCAACAAATCGGCGCCTTGTATTGGTCTCAGATCATTCACCATGCAGTCCCGGCTAGACAAGACTGCAGGCCGGCGTATAGAATTCTCTGAAAGCGCAGGTAGCTGCCGTCTAAGGCTAGGGTATTGCAAATGCAGTACAAAGATGCGACATTTGTCTAACGCTGAACGGCGACTATGTAGAGAAGTAGGTGGATGGTGCAGCCATGTTTCGCGAACCGATGGATGTTGCGCAATGGTTAGCATACTTGACTCGCGGTCGCGAGGACGACGGTTCAAACCCAAGTTCGGCTATCCGGATTTTTCGGATTTCCGTGATTTCCCTAAATCGCTTAAGGCAAATTCTGGGATGGTTTTTTGACAGGGCACGGTCGTCTCCCTTCTCCATCCTTCCATAATCCGAAGGGAGCGAAGTCCTCGCTGTTTGGTCCCATCCCCAAAGACAACCAACTCATCCAAATAAATCATTTTTGACTATCACCGTGCTTTCCATTTCGCGACCGATCGGATCTTTATAATACAACAGCACTCGTACATTAATCTGCCATATAGGCTGAAACCAACTGGGTCGCAGAGTAGACAAAGTGTTGATTTATCTGAAACTGGCATAAATATAACAGACAACACCCATTATAGTTTTACCTCGTAGGAATTCTATTACTGCTTTATTTGGCTTTAGTTTATTGAGCCACACTCCAAAAAGCTTGGTACAAATACAAAATAATATATGCTGAGTAAGCAGAATATAAGTAGAGCATACAGTGATTTCAATTTATTGTATAATTTCCTCGAAGGGCCATGGTTTGTAGCTAATAAATATTCACATATCACCTACATACAGAGTATACCAAACCCAACTCAGGAGAGAAAGAGAAGCGAAGCATACACATGGGCATTATCACCATTATGTAATCGCAGATAATACACAAATTTCGTATAATCATGTTTTTACCTCCTGTAAATCAAAAAATATTTTGTATCCTCCTGGATCTTGAGCTTAGATATCATGAGTGAAAATTTTATGTCGGTGAACAAAGTTTTTTCTGTGACCAAATAAAACTGAAATATTAAATTACAAAACTTCTTGATATTCACTAAAATATTAGGACACATAGCATATACTTTACATAAGTACTCCCACACGGTTTTCATCCTCATAATGACTTATTTCCGCGGATTAATTTGCTGACATCTACTTAAAAACCTGGCAACTGAAACATATAAATGTGCAATCACAGCAAATTATTAGTTTATTATTATATCTGAAGATACAATAAGATAATTTTAGCCGGATGTGGTGGCCGAGCGGTTGCAGGCGCTTCAGTTCGGAATCGCGCGACTGCTACGGTCATTCCTCGGGCATGGATGTGTGTGGTGTCCTTAGTTTTGTTAGGTTTAAGTAGTTCTAATTTCTAGGGGACTGATGACCTCAGATGTTAAGTTCCGTAGTGCTCAGAGCCATTTAAATTTGAAGAAAATTTTACGTACGAGGCGCCCTCAAATAGTAAGATAGAGATTCTCATGATAGGCCAAGTAACTTTTATTGAATGCTCTCCTACACTTCAAACTGACACAGATACATGAGACAGTTTAGCAACATAGTTACCAAATCTCTGTAGACAGGTCTCGGAGCCTTCTCCCAGTCATTCAATTACTCGATGACAGAAATCGGCTCGTTGGTCACGGAGCCTTTCCAGAACTGCTACGTGAATGTCTTCATCGCAGGAAACCGCGATTTCTTTGAATCAGTTCCTCGATGATCTAGACATTGTCGTCTATGGTCGAAGTCGATATCGATGGCCTTCCTTTCCTATCAGCATCATACACGGCCGTTCAGCATTGGTTAAATTGATGACACCATTTAAATACAGCGGGACGCGTCATTGTATTTTGTACGCACACAACCAGAATTCACGGTCAGTTTGTGTGCAATTCAGATGTTTTGCCCACACGAATCGGACTGCCTCGCGCAGCTCAACTTTGTAGCAGCTTTCCAGTCGCCGTTCCATTTCACTCTCAAAGCGTGACGCAGTTAGTATCCGTAACGCAGTGTAGCTGTGTCTGCAGGAGTCTCAGGACATGTACTCTCTTCTCATAACGCGCCAGTCCAGTTGCGCAGTGATTTTAGCGTGGGACAACGTGTGTTACTCTCTGAAGTAGCTGCGTATATGGCGCTATTCTGCTATTTTTATGGAATTGCAAGAAGTTCCTTTTCCCTGTGAGACAAATGTATTTAGTGCACTGCATAACATGAAACCCTTACATCCAGAAACGCACATCTGAATCGACTTCCCTCGGTTGTATTCAATATCTCGTTGGGCACGACACGTGCCATGGAGCGTCTTTCCTGTAAGTGTTGGCTCAGGGTTTGGTTTTCTAGAGCATTTCCTCATTCGAAATGTATCGCTTTTGTCATCACATGTCACCTCTTCTTCCTCACTCTCTTCTGCGCCTTGTATTGTCTACTGTGAATCTGAATGTATATGTCGTTGCCGAATGTGTACCCAGTGCCACGACGTCTTGCTCAATACTAATGAATCCGAAATTTTTAAGTGAAATTCTTAAGGCTTTTTAAATAGAGCATACGTTATTAACAGTCTACACCTTAATTCTTCATGCCTAAATCACCTCTGCTTGCACTCTTTCATTACTATCAAAGCGAAGTTCTCGAAGGTAATCTTAAAGTTCTGGAAACAGATGGAAAACAAAAGAGACCTAGTCGGGAAAGTATGGCCGATGATCGATGACAGTGGACACAACAGACGGATTGTTGCAAGTGTCGCAGACTCGTCTGTGTTCCATCTGTAGACAAACTCTCCGAATTCGTATTTTCTGTTTTCTGCGACTCTGTTTCTCACGCAACGACATCGTTGCGTTACACACACACACGTTACACGCTAAAACTCGGAGCACTGTAGCGCCAGCGTAATTCAACTTGCGTCTTCGAAGCGGAAAAAACAACCGAGTAATTTGCATGACATGTAATACCTCAACCGATATTGAGAAAAGAATAAAAAATTTGGAGGCATTACTTTTCAGCACGCTCTCGTACATCGAAAAAGTTTATCTTTACATTGTTTTCAGCAAATAAAGCGCCTCTTATTCTATAGAGGAATATATACACATATACAACCTGAAATTACCTTTCTTTATCCAAACAACACTAACACTGCGATAAACAGCTTTCTGGAATCAGATACTGAAACTTATTGGGCGATTGCAGAAACGGAACCAAGTGATGAACAGAAAACACATGGTGCAAAGTACAACCTACAATCAGGCACAACAAGTTCAGTTAATTACCTGACCTAGACCAAAAAAAAATAAAATTTGGATATTTCGTGAAGACTGTGAAGGATATTTCAGGATCTTCATGATGCAATGAAACAGTAGCACTTGACGGAAGGGAGACTTTCAAGATCTTGCTGGAAATAGTTTCTCTGCGTTTTCGATGTATCTGTAGAAAAACAGTTACCAGCCTCCTCCTCTTCTGAAATTTTCGAAACCTGCTGGACCTTCTAATAGGTCCTTGTATTGGAGTGTAGTATTGACTTCTTTGGTACTCTAAAACGCCCCAATCCTCTACCCATTCTTCCTTGATCAGTTTCGTCTTCTGCAACGTGAAATCTGAGGATGGTATATGACATTAATTACAGGGCTAGAAACACCGCCCTCGTTCGCCATCTGTTCGTTCTAGTCATTGCAAACTAATCCCACCCAAGTGACCTCGGTCCCATGGACAGAAGATTCTCGTACCTCTTCGCCTATTTGCAGTACCCGAATATTCATTTTACTGATCCATAGTCAGTGCTGAAAACATTCGTATACACACACATTTGGATTGTTACGCTACAGAACGTTCCGGAGCCCCGCGGAACAACCAGATTTGAGAGTCTCTCGAATCGTTATAGCTTGCGCTGTAGAAATTAGGAAATGTCATGGGAGACGAAATTGCTTGGAATATTTCAGCTTCTGGACAAGAAATACACGTCGTACTGCTGAAATCTCTTGAAAGCACAAGCCACCAGTATAAACATGAACACTGTTCGTCGAATAAGACAGTTGAACTGATTGTGCCAAAACAATTTTTCGTAAAACCGTAGTAGAGAATTTCGAGGTTTACAAACAGATGTAGGAATGGAATAACACATGGGCCATTGTAGATATCAGATTGAATTCAACCGCAGGTGTTGCACACCGGATCTAATGCTTAAACTAGTAAGGAATAAAGACGCCACATATCCGATTTCGGTTTTATATGCGGAAGAATTTCTCTTACATCCCGTATGAGGGTGATTAGCCTACTGTTGGACTGCTGCCTCTCTAAGCCAATATATCTTCTCGCGAAGTACTTGGTTGTCAAGCACAAAATCTAACGAATTTTCTCTGGTCTGGGTTCCAGTTACGATTTCTGAGTTTCCTCGTTGTACTCCACAGATCAGTTATCTTAATATCTCTATTCAACGTTTCACAATTCTACACAAGACGATTTTAGCTATTTTTTACAACCCGTTAGTTTCGCATCCGCCTTCTAGCAGTGAGGTTGTCTGCTGAAGATAAGGAGATCTTATATTGCTTAAAGGCAAGTCCACGTTGCGCATGCGCAGTAATTGTGAGGAATCCGTATTCCATGCCACAGAGCTGTTAATCTGTAACGAAGTAGCATGTCGTTTTTGGGATGGAGAGATCTGTCATATTTAATACACTGCAGAATGTGTAGCAGGATACGTGCTGTGGATCCGTCTGAGGCGCAACTGCTACTGTATTCTCCACGATAGTTTGAAAGAGTGGCAATTTCCTTTGTTAATGTTCAAGGAGAGTTAGGACAGAATTCCACGTTCTTGCTGTCGGTTTGTCATCAGAACATTAGGGAAATGATCTGATCCTAATGCGTCATGCCATATTAAGGAGGAACCCCATCATCTGGTAACGAGCGTAACGTGAGACCGTCAACAGAGGTGTTTTTGTGGGGAAGACCCATCAAGAAAGGACAGCCATGGTTGTCATTTGACAGTATGTAAACAACAGCATCGGTAGTAAGAGTGTGAAAGCATTTGTTACAGAAAATCGATTTTAGACAGTGAGTTAATATTAAAGACTTAAAGGCACATGTAATAATAGCAAATATTACAACTTCAAGTTGGTATCAAATGGCTCTGAGCACTAAGAAACTCAACATCTGAGGTCATCAGTCCCGTAGAACTTAGAACTACTTAAACCTAACTAACCTAAGGACATCACACACATCCATGCCCGAGGCAGGATTCGAATCTGCGACCGTAGCGGTCGCGCGATTCCAGACTGAAGCGCCTAGAACCGCTCGTCCACCAAGCCCGTCCAAGTTGGGATCAATATAGAAGAACATGGCTGTTGACGAACAGATTTGTTCGTCAAGTGCTTTGTTCTCCTATATTGTATACCCAACAGGAGCATCGTCTTAGTGTCATTGTGCTACAGTGCAGGCTCAAAATATGAATATTTCACGCTATCTCTTGCTGCGGTAAGCGGACGCAATTGTTTGGTGCCTTTTGCGTTTGATATGGTGTACGGTGTGTCATAAGAGTCTTGTGGAGGCACCATTAATTTATGGGTGGTTGTCAGAGAACCACTCAAAATTGTTTTCTCATGTATGCTTTCTACCAAAACCGAGCCGCGGATTCCAAGACGGATTTTAATAGCATATGACTGGATTTCCTACGATATACTCCTACAGTACCGAGCCCAGATAACCTTGAAAGTTGTTTTCATATCTTTATCCGTTTCCGTGAGCCGAAGTTCGAAATTTACCCTACTTGAACAAGTAAGATATGCATGTGTAACGGGGTGTGAGGCGAAATAGTAGTTTATACGACGGAGATTCAAGAGTTTCTACTGGTAATGTATTTGTCGAAGTTGATCGTATTGTTCCAAGGTAAAGTCGCTGGCAACCGAAATGTACTGCTTCAAGTTTATGAGGTGCACCTTCGGTATCCATAATCGATGACTGAGCGGAGGAGGCCCTAGGGCATGTTCAAGAGAATGGTGGGCTCCACACGCTACCAAGTTACAGCTACAGATATCATAATGTTAATGCTGTTTCCTGATTACAAGAGATATGTGATCACCCCATTTGAAGCGCGTTCCAAACACCACAGGCTTCAGTCCCCTATGGGAAGGAGAGACTCTGTAATAAAATGGGTGAATTACACCGTCGCAACCATCTCCGGTTGAAGAGAATTATGGAATATTTCTGAGTTGAAATTGTTAGATCGTTGACATCAAAACAGCGTGTTAATGCGTAAACTACTTTGTCTAAAGCCATACAAAGATATTCAAGATCATTCCGTATAGGATTCAAGACGCTGATTAGGCTTCAAGATCGTGGTGTATAGGAGAAAGGTATAAATCATCTGCAAACCGGATAGTTTCAATGCCGGGTGAAATGATGTTTTACGTGGTCCGTATCTCGTGTGTACGTTTAATACATATAAGGGCTGGGCATGGAGCACTGAGGCAGTCCTCTCTAGGTTGTACGAGCAATTTGTTCTGCAGTCAGAGCACTGTATCTTAGGAAGGTTTGAATACCAAACAAAAACGTATCTGGAATACACTTATCGCTTGATTTTTGTAGTAGAAGTGAAATTTAAACATTGTCGTGCGCACTTTTACGTCGATAAACGCTAATGCAAAAATCTTGCCTAGTGTTGAACGTTAGAAAAATTTCAAAATGTATAATACGAAGAACGTATAGTTTCAGTTTTCCTTCGGAAACCCCACCTGGTTTTCTGAATGCAAATACTTCTATCGCAGCTACCACTCGGAGTGGGTCTTAATAAACTGTCTAAGGGTCCTTCTGGATCAAGACGACGTTGTACTTCCGGCCATCCAAATACCGTTCAAAGTTCGTAGAAACTTTGTCAATGCACTATTTGGCGAATTACACAGCGAAGGATGGTGAACATGATCCACTACAAGGACAGAGTTCGTCGAGGACTGCAGCATTTTCTTCAGCTCTTTTAGCTAAAAAGGTGATCGCAGGATATGGCCAGATTCTACAGCTACTGGTGGAATAACGGGACTGTAATCGTGAGACAAGCATTTGGTCCAAGCTCAACTTGCGATTTCTGAGTTTTCATAGTGTATTCAATACATGGGACATCTTAATAACACTATTCAACGTTTCACAATAATTGTTTGTTTCAGATGTTCCTGACTTTTTTTTATTTTTACAATCTGTTAGTTGTAGCATCTGTCTTCCAGCATTGCGCGTAGTCTTTTCAAGATATGGAGATCTTATATTACTTACGTGCTAGTCAACGCTACGCAATCATGTGTGAACATCCCGATTCCATAATATCACAGGGATGTTAACGTGTAACGAAGAAGTGTAATACGTTGTGAGGCGAAAACGTAGTTTATGAAGTGGCATAGCACCGATGAACAAGTTGTAAAGTGTCTTCATTAACATCAGAAGTGTTCTGGGAAGCCCACGTTGTAGTACTGAAGCACAGGGGAAGTTGTGTGCGCGTTAAATCTTCTGTGAGGTGTGAAATTAGATGCGAAATATTTGTTTCATATAAGTGATGTATCAAAATTTTACTGGCCCATAATTTCTATCCATATGAGTGATGTGCCTTACTGTAGCTGGCAAAAGTGGGGAAGTAGCGGAAAAATGCTCCTACCGAAGGACGAAAAAGACAAACACGGTCTTGTTTAATATAATCTGACTGAAAATTGAAGTACCAGCTCCCTCATCTTACTTTCCACAGCACCTATAAAAATTTTCGCAAAGGTTTTGGCATGCAGGCAAATTCTCGCGCTTTTTTATGCAGAGAGAGAATGTTAAAGCGGCAGTGGAAAAGGCACAGATATACTGGAAGATAGAAAAAAGTGGTTGTGGCATAGAAAGATCGAAGGAGACATTAGTAATGTGAGAGAAAGAGAGTGAAACAGTGGCATAGGATCGTAGTTGACAGTGCTAGGAAAAGAGTGAAGGAGACTGTGCCAGTGAGACAGAAGTGAAGGGAAGGTGCAGTTGGAGGTGAGTGAAAGCCAGTGATAAAGAGAGACAGCGTCGATGACAGTGACATCGAGGACGATAGAGATAGCGACAGTGAGAAGGCGGCGGCAGTTTGAAGGGGTGAATAAAATAGTAGCAGTAAGAGAGAGCAAGAGGGAGGCAATGGCAGTGAGGGGATGCAGTAGTAGTAGGGGTGTGGGTTACAGTGAGGGGAGTCTGTAAGAATGAGAGATGAGTTGCGGGTTAAATAGAGTGCGAATACGTTTGCGTGCAAAAAAAACATGTGGGATAGTTTTAAAGGTGCTGAGGGAACTATAATGAGGCAGCTGATAGACCATACTTCAGTCAGAGTCATTTCAAACAGGAGAATATTCGAATTTTGTGCTCCGATAGGATTCGTTTTCTCCGGAACGAATTTACCTATCTTGCGATGTTAGCGTTGAGATCCCCACAGAGCACCAGAGGTTGTTCAACTTTTACCAACAGTGCATTCCACTCCACTTCGCTTACATTGCTTTACGGGGAGAAACATACCGATAACAGGGAGAACGATACAAAACGTAATTATATCTGTGCTACTGCTATCTACAGTCTTATAGCAAGGGAACTGATCTGTCGGTCCGAAAAGTATCTTCCTCCCACAGCAGGACAGGGACACCGCCTTTCCACTCTGGCCTGCTCGACCTGATAATAAAGAACTCTCTAGAAATGATACGTCTGTCTTGTGCCAAAAAGGTTTCGGAAACGCAAGCTGCAGATATAATTGGATATGAAATCTCTCGGAAGACTTTCTTGATTTTCTTTGGCTGACCGAACGCTCCACTGAACGACCCCGAAAACCGTGATAGATGATAGCACATACAATTCCATTTCTTAAATCTCTTATGTGTACCTGTACTTTGGTGGGGAAGAGTACCTCGGTTGTTAATGTGATACTGCTGGTGTTACGCGTGTACTGATAGTGGCTGCCATTCTTCGTGAACGTCGTGAAGGTTACTTGCGTGCCTGCTACATGACATGTCGTTCTTTCCTGGGATAGAGGAGGCAGGGGGATAGTCTGCCAGTTTCCAGCACTCTTTATGTGATATTTTGTAGTTTTAGGGTATTTTTCAAACAAATTGAGGAAAGGGTCAAGTCCATGTGAGAGGTAGTCCACAAAAAATTCGTAACTTACTGACTGCTCTGCAGCAAGAGTTTGAGGCGGTGTCATTTTGCTGTCTGAATACTTAAACTCTGAATCACACTTGTTCTAATGTTCTTTTGTCTTCGCAGGTGCTTTACAGCATTTTGTGCTGTCTGTGTCTTCCCTGCAGGAAGAAGACACGTGATTTGGGGCAGAAATCAAAGAAAGCACGTTCGACGGAAGTCTATGATTACAGAAATGTGGACATGGAGAAGGTAAGCACTGAGCAGGTCTAAGGTGTATGAAAAATTCCACAATGAAGCCAACGCCCAGTTACATTACAGTTAATATAGTCACTGATACAGCACCATACAGAATCTCACTGTATCAGTTTCTGGACTCGGCTAAACTCTCTCACCTACTCGTTATAAACAAGCCATCACCAAACGACAGCTCCTCCTGCAGTGCACACTGACCCCACCGTTTTGTAAGTGCATTTTCAGCGACAGTGAAATAAGTGTGGATCGAGCCACGTAACCCAATTGCAGCCACACGTCTTCGTATCCATCACCCCCGTAACACTAGCCGCTCGCTTTCCTATGAACTTCGGATTAGCGTAATAGCTATACCTGCTTACAAAAGGACTCGTTATAACTGGTGATAACGGAAACAACACGAATGGTTGGCATTAAGCTAGTAAACTGAACTGAAGAAAACATTTCGGCTATACACGTACGCATCCCGGACCGACCAAAACTTCCATATGTCACATATTGCCCATATTATCTATGTTCGCATTTTGTTGTGCATGCGGAGGGAGAGACTAATTATTACAACCATCACACAGTCTGTGTTTATACGATGTCTGTATATTACATTACAATTTCCTTCAGTCAAGCATGCAGTCATTAACGGTTTGAGAAAAGAAGACCGCGTACTTACGTTCTTCCTACTAGGAGGCAATTTCTATACATAATGTGGCAATCAGTCGCAACGCTGCGGACAGCAATATCCTGTCTTTAATAAATAGTAAAGTGAAGTACGCATGAAGCCAACCGAAAATTACATTCAGTCGATATTGTTACAGATTTGTGGGTCAAACCGTAAAAACATGCTTGGTAGGATTAAACATCGTTCCTTTTGAGAATATTTAGGAGTAGCACTTGATGAATGGTTCAAATATTTAGGAAAACTTTATATCTTTTAATGGATAACTTCATTTCCATTTGTAGATGTAACCCAGTCATGTCACACAATCGCAGACTACGCGGTATTAAAATAGGTGCACAGTAGATTGTAAAACGTCTACAGTTATTTACGTCATCAATACTCTTCTCAGCGTGCTACTGCGAGGAATGTGACATGTTTCCCATTTCTGACATCATGAACTTAACCATAGCTTTATGACAGAGCATTATTTTCATGACGCCATCAATAAGGATATGCGTTTAGTGTACACAGATGGTTCAAATGGCTCTGAGAACAATGGGACTCAACATCTGAGGTCATCAGTCCCCTAGAACATAGAACTACTTAAACCTATCTAACTTAAGGACATCATACACATCCATGCCCGAGGCAGGATTCGAACCTGCGAACATCGCGGTCGCGCGGTTCCAGACTGAAGCGCCTAGAACCGCTCGGCCACTCCGGCCGGCCGTACACAGATGTGTGTTCCTTAAATGATATTTGATGTAGCAGGCTTATTCTGTACCAGAGAGGCTTCCAGTCTTTATGTTCTAAACGAATTTTCAAATTCGTCTCATTCGTCAGTAGCATAGAGATCACAGTGGGACGATGGCAGCACAATGAATTTGCCTTCTGCGGGCACGCGCTCCATCGACTATACTAACCGAGAACGACACACGACCTGTCCTCACAAGTGTACTTCCACCAGTGCCTCATTTCCCGACTTCCAAACTTCACAGAAAGGCAAAGGTCTCGTACTCGAGTTTCAGTCCGGCATATTCCGGCATTCATATTTCACTACGTTTTTACTGTATATATCTATCCACATTTGCTTCACATATTCTAAACCTTCATTGTGCAAACAATTTTTCTCCTTTAAAGCGCCAGGTTAACTATTACAGGATGCCTTAGCAGTAGCCATATTACCGTGCCACAGTTTTGTCTAGTGTTTTCCATTACAAACCTCACGTTTTCATTCTTGTAGCTTTTAGTTCTCTGCCTTATTTGATGTCTTAATTTATAACCGCCATCTGTAGCACCGTACTTCACATCTCTTAAACGGTACAGTTATGGACTGCATATGTTGTATAAAATCTATTTCAGTATTGTAAGTCAAGTGTTTAGAATGTTCGCATCTGTTAGAAAAATATGCAACCCACTCTTCCAGGTTTATGGACGCTTGAAAAAGAGGAGGGTGTCACAAGTGCCTTCTGTGTTTGAGATATTTCCCTGCCAATGGACCCCAGAATCAGCCAGTCACATCAGGAATGGAGATAATAGTGTGGACTGTACGCTGAAGGGCGGCTATGCAGAGGTAAGTCAATATCAGTACAGCCGTGTGAAGTAAACTCGAAGAAAGGGTAAGAAAGAACGAGAGCGAAGAATGACCAAATAAAGTATCAAATTGTATGCTTTGCAGAATCTGTTACTCTGCCGGATAACTCTTTCATCTGTACATGAAGGACTAAATAAGAATTGCATTTGATTACAATCCAATATTAGTTTCGTGCATTGGTTACAAGAATCTAAGGTAATTCTAAGGTGCAAAGGAGCAATAGTACTTGTGCACTAAGCTTCGTCTGTAAAACTGTCAGGGCTTCGGAATGTATCACTCGTGTCACACGCAATAGTGTTCTTCCGCACTCCACCTTCACCAAATAAGAAACAAAGGTTAACAGTGACTCAGTGCACCAAAATCTGGCAAGAGCTTTCGACGTGCTACCTCAGTCTCCAGTAGGCAAGATATGGACATAGGGAGTGTTAGTTTGGATACCTGTGCACTTCCGTACATAGGTAAAAGCGTATACCTTCAGTTTAAAAAGAAGACGAAATATGACTTTAATTTGTGTGCAGTAATTTCAGGAAGCAGTACGTATCCACTGTAGAAAAATGAACACAAGGGCACAACGATATAACGTATGTTACAGTTCCAGTGCCTGTGACGCTTACCAAGAGCTCATGCAGGAGAAAGTTTAGAAACTTGAAGAATAGCTGATAAGAAAATAAATAACCGGAACAGAGAACACAGACGTGTTAGAGAAGGTATTAGAGCGTGGGGGTTCTTAAACAAAAGATAACAGTGCTGTCGTAGAGACCCCATGTAATGTTCCAGAATCGAAATTCGAGGCTGATTAGGCAGTGTCAAGGAACACAAAAGATAAACTCAAATGACGATGGTAAGAATAAGCTAAGAAAAACTAGTGTGATCACACTTCAAATTTATTTGATGTTGTGTCATACGTTAACTGTTTGTTGATGCCTTAGCACTAGTAGCAACAAACTACACATAATTTACTAAGTGTGCTCCATAACTATCTTACTTTGTCTTTTCCCCTTGTATCTCTTAGTTCTCTACCTTATTCGCTATCTTAACTTTCAGCACACATCAATAGCACCGTACCAAAATTCTTTTAAAACTACAATTATAGGCTACTTATTGAATATATAGTCTGTTTAATTATTACAATTAAGATATCTAAACCTTTATATCTGCTGTATACATGACGTCTTGTCTAAATTAGTGATGGTAAAAATAAAACTCCCCCAGGTCCGTATATTTGGGCGCTTCAACGTGATAAATGTGGACGAAGAAATTCCTCCGTCTGTTTCCCACGATTTCAAGCTTCCTGTAGAACCTCGCAACCGCCGGAAGAGACGAGAGAAGAAACAGGAAAATCCCATTGATGTAAGTCAATATTATTACTACCATGATAAATAAGCAGGATGGAACGGCCAGACAGCGTGAGAGGGAAGAATGCACAGATAGTATTTCAGATGGTATGCACTGCGGAATCCGCCACTCTGCCAGGTAATACACTGAAAAGCCAAAGAAATTGGTACACCTGCCTGGTATCATGTAGGGCCCCTGCAAAGCACCCAGAGTACCGCAACACAACGTGGCACGGACTCGACTGACGACTGACGTAGTGTTGGAGGGAACTGACAGCATGAATCGTGCAGGCCTGTATATAAATCCGTAAGAGTTCGAGGGGATGGATATCTCTTCTGAACAATCGATAATGATCATGTCTGTCTCCAGCTGCACACGCCTCACACCATTACTGGGCCTCCACCAGTCCCCTGTTGACATGCAGGGTCCATGGATTCATGAGGTTGTCACCATAGCCGTACACGTCCAACCGCCCAATACAGTTTAAACATAGAGACTCGTCCTTCCAGGAAATATGTTTCCACTCATCAACAGTCCAATGTCGGTGTTGACGCGCCCAGGCGAGGCTTAAAGCTTTCTGTAGTGCACTCACGAAGGATATACAAGGGGCCTTCGGCTCCGAAAGCCCATATCGATGATGTTTCGTTGAACCGTTCGCACTCTGACACTTGTTGATGGCTCAGCATTGAAATCTCCATTAATTTGCGGAGAGGTTGCTCTTCTGTCACGTTGGACGATTCTCTTCAGTCGTTGTTGTTCTCGTTCTTGCACGATGTTTTCCCGGCCACATCCATGTCAGGGATTTGATATTTTACCGGACTACTGATATTCACGGTACACTCATGAAATGATCGTACGAGAAAAAAAAAGGATGCCATGTCCCATCACTCGTTTGCCGGATATAACATCACATTCAAACTAAGTTAAACCTTCATAACCTGCCGTTGTAGCAGCAGTAACCAATCTAACAACTTCGCCAGACAGTTATTGTCTTATACAGGCGTTGCGGACCCCAGCGGTGTATTCTGCCTGTTTACATATCTCTGTATTTCAAAACTCATGCCTATAGCACTTTCTTTGGCGCTTCAGTGTATTATTGGGAATCGCTCGAGCTCCATACGTGCTTTCAGAGCATGAGAGACCGCAGCTGACACTCAGATTTACAAGAAGAGCAGAGAGAGACATTCACTCTACTATAGACCAATAATATTATCCTCAACTTGTTACAAGGCCCTAAGGTAAAACTAAGGTTGCATGCAAGAATATAAATTTTGAAAGGAATGCTAGGCTATGAAACTGAAGAAGAAGGAAGATGAAGAACAATACACATAGGGAGACATGGCTCTAGTATAATTGGTGTAAATTTATCAAAGAATACGATATTAATATGTTCGGAGGAATTATGCATCATCTTATAATATAGCAGGACAGTGTGAAAGGAGTATGAATTTAAAATATGTAAAAAACAATATATCGAGACACTGATAAACATATAGAAAATAACTCTACATGAAGTATTGTTAATCAGGCGCAGTATTTCAATCTGGCGAAAGATACAGAGTAGCAATATCAAAATATATTTATATTTTCGTTAGTAATCTTCCTTTTTTAAATCTACCGGCACAGTTATTGTAAGATCGCAAGTAGTAACCACCAAAAACCATCGAAGACGTTACATATCATACGGTTATAAAAGGATGCGTCCTGTGTTTACATCATCATAGTCTTTCTTGGTTTCACTCTTTTGCATGGTCTAATCATTTTACGTCATGACACGCCCTATCCCACTGTATACGCGATGGTCTGATTCTTTTTTTCTAACGTGCCCATATCTTCGCAATTTTAACATACATCAAAAACACTGTATTTCACGTTTATTACAGTCTACAGTTAAGCCTTAGTTATTTAATATTTAATCCATTTATGAATGCTGTGAGAGACGTCTAAAGATTTCTGTCCTTTAGACACATGCTATTCTAGCTCAGTCACTAATGATAAACCTCCCACAGGTCAATTTTACTTGGGACTTCGGTGAGGAAGAGATGGCTGAAGAGATTCCACGTTTTGAGGGCGAAACTTCCGAACTGAGCGCTCAACCTGAAATTTTACCGCAGAAACCAGAGTTGCTCGATGCTCCGCAGGAGTTCCGTACTGAGGTAAGTCAGTAGCATTACTACCATGAATAGTTAGTAGGGAGAAATGGCCTGACAGGGTTACAGCGGAGAATATCCAATTACACGTCTGACTGCATGCATTGCAGAATCACCCTCTCTGCGAAATTTGTTTACTTATTTGGAATGTCTCACGCTCCAGACATTCCTACATGACAGTAAAATGCAGTCGAAAATCAAGTTTACATGAAGGACTGTACAAACGATTGATTTTATTATAATTCAGTAATACTAAAGTCCATTGGTTACAAGCTGTTAAGGTAAACTTCAGATCGAACTCAATACTACTGTTGAGATACAGTAAGCTTCAGTTGTAAAATTTCCATGAGTTCGGAATGCCACTAGCGTGACCCATGTCGGTCTAAAAGGAGTTGGGATGCACCGATTATAGACGACAGCCTTGTAGAGTCGCAGCTGGTAGAGCTCTACTGCTGGCCAGACTCTCATCTGTCCATCGGTGTCGTAAGCTCGAGGCAAACGTGTAGGATTAGAAGCTGGCTTTCAGTTTGCGACGATCGCGTTATACACGCAGTGCGATTTGGAATTGTGGGCCGAGCGAGATTGAAATCGGTTGCCTCATTATTAACGCAACTACGACGAGGATAGTGTTGAGCGATTTATGGAAACGTGGAGTACATAAATCCGCGTGGCAAAAGTGAAATTATCACAGAACGTACTTCTTGCGGAAATAAATCCTTGTTTACCTTGTGTCTTTAAGAAAGATATAATACTTTACTGAAGCATACGACCGTATCAAAGCTGGACTGTTCTGATTCTTGCCACTAAGCTTAAGTTGACCAGTGGTTGCCAGTAGATTGCGTCCTCAGCCATTTTGTGGGAGAAACAGACGAGGTCGGCTACTGGCCTCACTGTACTGTAAATGTAGACCGCAGTTGCACAACTTGTCTCATCAACACACACTAAACAGAGGTATCATTGCGAAGACGTATCAATAGTAAACGGAAAAGCTACGATGCAGTTCTGTAATTGTGTGACATTACGCAGACCTATTAGTTGAAATGATGTCTCGGATCCGACATCCGGATGTCAGGGGATTTGAAACCAAGAGCTGGAAATAAATGACTATGAACGCCACTAGTTAACATGTTGCTTGGCAGTAGGGGATAGATAAAGAAGACAGAAGGAATCACAACATCTCAATGATTGTAGCCGACTAGATGGTGTACTTATGGAATATTCTATAACATCCACAAAGGCGCTCTACTGGGACTCTTTTATCTACCTTCTAACATAGTTCACACCTAATTGCTCCAGCTAAACTTTAGTGGCGTCTGTTTTGTCTTATTGTGATACTGCCAACGGTTATTCTAATGCTGAAGCTCACGTGATCTTTTAATTACGTTCTTGATGAAAACTATCTGGATAAGTAGACTGTAAGAGTATAAAAATTGTAAGAGGATACGAGCAGTTGGCAGAGACCACATGGAATCAACGGCACAAGCCGTAAGGAAAGGGCGAATGAAGGGTGGCCGAGGCATATTCGGTACAGGTTCTGACAGACGTACCACGAGAACTGAAACAGTGCCATCCCATCTGTTCGTCCACACCGGTATCTATCGGATTTGATGCCGAAGTTATAGATAATTACTATAGTATTACGACGTCTTTGTTGAATAGCAATTCATAAAAACTAATATGACAAGAATTTTCATTTGTACAGTCAGTAGTCGGCTGCCTTCGAGGCTACATTATTTAAATGAAACAGTGTTTTGGATCACCTTCCGTCACAGGCTGAGCAACATCTTATGAGGCAAACTCTATATCTACATATATGCTCCGCTCGCCACCATGCGGTGTGTGGCGGAGGGCACTACTCGCGCTATAGTCATATTTACCCCCCACCATCACACACACACACACACACACACTTTTCCACTCGCGAATCGCACGAGGGAAAATCGACTGTCTGAACGCCTCAGTACGAGCCGTAAATTCCCTTATCTTTGAATGGTGATCATTGCGGAATTTGAAAGTTGGTCGTAATAATATGTGCTCTACATCCTCGGCGAAGATAGGATTTTTGGAATTTAGTGAGCAGCCCCTTCCGTTTAGCTCGTCGTCTATCTGCAAGTGTTTCCCACTTCAAACGTCATAACCATGTAATCAGAAGACAACGAATGTGCGAAATACGACTTACATAGTAGTATTTACCAAAAGACTGCGCTTCTTAGTCACAAAAGAGGATTACCTCTGACCAATTTTTACTTCAGGTACTTAATCAGAGTAAATGAATAATTTAGTAGGAAATGGAAATTTGTGCAAAGTGTGTTACGGGTTCCGCTGGTCCTGTTATAAAACATAGTCAAGATGCATCGAATGGAAAAGAACACATGCTCTTTCACCCATCATCCTCTCCCATATCTAGACAAAGTTTTCTAATGACCTCGTCAACGATGGTACGTTACGTCTCAATCAGCATACTCCCGTCATTGCGGCTGCCACTGCACGTACTTTCTACATGTTATGTTGCCTCGCCACAGCTGTTCAAATGGTTCAAATGGCTCTGAGCACTATGGGACTCAACTGCTGAGGTCATTAGTCCCCTAGAACTTAGAACTAGTTAAACCTAACTAACCTAAGGACATCACAAACATCCATGCCCGAGGCAGGATTCGAACCTGCGACCGTAGCGGTCTTGCGGTTCCAGACTGCAGCGCCTTTAACCGCACGGCCACTTCGGCCGGCGCCACAGCTGTGCTGTTAGGGATACGTCGGATAATATCTTTTTGTAATTTACTACTGTGTGGTTGATGGTGTTGCACTGGTTATCTGAAATCCTAAGGAAGTCGAATACTTTATTGAATGACACGAGCTGGGACAGATTCTATACGGCTAAAAACGCTCCTCACACTTATTAGCTGGGATGATTTGACCGAAGAGAGTGACGCACATAAATGCACGCAAAATAGTTCCACGTGATAACACAGTAATAATTCTAGATATAAAATTGTTACCACTGCATGAATACAAATGTGTGATACGTAACGAAACAGAAAACATTAATGAGAAATATATTACTGAACAAGACGATTACTAGTAATGCATTAGGAAGTAATTCTATTTATTGGAGGTTAAAAATATGAAATCATACGTATAACAGACATCAGTTAAGTAGAAGAACAACATCTGTTGGGGGGAAGCGGCTGTAACTTTATTGGAGTGAATTAAAACATAAATCTTTAACAACAACAGAGCAATCATACAAGTTCTGGTATATGACAGATGAACGTGAAAGACGTGTGAACGTTTTATACTTGACTAAACATTCTTCTGCGTGATCATTTTGTATTATGGATTGCACGAAGCACTGCATGGGCAATAACCTGCTTCTTATGTTCGAACCTGAACGTATCTTAACAATTCTTACTTTCAAGCGCCCGATTAATTATTCCTCCTTGCCTTACCAGTATTCACGTTAGCCTTTCTCATCAGTCTGGCCCATAAAAGTGTTCCCCCTCCATTACATTCCTGTACCTGTCACTTCTCTACCTCTATCTTACTTCTTAACAGGCATCTGTAACACTGTTCTTCAGCTTTATTACAACCTACACATAGAGATCTCGTATAAGCCATTTTAGAAAGTTAAGTCAGTGTGTAAGGTTCTCTGTAGGTTAGACGCTTGCCATTACAGCAGAGTCAGTGATGATGAAGTCAAACCGTCCACAGGTCCGCGTCATTGGGCGTTTCGACGTGACCAATGTGCTAGAAGATTTTCCACCGCTCGAAGACGGCGCCTCTAAACTGACTGTGAACGCCGAGACTATATGCAAGAAAGCAGAGGTGGAATTCGTTGATCTTCCGAAGGAGGATCCCGCTGAGGTAAGTTAGTGTTATTGGTACAATGAAGAGCTAGCAGGAATAAATGGCCACTCAGTTTGGAGCAACGAAAAGACAAATACATCTCAGACTGTCTGTATTGCAGAAACAGCCACCCTGCCGGACGATAATTTTCGCGAACCGCTCACAATCCGGTTACCTTTCACGAATGTAAAATGTAGTCGACTGTCTCGTTTACATGAAGGACTAAACGAGAGATTCACTATATTCAATCCTATATTACACTCTAAGACAAAAGAACGACGCGCCACAAACGAATTATCAGAATGGGAAGGATATCGGTAGACGTGATGTACAGGTACAGACAAACAAATGACTATGCTTTCAAAAACGTTGGATGAGCTTAACAAACTGAGCAAGTGAGAAACGCTTTGGTACACCTGTGGACCTTCTCCAAGCAGTTGGTGGCCTTGGCACTGATTGATATCATTGTTGGATGTCCTCCTGAGATATCCTGCCACATTCTGTCCAGTTGGCGCGTTAGCAGCTCAAAATCCTCAGTTGCTTGAAGGTTCCCTTCCACAATGCTGCAGACGTTTTCAATTGAGAAGAGATCCGGCGACTTTGCTGGTCAAGTTAAGGTTTGGCAAGAACGAAGACAATCAGCAGAAACTCTCGTCCTGTGCGGAAAAGCATTATCTTGGTGGAATTTAATCCGAGGATGGTTTGTCATAAAGGGCAATAAAACGGGGTGCAGAATACGTTCGACGCACCACTGTGCTGTAAGATTGCCACGGACGACAACCAACCGAGTCCTGCTATGAAAGGAAAAGGCGCACTAAGCATTATTTCTGGTTGTCGGTCCATACGTCGGGCGACATTCGAATTGGTATCTCACCGATGTCTGGGGTGTATATATGCGTTTTCAGCTATGTATCTCTTTGACACGAGTAGAATTGTCTTCAGCGAAGAAGCTCTCTTCGAGTTGAGCACCGGTGACCAAAGAAGACGTGTCTCAGGAAGCCCCTGGGCGCCGCCCTCCGTACAGTCTGACAGCCAGGAGTGACGGTCTGGGGCGCCATTATTTTTCACAACTGGAACTACTTGGATTCCATTCGCGGCACCTTCACAGTACAGCAGGACGTCGACGATATTCCATGCAACGCTTTGTTGCTATCAAGGGCTTATATTTCAGCAAGGTGAGAGTTTATACTGCCGCCTTTCTTGCTTCTCAGATCCTACCATGGCCATTCAGTTCGTCGGCTCTCTCCGCAATTCAGAGCATTCGGAGTGTTATGCGTAGGCTCCTCCGTCCAGTTCGAGATTTTGATGCTCTAACACTCCCATTGGCAGAATATGCCACGATGCCAACAGGACATCCAGTTACTGCAGTAATCTGTGCCGCGTCGAAAAACTGCTGCTATAAAGCCCAGACGAGGAACAGCGCATTATTGACTCCCTCAATTTGTGAAGCCCTTTCTCTTACATAAATAATTCAGTTTAACTGAAACTGTAGTAATTTGTTTGTCTATATATGTACATCACTTGGTTATTTAGAGTGTACTCACGTCCTCCAATTACTAGACACTAAACTGAATCCAAGGTCTAACGCGATGGTATCACTAGAGATTATAAGCTCCCACTACACAATTGTCTCGGGTTCGATATGGTTACATGGCACCCTGCAACGACTTGAGTCGTGCCAGTTGTAGACCATAGTTTCAAGTGATTTCAAGTACCTCTTGCTTCAACGAGATTGCATCCTTAGCTACACTCCTGGAAATGGAAAGAAGAACACATTGACACCGGTGTGTCAGACCCACCATACTTGCTCCGGACACTGCGAGAGGGCTCTACAAGCAATGATCACACGCACAGCACAACGGACACACCAGGACCCGCGGTGTTGGCCGTCGAATGGCGCTAGCTGCGCAACATTTGTGCACCGCCGCCGTCAGTGTCAGCCAGCGAGGGCGTATAGTGGGCATGCGGGAGGCCGGGTGGACGTACCGCCGAATTGCTCAACACGTGGGGCGTGAGGTCTCCACAGTACATCGAAGTTGTCGCCAGTGGTCGGCGGAAGGTGCACGTGCCCGTCGACCTGGGACCGGACCGCAGCGACGCACGGATGCACGCCAAGACCGTAGGATCCTACGCAGTGCCGTAGGGGACCGCACCGCCACTTCCCAGCAAATTAGGGACACTGTTGCTCCTGGGGTATCGGCGAGGACCATTCGTAACCGTCTCCATGAAGCTGGGCTACGGTCCCGCACACCGTTAGGCCGTCTTCCGCTCACGCCCCAACATCGTGCAGCCCGCCTCCAGTGATGTCGCGACAGGCGTGAATGGAGGCACGAATGGAGACGTGTCGTCTTCAGCGATGAGAGTCGCTTCTGCCTTGGTGCCAATGATGGTCGTATGCGTGTTTGGCGCCGTGCAGGTGAGCGCCACAATCAGGACTGCATACGACCGAGGCACACAGGGCCAGCACCCGGCATCATGGTGTGGGGAGCGATCTCCTACACTGGCCGTACACCACTGGTGATCGTCGAGGGGACACTGAATAGTGCACGGTACATCCAAACCGTCATCGAACCCATCGTTCTACCATTCCTAGACCGGCAAGGGAACTTGCTGTTCCAACAGGACAATGCACGTCCGCATGTATCCCGTGCCACCCAACGTGCTCTAGAAGGTGTAAGTCAACTACCCTGGCCAGCAAGATCTCCGGATCTGTCCCCCATTGAGCATGTTTGGGACTGGATGAAGCGTCGTCTCACGCGGTCTGCACGTCCAGCACGAACGCTGGTCCAACTGAGGCGCCAGGTGCAAATGGCATGGCAAGCCGTTCCACAGGACTACATCCAGCATCTCTACGATCGGCTCCATGGGAGAATAGCAGCCTGCATTGCTGCGAAAGGTGGATATACACTGTACTAGTGCCGACATTGTGCATGCTCTGTTGCCTGTGTCTATGTGCCTGTGGTTCTGTCAGTGTGATCATGTGATGTATCTGACCCCAGGAATGTGTCAATAAAGTTTCCCCTTCCTGGGACAATGAATTCACGGTGTTATTATTTCAATTTCCAGGAGTGTATTTGCTGAAAAAAAAAACAGAGGAAATTACCTACCTGCTGGACAGTAATTTAAACATTGACCGCAGTAGCATCGGTTCGTCTGCTCGATTTCGCACCAAACAGAAATATTATAGCGAAGACGTATCATTATCGAAGGAAAAGATTGCGATGTACTCACATGTCTAAACGACGTAAGAAAACCTATTACCTGAACTGGTCGCCATAGTAGGGTATGCTAGTGTAATAGGATATGAAACCGGGGGCAGAATGAGATGTCGCCTGAATACCACAGATGAACATGTTATGAAGTATAATATCATCGGTATAGCAGTGAAAAACAATTACATTACTACAGTGACTGATACCCACGAGAATTTGACGTCCCATGTAACGCAGCTTTTAGGAACCGACGGAATTATGGCATTAACGTAGTAAGTTTGGTAACGAGGACTTTCGTTTCATCCAAAGTTACATCTAAGGACATGTCGGGAACAGATGTAAGATTCATTGAAATATTTATGACGAACAATGATACTGAGCCTTTCTGCTGTGACACAGTGATAATTCACTGAATGTTACACCAAAGAATGCGGATAACCTAACACACAAAATAACGGTGAACGTTTTATCATGTGATATGACAATAATAGTGAACAACGACGAGTTTAAAAGAGAATGGTATGATGAAGTGTGTTGAATGTCAGGAGATTAATAAAGCTACTGCATGTGAAGGTACAAGGACAACTCCTATGTTACATAAGTTCAGTCGCCACTGCTACCAGAATATACCATGACAGAATATTTTTCGTGTAAGGATCCGTCTGTTTAGCCTCACCCACTATTTTGCTGTGAATAGCTTCAGTACAGCTATAACCCTTAGTACGCATGGAACAGCCTACTATTAGAATTTCAACCAGAGGCACAACCGTTGTTCTTGTTGTCTCCTGTCTGAAGAATGGCATTATGCAGCTCGCCACAGTAGTCCATCGAGTGAGAGCCTCTTGGTTTCTTCATAACTATGGCAAGCGTGATTCATGAGTCCACTTTACATGTTCAATTCTTCATCCATCAGCATAATTTTACAAACATCCCACGTTCCACGACCACACACACTCCCTCAGTCCTTTTTCACCAACCTGATAACCCCCTCAGGCTTTATGATGCATCCTATCAACAGATTCCATCTTTTATTCACGTTCTGTCATAAAAATATATTTCTCCCCAGCTCGATTGAGTTGCCACATGTAAGGCACGCCCTAGGTCCACTTCGTCTTCAGAACTCTCATGGAAAACTCCCCTTAAAAACCATCTGCTCTTTTCTGCCCTGAACTGCTTACAGTTCACGTTTCATTCATGTACAAGGCTAGAATACAGACAAATACCTTCAGAAAAGACCATGTGACATTGGAATTTGTCTTCTATGTTAAAAAATTTTGCTATACGCGTTCTCAGTTTTACATCTTCTGCACTTCAGCATCCATCTGAAATTTTTCCACCCAAGTAGCGAAACTCATTTGATACTTTCAATGTCATTTCCTAATCCATTTCCCTCCGTAGCTCACAATTTCTATTTTATTCTACTGCATTTTATTACCTTACTTTCACTTTTTTAACGTTCGACTAACAACATATTTTCAATAGGTTAGGTTACCCATTTCGTTCAGCTGATAATTCAAGTAAAGTACCGTCTCTGATATAATTCCACTGTCATCGACTAAACTAAAGTTTTATTTCTTTTATTCCAGAACTAAAATATTCATTCCAAGTTTCGGTTTCCTTTCCGTATTGCTTGCTGAATGTCCACACTGAATAACATGTGGAATAGGCTAAAAGCCTGTCTAATTCATGACTCGCATTTCGTCCTTGTTACCTTCAGAAGTGCAGCAGGTATGAACGTCGGTTTGCTTTGCTTCAGTGTATCTCCCAAGTCGTAGAATTGAGTCAGTAATGGTTCGTGCATCTCTACATCCCTCTTGAACCTAAATTCAAATTTTGCCAGTCTAATCATAATTTCGTGTTAGTTCTTTTCCAATCAATCCATTAACATTCACACTCCTTTGGAATTTTCCCACTTTCGAAGTGGGATCATTACATGTGTTTGAAGACTGAGAGTATGTATCCAACCTTGCACGTGTTACATGCCTGGTGAACTCTTTTTTTCTTGCTTCTCACTATGATCCCAATAACAGTAAAGAAATTTGGCTACTCGAGGTGTCCTTCTTCTACATATGTCTTTAAGTGGCCTGTGAAATTCGTTTCACAGTATAATGTGTTTCTTCTTACCCTCGTCTAATTCCTCTTTCCTTTCGATAATAATTACTTCAAGCTGGTGCTCTTTGTTGAACCTGTCCGTGCACTGTATCCCAGTTGCAGTTTATCCTTTCTTGCCTCATACTGTCTTGCAATCTGAGCCCTAGGTATTGATTTATGTGATTGAGTTTTTTCCAAAGTTTTCTTAAATTTTCCTGTGTCTATTATTCTCACTATCAAGTTTAGAGTTTCTTCTCCATTATTTTTAAACTTGTGTATTCACATCTGCTGGCTTAATTTTCTGTATTTAGGTATTTTCTTCTTTCGTGAATAAAATTCATTACTGATGAGTTGTCTTTTCCTCCGTTTGATCCTATGCATCTTTCATTAACACATCTCTTGAAACCAACCGTTCGTCATCTTTTGCAATACATATCCCTTTCTGAATCAGCGGTTGCCTAAACCTCCCTTTGAAACACTCGAAAGTCTTCTGAAGTCTTCTGGTATCTCCAGGTTTCCAAAGGATACATAGCTTTCTTTCACTTAAAAAAAAAAAAAAAAATTAAACTGATTTCTGTGCACATTTTTCCAGGCACCTTTCTTTACAATTACTTGCCCACAGCTCATGGTGCTCTGTTTTATTTTATATTCTCTTGCTCTCGAATTCCTGCCTTGCATCACAATTACTTGTTTTCTCCTTACATGCAAGGAATATGTTTTTTCTATTTATACTTTATTTATTTCCACCTTATAATTATGTACAAGCTAGCAGCCTATGGTACTAACCTCATGTAAGTGTAGGACTGGTATTTATCTGGCTACTCATGTTCATCTGGCTAGTAAGTTGTTCGGCCGCATTTCTATTTTCTTGTTAATAAATAAATCATCTCATGAGAAATTTCCTTTTGCTTTCAGCTGTAGGAAGTACCCCACGCCTCAGCCAGGTAGCAGGCTTCACCAGTGAGGCAGCTGCATACACTGACACTTTACACTATACGCCGGCAGGCAGTGAGTTGTCTTTTCGTTTGCGATTCCATCATTTCATTGCAACAGATTCCCTCATACCCTGACGCCCAGCACAATATCACATATTTCCGTATTTACTTTAAGTTATGTTGGGTGTCCAGAAACCGCAAAATGCACTGAATAAGCAAATGTGCACTAGGGGAAGGAGAGGAAATGGGTAATTTTGGAGGACTCGTAACAGCTGAAATCAAACGATGCTTATAACTGACACACAGATCTTCATTGAAGAAAAGTAAACCACCGAGTTGGGTAATTCCCAGTTACAAGACTGCTCGCAAGCAGTTGAACTATCCGTTTTAGATTAACACCAACAAATTCAGAACAGATAATTCGATAACAGTAACAACACCCACATCAGACTGACTTACAAGCAAGGAATTACACTGAAAGGACAACTTAATTAATAACCTGCCAGAAATCGTATCAGAGTGTATCTAGTTAAAGTCCCGTTGCTAATAGAGAGATCTTCAGCGGTATCCCATTGAACATTGTGCGATAGACGAAGACTCTTGTTTGTAAACAATTTACATCTCTTTTATATTTTTTAACGGTTAGCAGCCGTACGGTATTCTCTGAAGGCTGGACTTCTTAGTGTCATTTTAGCGCTTCTCTGACGTTGACAGGACGTTGTGCTCCTTTCCTGGATTTGATTATACTCTGCTGCTACAACTCGAAATCTTCTATCATTGCTCGTGGAACTCGTACATGAGGCCATCTTTGGCGATTGAATGTGCTCGTATATTATAAATGTTGTGAGGTTGGTCTAAGATTTTTAATTTTCTCAAGCAGTTTAATGCTGTTTTGTTCAACCAACTAGCCTATCATGAATGACTTCATTAAGTTCATTATGTAAGTCTCTGGCTCTAGACCATCGGAGTTCTTTGAAAATGAGTCTCAAGCATCTCTTTCATATGATTTTAAAAAAATTTATATTTGTCTGGTGTACTGTGCCTCAAAACGAACTTCTGTATGTCATGGCCTTAATCGTAAGTGCCTTATAACGTCTAATTTTTATATTGACGATCACGTTTTCGCTGTCTAGTAAGTCATGTAGGGCATCAATTAGTCTGATCGTCTTCCCTTTTTTAACTTGTATGTGTAAGTTGAATATAAATTTATTGTCTAATAATACACCTGGGTATTTGACGTGGTTGCTCCCCTGTATCTTTGTGTTATTGATTTTCAGTCGGCCCCTCAGGTCTGGTCTTCTTGTGGAGAACAGGACTAAGCGTTTCTTATCGGCACTTAGACGCTCCATGTTATATTTTGTCCGCTGCTCTGTGACAGTCAGATGCCTCTAAAGGCGGCCTATGGCTGCATTCACTCTGCCTCAACATCGTTTGCTAAATACCCCAATTACAAGTTTATAAATTCTAACAGACCGGAGACGACATGTAAAAGTGTATTATTTATTAGCTATCAGCTGTTATGAGTATCGTTAAAGCTTCTTTTTATTTCTTCTCTTCTTTGCAATACACGCGTAATAACAAGAATGGTATTCCATATTAACTGTTTGTTCGTCACAGTGTCTGGTTATACTTTGCTACTATTATTTTATTACGTAAGTCCTAGGTGAAGACTGATTTTGTCACAACTATAGCTATGCTGTTTGCCTAGGTGGACGCTGCTGATAATGAAAAACCTCGTAAGGAAGTGGAGGAAGGGGCAGCCGAGGATTTCAGCAGCCATGCTTCGGTTGCTGCTTCCAGCAACTGAAGAAAAGATTTATTTGTTCCAATAGTTCTTGTTTGTTTGGAGTTTTTTGTTCTCTTCGAGTTATTTGTTCAGTTTTGTTCTTTGTTCTTGTGTTCGAGTTTTATTTTTGTTGAGTTTTGAATTTTCATTACCAATCTTTTTCTCATTTATATACAAAAAATAAATCTTTTGTTTTTCGTCAACTGTTGTCTAGTTCTTTAAGTGTGTTGCTGTAAAATGAGAGTTCACGAACATAGTTTCTAAGAAGTTCATTTTCCTGTATTTAATAGCAAGCAATTGTAGACGCTTTACATTCTGGAAACTGATCAAAGATAGCTATTTAAAATAAAACAACACAGCCTGCTGTCAACCGAATGCCGAACACGAGAGCCTCTCGTCCACAGCACCAAATACATTGTCACCTCACGGCTGAGCCATTTTATGTAGTCTTATAGACGTGGGTATAGTGCACTTCTCATTTCGTACACAGCCAGATGCCATTCAGAGAAATAATATATATATAGATATATGTATCCTTGTTGCCACAGGATACATTACTTGTAATTGATCACCATATCCAGCTGTATTACCAGCAACAACTACGATGAGCGTTCAAGACAGTCTAAGACACTTGAAAACCTGAGTACAGTGCCATAAATAGGGTAAACATGTACCTCCGACAGTGGCGCATATTTTAGCTTAGTTTACTATACCACATTCACTTCACAATGACACACTTCATAAGATGCTGAGAAGCTCAATTTAATTTTATAATTTTTAGAGTTGGTTCGATAAGTGTGTGTAATGAGAGGTAGTACCATATCTCCAATGACTATGGGTAAAATCATGGCCTGGAAATTTGTCCACACTTGTGAACAACTTATATGGGGGTATATACCAGCCATAAGATCTTTAGTACTCCCTTGGATAAAACATTGATGGAACTTTGCGAAGAACTCTCATAATCTACTTTCTCCTACGAAGCTTACTTCCATGTAGCAGATGCGTACATATCTGAAGATTGCGCGTTCGTACCGATATAAATCGGCGCCCTCAATCTGATGTTTAAAAGACATTCAAGAAGCAAGGCAGTGCGTAAAGAAATATTTGCCAGTCAGTTGGGTATGTATGTATTTTCTGTTTGCTTTATATCTCCTCTGTTAACTACAAATTCCCGCTGATTGCTTCTTTCCTTATTCCATGGTGATACTGTAATGGACATTTTCTCCGCGAAATAACGAAGTGCATTTTCAGTGATTCATTAAATATGTAACGATAATGTGATATAAGTTATACCACTGGTTTTTTTGTTATTTTGTATTTAAGTGTCAATTAAATTGAAGTATTTTAGATATTGTAATGTTACAAGCACTTTGGACTGTATGCAGTTTACAAGTATAGAGATCGCTTTCGTCTAGCAGGAAAACTTTTATCTGTGCAAAATTTTGATAAGGAGGAATCGAAAAATGGTAGGGGTCAGTCGCTGATGGCGCTCGGTGACCTAATGACGAACAGACAGGACAAGAAATTCAACCAGTGAGAAAGAGTGATAGTTTCGAGGAAAGTGAGGGAGTTTCTTTGTGACGAAAGTCACTAGATTTTATGTAGAGCTTAGAATTATCGTAACGAGTAGAAGAATGCTGTTTGACCATGCAGAGACGACCAGAGTTTTAAGAATAGACACCGATGTTAACGGTATAAATGAAGAAGAGGATATGCAACACAAGAATATTTCAAGCAAAAAGATAGAAAAAATATCAAAAAAGGCGATTCAAGACTGTAAAATTAGACAGTGAATAAATGCATGAGAAAAGAAAAATCAAGCCATCAGAAGTATGAGAAGAACTAGCAGTCATCACAGAACGCTAGCGTACAGTGAATTTGCCGAGGCTGAGTACACTGAATAGTTATCAGCTTTATTTTCATTGAGGGAAAACTATGAACGTCAATACTAATGTGGATGGTGTTGTGAAAAGTGACTGTTTAGCGGCCTACCATGTTTATAGAATTTGGTCTGAGAATTGACTGTCTATTAAAAAATTACCTGTAATGAGGACCAAAGCAAACATTATTTGAAGAGTGTTCCTCAACACATATTTTGTGCAGACGTTAATTATAGTTAGAGTCATTTAAAAGACTTTGAAGGTTAGGGAATGTTATCCAAAAGAACGATTGTTGAGCTGATATATTTTTATATTCACTGAAACAAAGATCTGTCTTGCAATTAGATGTTGTTCTCATGTTATTAGAGACTGTATGATTTCTGTATAGTCAATATTTTTCTTGTACTTTAAATTGCAACAGTTGGTGTAGGTTAAGTCCTGCATAAAGTTTGCCCTCCTGCGAAAATGAATAATTCTCAATTATTATAATGAGGTCGGGCTACTCTCAGTGACGATTCTCAGACCCCGACACTAAAAACGAGCAGTGTACTTTATAATTGATGTTTAAAATAGTCAGTTTGTCAGAAATGCTTCAGGACAAGGTTTTTAAGGAATAGAAAACTGCGCTTGGCAAGTCATGATCCTAGCTCCGAACTAAGTAGTCCCCTTGGCTATCTACTAACGGTTACTAACGTTGCTGGAGGTCTTGGAAGCAAGCAGGGAAATTTTCAGTTGTGGTGTTTCTAAGTTCATTTCTCAAAGCTTATAGGATGTCTGCGATATCTTGATGCAACTTTCCATTCAGTCACCTCTTCATTCGCGGAAACAAGGAAAAAATTTGAAGGCGAGAGATCGGGAGAATATGGTGGATGTGGGATGTCAATAATAGAATGACTGAACAGATACTCGATAACAGATGAAGCAGTGAGGTGTCTTGCGTTGTCATGCAGTAAGAAGCAATGTTGTGAATGCCGCAAATTAGGGAGGCGATGTCGAATTGCTTGTCCCAAACCTTTCAAGACTTCGATGTAAGCAGTTTTGTTCACTGTTTGACCTGGAGGAACATACTACAGGCGAACTTATCCTTTAGTATCAAAGAATGTGTTCAACATTGTCTTTGTTCTCGAAGATTGTCGTTTGCTACCGGTAGCACCAAACTTAATCACTAACAATAATTTTTGACCGAAATGTGGAATGACTCTATCCAGTACTTTAGCAGAATCTCTTCGTCTTCCCTCTTTCTGTTCGTCTGTTAGTGTTTGAGGGACGAGTTTGCAGTATTTTTCCGTTTGCCTAAATCTTCGCATAAAGTCTCAAGACACATCAAGATTCAAATTGAGTTCTCCTGATGTCCCACGCACAGCTGCAAGTCGCTTGGAATAAAAGCCTTACACGCTCCTCGTTTGCATCGCTATGTGCTGTAGACGGGCGACCAGATCGTGTTCGTCTTGATTCGAATCTCTGTCTTCACGAAACCCTTTGTATTCTTGAAATTGCCTCGCCTGCATTTATTGCCCAGTTTCACTAGAGGTTTTCCAGAGCTTGATGCAGAACTTTACACTCACTCTTTGCTCATGATCAGTATCCATTGTGTTAGCGTCAATAATGTGCCAAAAACCCAAACAGTGTGTTGCTAAGCACACCACTGTCACATCGTTAGTTTGTACGGTAACATTGCAGAGGTCATTTCAGGAATGGACACATGCCAGGTAACATAAAAACAACATTTGTCCTTTTTAGTATTGCAAACTCAGAAACAAAAAACCTTGTCCTAGAATTTTTCTGACAAAGGGAGAGATTTAAAATATTTGCTTCTGTTTATCTTTTCCTTTTACTGAAACAGATTGAATGTTCCTAGGATCTAGCTTTCCTCTGATTAGTAAGATATGAGTAGTAGTTGTGCGTTAATAGATAATATGATTGTCTAACTGTGGCGAGCTTGTAATACCACAAAACGTGTAATCAGATTGATGCAGCTGCCCTCTCAATAAAGTAGCTTAATAAAACAAAAAGTATCGCATTTCTGAATATTCATTATGGGCCACTAGTTCTGAATGAAATATAAATTGAATTGACCCCGAGAGTATTTAACTTGTTACTTCTACTCAAGGCTTCGAAGAAAGCTTGTTTAGCAACGCATGTTGACTCACAAAAACTGTGCTTCATTTAACATTGGAATGGATTTGAAATAAAACGTATAAGATTTATTACTTGGACTATTATTGTGCCTCATGTACACAAAAGTCCCCATAGTGACGTCACCTAAAGTAACATGTATCACATGTTGTCCTTAGCACCCCCTTACAAAAATCAGTTTTTCGACGGATATTTGAAGTGATGTCAGGTACAGCTTATTCGGTGAATGAAATACCGACTTGCTAAAGCCAACCGCAAGATAAAGCCATTTCATAAACAGAACTCAGGCTATTTCAAAGAATCGTATTCATTGAGAGTCACTCTGTCCTCAGACAGACAAATTTGCACAAACCAACAAGGCCTGCACACTGCCAGCATTTTGTAGTGCATAATGGTTAGATATGCCCAGGAGAGCTTTGTTGGTAATAAAGTTTCTGACACCTACCAACTATTGCCGATTCACACACACACACACACACACACACACACACACACACACACATATATATATATATATATATATATATATATATATATATATATATAAAAAAATTGGCTGGCACATGGCCAAGCCGGTCCGGCACGTCCAGACCTGCGCGTGACCTTGGGGAGCGAAAACGCGGAATCGGCCCACTAGTAATACTAGGTGGGGTCGATTCGCTTTCTAAAGGGGCCCCCACTGGGGCCACCGCAGCCCGACAAATCATCGGGCGTACCGTGGAGGAAGTATAGTAGACGTAATCATTTTAAGTTTGTAACGTATTGTAAACCTGAAACAAGTGCAGACATAACAAAAGTAAGAAATTGGGCTGAACTGGAAAATCAATGTATATGTAAAAATAAATTGTTTCAAGGAATTAACCCGTTTTATGTTGGATTACAAATTGCCGGTGATGAACCGGAGAAAAACGATGTTGTTCAAAGTGAAGTAAAGTATGTAACATTTGTTGTAAGAAACCGTGTCTACATGACATTTTGTAAGCGTAAAGGAACTGTCACCTTTTGAATAAATATTGTTGTTACAGCTCATGTCTGCGTTGGAGTTCTTTTATTCTAATTGGGAACACATCCGAAATTACCCGGACGATCTTCGCATCGCCTTCCTAGTTCCTACTACACAGGATCGCATCGACGACTTGGCATTGACGTTTTATGGCAATAAAATCAACTACTCTGCTGCCGTGTTAGTGTTGGAAGAACTGTGGTTTTATAAGCCAAATCTAGTGCAATTGATTGAACAATTGAACAAATGTTACATACTTTACTTCACTTTGAACAACATCGTTTTTCTCCGGTTCATCACCGGCAATTTGTAATCCAACATAAAACGGGTTAATTCCTTGAAACAATTTATTTTTACATTTACATTGATTTTCCAGTTCAGCCCAATTTCTTACTTTTGTTATGTCTGCACTTGTTTCAGGTTTACAATACGTTACAAACTTGCCGATATTCGTATCACCGTACAAATACAATTGCTTCTTACGTACCGTTTTGGTCCGAAAGGCCTCATTATACCACTTGACCACACGGCCCGCCCAGCCATTGTAAACAAGATGGCACTCAGTCAAATTACGAACAGTAAGCTTCTTCGCCTGAAAAGATTCGAAGTATTTCTCAATAAAACGTACCCGTGACCAATTATTGACTAAAAATGGGTCTGTATAGTCAACAAAATTTGTACGTTCGGCCCAACGCCTAAGACGCACATTAAATGACAACGCTGAATCGTTACAATTCGAAATAGGTTCTGCATCATATTTAGTAATGTAAATTAATACAGTCTTCCTGCTACGGCACTTCTGCACATCGAAAACACCGTTAATGGACCCAAACATAAATTCAATATCGGACCTGACATCTGTAAGATATTTACCGTCGGCTAACTTTATATATGCATGTATGTGTGATGCATTACCTTTAGCGAACGGTTCTTCGGCAACACAATACTCCAAAACGTTCCAAATTGACAACACAGTGTCCGAAATTACCCGGACGATCTTCGCATCGCCTTCCTAGTTCCTACTACACAGGATCGCATCGACGACTTGGCATTGACGTTTTATGGCAATAAAATCAACTACTCTGCTGCCGTGTTAGTGTTGGAAGAACTGTGGTTTTATAAGCCAAATCTAGTGCAATTGATTGAACAATTTCGTCTTGCTTATAGAGAATTCTGTTTTATGCCAAACGGTGTACGCTGTGCTCATCGTTATTTTGATTTCCGACAGGGTAGATACAGACCGCTGTGGTACACATATTAGAACCACGTTAGTAAGCTCACAGCCCTTCTCAGACACACAGCCGTAGACCATCCTAGAAAATGGCCTCACGGGTAGTGAGGTCTCCCTGTCAGGGTAGAGACAAATATAGGCTTGTGAACAAGTTGTCAGAAGATAAAAAGAAATGGCATTGTACATGTACCATGTATGTGAACATTATCGTGCGCAGTCTATTACCAGGCTATTTTATTTTCTGGATATTGCAGGATGGCGTACCACCTGCGTCCCGCTGTGGGATACCGTCGAGCAGTGCATGAAGATGTTACCGGTCGTGTACAATCGACCGAAACCCAAGAACATAACACAACTACTAATACACAGGGAAATAGGCCTCAAGAAAACACTACACACACACACACTCACACACACACACACACACACACACACACACATATATATATATATATATATATATATATATATATATATATATATATATATATATATATATATATATGTGTGTGTGTGTGTGTGTGTGTGTGTGTGTGTGTGTGTGTGTGTAATGACACAAACCTGTTCCTGTGTGTATGTGAAAGCAGCAATAATTTCCATGTGTCATATGTATTCCTCAGCATGTGTAAATGCAGGCACTTGCAACAACACATTATTTCACGCTGTATGATAGAACATCATATCCATACCATAGTCATGGGCAGATGAATAAGAAGCCTTCATTATTGTCCTGCTTTTATATGGCCAATGACTTTGAAGTTGATTACCCGGTTGGCTGGGGCACTCCTGCGCTTGTTAACCTTATCATGTACACTGTCACAGCAGATCACATAAGAAAAGTCAATCAGTGGGTTGAAAGGCGAGAGAAAAAAATCCCTTGCAGATAACTGAGATGAAACAAACCGAATCTATAGGATTTGGCAAATATCCAAATATAATGAACAACTGTCATCAGACGCTCTTAAAACTGGAGAGCATGTTCAAACTTTTTTATCAAGGTAAAAAGAAGAACATATTCCGACCTGATCGCTTTTCACAACCTCTACCGCTAGGAAATCGTACTTATTCGCAAGTACAATCAGAATTAAAATATTTCATTATCCACTATATAGTTGTTAATTTGTTTGATAAATAGTCTTGACAAGTTTCTACATGTTCATCCTGTAATTATCATCAATGTCTGTGAGAGCAATTGTATTCTATGCTCTTGAGTAACAACATTAGTAATAATTTTATACATGTAACACTGATTTAGTACAATATAAGAAGTTTCTAGGAATGATACTTGAAGGATGTTACCCATATCGAAGGCATGACTGCAATATGAGTTACATTATTTACAATTAATAATAAAAGCTGTGCAAAACACTTAGATTGAAAAAGCTCTTGCATAAGAGGCAAATGAAAATCCCCACAAAAATGAAAATGTACATGACTTAGTCAAAGCTATGGCCTCATTGTTGTCGTGATGTAAGCGAACATCAACAGCTCATATGTGAAAGTAATACAAACTACAATTTATCTCTACGAATCGGATTTCTATCAATACCAGCACATACACATGGTTTCAAAACACACGATCACTGATAGTCAAACAGTAGGCCTACCTTTTGGTGTAGAAACTCCTAATGCTAGTGTCATGAGGTCTCTCACTGCAGAGTGTCGCTTCATAATGCAGCCTAATTTTAAAATACTCAGTGAGTACAACTTTGTTTAACTGGCGAAGGGAGGACAGTTTGTGATATGTTAATTCAACTAAGGAAAACATCATTGCTTAAGTTCTGTAAATCTGCTGTGAACAATTTTTTCAAGGGGTTTTTAACATTTAAAATGGATGTTTGCTTTAATACTCTCACCCATTTTGCAGATAAAACAACGTTATTCGATGGAATAGACAAGGTACCTGTGTTCTAATGTTCAAGACCGCTGCCAGTGGGACACTGGACATAGTACCAATTGGAAAATACTGCACTTAACTTTTTGACGAATTTCCTGGCCACAAATCCAGCAACGTATCCGACAACATTATTCAGATATCAAGTGAGATAGCTAGATGCGTTATATAACCATGGTCACTATTTATTAATGCTATCCCTGGAACAGATGGCAACTGATTGCATTCAACTTCTTCATTTACAGATTAGTTTATGTTACGCTGAGAACGGCATCGTTGGTAGAACAATTTGCAGTTGTAGGTTTTCCAGTTTGGAAGTGGACCAGAAGTCTCTTTAAAGTAGCTTCAAATTGCTGAGCTATGGGTGTATAATTCTGACCCCCCCCCACCTCCCCCACCACTAAATACCGGGTGATCAAAAAGTCAGTATAAATTTGAAAACTTAATAAACCACGAAATAATGTAGATAGAGAGGTAAAAACTGACACACATGCTTGGAATGATATAGGTTTTATTCGCACCACCCCATATTTCTAGACGCGTCAAAGACCTGTTGCGCGCGGCGTTTGTTGATGATCGTGTGCTCAGCCGCCACTCTCGTCATGCTTGACCTCCCAGGTCCCCAGACCTCAGTCCGTGCGATTATTGGCTTTGGGGTTACCTGAAGTCGCAAGTGTATCATGATCGACCGTCGTCTCTAGGGTTGCTGACAGACAACATCCGACGCCAATTCCTTACCATAACTCTGAGCATGCTTTACAGTGCTGTTCACAACATTATTCCTTGACTACAGCTGTTGTTGAGGAAGCATGGTGGACATATTGAGCATTTCCTGTAAAGAACATCATCTTTGCTTTGTCTTACTTTGTTATGCTAATTATTGCTATTCTGATCAGATGAAGCGCCATCTGTCGGACATTTTTTGAACTTTTGTATTTTTTGATTCTAAGAGAACCCCATGTCATTCCAAGAATGTGTGTCAATTTGTACCTCTCTATCTACATTATTCCGTGATTTATTCAGATTTCAAATTTATACTGGCTTTTTGATCACCCGGTACTTCCAAGTGATCTTGACTAAGTTTCTGTGCCAATAAAAATGTAATTCCTTGTGCAAATCTACTTGTAATATTGTCATACACAACTAGCGACGAACACAAATGATCATGCATATAAACCCAATTCATCTTGTGGAATGCACCAGTAATGTTCCCCCAACAAATTCTTTTAATGTAAACAGCCAATATTTCGCATCCTTTACTTATGTGCGTACATCACTGTACGTAGTTGGGGCTAGAGGTCTTTTGTATCCCCTGCAATATAGGTTCCTATTACTTAACATGTAGAACAAATTGTGTGCTGTTGCCTCACAGCCCTGAAACTTGGACATTCACAATTTTTTGTCACAGTATTCATTAGCATTGGCTACACTTCCACTAAATGTCTTTTCAGCAAGTTTAACCTTCATGGGTTCTTTGTGCCAATTAATACGGCTTCTTTTTAGTTCTGTCCCCAAATGCAAACCCTCTTGCCTCTGTAAGTTCCATAATTCCACAAAATAACTGCATTATATTCAGTCAATTTTATGAAAATCATCCCCTTTGTGGCAAGACAGTCTCTCACAAGTTGTGTGATGTGGCAAGCATCCAACGGAATACGATCTTTTATATCTGTTGATAGATTTATGAATCTTGGTTTCACATCGTCTGCACGAAGTTCATCCCCCAAATAATGAGCCATCACCAAGTTAACAGCGGTACATCAAATCTTAGGAAGAGCACGTTAATATCTATGTGTTTCAGGAAATCAAGACAAGCCAGAACTAAATTGTTACTTTCACTACCACTCAAACCACATGAAAGAAAATACCCCACTGGAATTTTGCAGTAGTCTCTCAGTGCAACAGCCACGAAGACCAAGCCATCTTTTACCTCGGATAAGTCATCACACCTAGCTTCAGCATCACAATCTGCATTTCCAACAAACCACTGACCATCAAATTCTGTGTGCTTCCTGATGGGCATTTATTTCATCATGAGAGAGACCACAACTTTGTTTGCCCTTAGTTTTAATATGGCGTGATTTCAAGATACGTGCAGTTTTTTCTTCTGCACAGAACTATAATTTACCATTTACTCCTTGGTGCCATTTTCGGTAGGATATGGTAACGTATTTTCAAAAATTTCTCTAACGTTGTCATAGGCTAGGCTTGAAAAAAGTTAAAAGTGAGTGCAAATTTACATAGCTCTTTAGCGTAGTCCTTTCCATATTCTCCTTTAAAGCTACTCAATAGATGGACAACAACTGGTGGGAAAATATTCTACAAACAGAAAAGGAACAACTTGTGATAACAACTGAATAACAAATTTGCCTAAAATTACACAAGTGGACAACTTATTAGCAGTAAAATGTGCATTTAGAGTAATTTTAGTAAGAGTATGGCAGGTGTATACTACTGCCCTTAAGCTCCAACACTTGTGTTTGAAAGATTAAATGTACAACATACAAAACAGTAAACATATCTTTGTAGCGATATACAGGTAATAAGACAAAGCATTTGCAAGTATTGGTTTACCTCCGCCATGTCAGCTGTTTTAATTATGAGGGTAGTTACTGGAGCAGTATCGAATTTGTTTGTTAAATGACGGCGTTTCTGTCTCTCTAAACGTAATTTTTTCTTCGTCACTTCAAGTCTAAATGTCGCAAATTCCACAAAATTAGTCGGTTTATTTGGAGATAAAGTTACTGGTTCCTTTGTGTAATCCCCTATATACGATTGTAAGAAAGTTGTTGGCCATTTTAGTTGATGTAGATCTGTGACAGGACTAAAAAGAAGCAATATGATGACAAAATTTCCTGCACTGATTTTGAACACAAATTTAACGTTTTACTGCTAGCAACTGCAGTTATACAACGTATACATAATCAGCTAATTATGTTATCATGAAATAGTTTGCACATTATGCTAACCGACTATTTCTGTGTACAGTATATCTTGCTCCTTTTGAACCACACTTACAGTAGAGAATTTCTGCGTGGGAAAACTCCAGCTGCAATAATACAAAAATAATTTATTCATTGCAGAAAAAGGAAACTAAGACCATCTTCAATAAAAAACTGAGTCATGCAGAACTGCCTACCATAATCTAAAAGTTTTAACGTTACCATCCATTTACATGTACAGAACAATTTCGTAAATCGTTGCCAGTGTATTACCAGGGGAAAAAAAACCATGTGTTCATTCACATGACAACAAATAAAGGCCAACGTAGAAGTATGCCACACAAGCTGTGAACTACTGAGAAAGCTTCTTGGTACTCGGTTGTAAAACTTAACTTCCTAAGAGTGTACAGGGCAGGATGGTTAAAAAGGTATTCCGGAAAGAGCTAAAGGATTATTTAATGGAAACAAACTTTATGCATCACATAGTTTTGGATGTATGATCTGTCGTTAAGGAATATACGAATAGCTTTAAGACCTAAATATTAATCGAGAGAAAAATCTATGCAGCCTACTATCATTATCACCAAATTTATGATATATATTTTAATATGTAGGCTATGTATTTTAAGTATTAGATTAAACTGACTTGTCCTATATTACAAGTACACACACTGTAGATAATGTAATGATATGGAAACAAAGGTAAATAAATAAATGAAACATTTTGATCTGAGTAACCTTCCAATTGTCTGTTAACAAAAAATTTTCCTCAGCGATACTATTCAGCTTTTTATTCAAACTAAACCAATCTTGAGCTAAATGTAGTTTCAGATGGAATCAAATTATACGTGTAAGTCAGTCAGACTTGTGCACAACAAGTTTCGTTGCAATCGTTTCTATGAAAGTACAAACAAAATGCTACTTATATAACATTTTCGGAATTAGACGACGCTTCTTCTACATTTTTCCGAGTTGGTGATTTCCTCTTTTTTCGCTGAGGTGCTAAGTGCCTAGGAAGATCAAAAATTATATATATGAACATAGTAACTGTTCTCGAAAGAACAGCTACCATTAATGACCGTGTATTTTCTCTGGAATGAATGATAATTAATTGAAACCCCCAGCTGCCGACAGGTGTTGTTGATATACCTCGATGGTGACAGCTGAAAATGTGTGCCACGACCAGGATTCGAACCCGGTATCTCCTGCTTACATGGCAGACGCTCTATCTATCTGAGCCACCGAGGACAAAGACGAACAGCACGACTGCAGGGACTTAGCCCTTGCACGCTCTCTGTGTGAAATTTAAGAGGATGCTTTCTTCTTCAAATGCGCCGCTATTTCGGCTTGCTCCTAACTATCATATGAACAGTAGTCACAATCTCATAAACAATTTTTCAACAAAATCCCCAAACAGAGTAATTAATATCTCTCAAATATCTGTACCCGGTTTGTCTCCCCGTACATAATTTTCATGACGTAATCGGTAGACTGACTACATACCGACGCTTCAAACTCGTTAATTTATCTGAAATTCAACTGAGGCGCTATAAATAGTTTAGGGGACGACTTCTGTTCCCTTCTCGGACATAAAGGAAAACTTCATCGATTTACTAACAAAGCTATTCAACTCTACAACAAATATACTACCCTAAAGATAGGAAATGTAAGCAGGAAGGCTGTACCCTGGCTAACTGAGGAACTAGAGACGCTGTATATCGGGCATACAAACAGTGCCCCACAGGTGAAAATCAATCCGCTTACAAGCAGAAGCAGGAAAGAGTCGGCCAAGAGGCGACAGATGTAAAACGCAGGCATGGCCAGAAATTAACGTACAACAGAAATAGACCAGTTGACCTACAGGAAAAGCTGCGTGGTCTTGGTGTAGGCAAAGTAAAAGCTGTAGTTGTTCCAACTGTCCCACCCGAAAAAATGAATCGATATTTCACATTACCTCGGAACACAATTGAACTACAAACAAAACAGAGACTCACTGATTATCTCAAGGGAGTAAACGACTCTAGCCACGAAAAGTTGTATCTATAGCATGTTACTTGCAGTGTGGTAAAAAATGCAATCAAGAGTATCGGATCAGTGTCTACCGGACACGATGGCATCGCAGTCCAATGGTGAAGCTTATTATTGAGCCACTACTGCCCACTATAACAGACGTATTGGACCACTCTTTAACTACAAATACTTTCCCTGTGCCCCCAGCTGCCGACAGGTGTTGTTGTTACTAAAATAATTTATTACTTGCGCTATTATTGTGCCTCATATACACAAAATTCCCCATTATGACATCACCTAAAGTAACATGAATCACAAGTTGTCCTTAGCACACCCTTACAAAAATCAGTTTTTCAACGGATATTAGAAGATCATGTCAGGTACAGCTTATTCGGTGAATGAACTACCGACAGCAAGATAAAGAGATTTCACAAACAGAACGCAAGCTATTTCTAAGAATCGTATTCTTTGAGAGTCAGTCTGCCCTGAGCTAGACAGATTTGCACTAGCCAACGTGGCTCGCCCACTGCCAGCATTTCGTAGTGCATAACACACACCCACACACACACACACACACACACACACACACATATATATATATATATATATATATATATATATATATATGGGTGTGTGTGTGTGTGTGTGTGTGTGTGTGTGTGTGTGTGTGTGTGTGTGTGTGTGTGTGTCCGGAAACGCTTAATTTCCATGTTAGAGCTCATTTTAGTTTCGTCAGTATGTACTGTACTTCCTCGATTCACCGCCATGATTTCGTACGGGATACTCTACCTGTGCTGCTAGAACATGTGCCTTTACAAGTACAACACAACATGTGGTTCATGCAAGATGGATCTCCTGCACATTTCAGTCGAAGTGTTCGTATGCTTCTCAACAACATATTCGGTGACCGATGGATTGGTAGAGGCGGACCAATTTCATGGCCTCCACGCTCTCCTGACCTCAACCCTCTTGACTTTCATTTATGGGGGCATTTGAAAGCTCTTGTCTACGCAACCCCGGTACCAAATGTAGAGACTCTTCGTGCTCGTATTGTGGACGGCTGTGATACAATACGCCATTCTCCAGGGCTGCATCAGCGCATCAGAGATTCCATGCGACGGAGGGTGGATGCATGTATCCTCGCTAACGGAGGACATTTTGAACATTTCCTGTAACAAAGTGTTTGAAGTCACGCTGGTGCGTTCTGTTGCTGTGTGTTTCTATTCCATGATTAATGTGATTTGAAGAGAAGTAATAAAATGAGCTCTAACGTGGAAAGTAAGCGTTTCCGGACACATGTCCACATAACATAATTTCTTTCTTTGTGTGTGAGGAATGTTTCCTGAAAGTTTGGCCGTACTTTTTTCTAACGCCCTAAATGATGATGTGCTACAGACGCGAAATTTAATCGACAAGAAGAAGATGCTGTGATATGCAAGTGAATAGCTTTTCAGAGCATTCACACAAGGTTGGCGCCGGTGGCGACACCTACAACGTGCTGACACGAGGAAAGTTTCCAACCGATTTCTCATACACAAACAGCAGTTGACAGTCGTTGCCTGGTGAAACGTTGTTGTGATGCCTCGTGTAGGGTGGAGAAATGCGTACCATCACGTTTCCGACTTTGATAAAGGTCGGATTGTAGCCTATCGGGATTGCGGTTTATCGTATCGCGACATTGCTGCTCGCGTTGGTCGAGATCCAATGACTGTTAGCAGAATATGGAATCGGTGGGTTCAGGAGGGTAATACGGAACGCCGTGCTGGTTCCCAACGGCCTCGTATCACTAGCAGTCGAGATGACAAGCATCTTATCCACATGGCTGTAACGGATCGCGCAGCCACGTCTCGATCCCTGAGTAAACAGATGTGGACGTTTGCAAGACAACAACCATCTGCACGAAAAGTTCGACGACGTTTATAGCAGCATGGACTATCAGCTCGGAGACCATGGCTGCCGTTACCCTTGACGCTACATCACAGACAGGAGCGCCTGCGATGGTGTACTTAACGACGAACCTGGGAGCACGAATGGCAAAACGTCATTTTTTCGGATGAATCCAGATTCTGTTTACAGCATCATGATGGTCGCATCCGTGTTTGGGGACATCGCGGTGAACGTACATTGGAAGCGTGTGTTCGTCATCGCCATACTGGCGTATCACCCGGCGTGATGGTATGGGGTGTCATTGGTTACACGTCTCGGTCACCTCTTGTTCGCATTGACGGCACTTTGAACAGTGGACGTTACATTTCAGATGCGTTACGATCCGTGGCTCTACCCTTCATTCGATCCCTGCGAAACCCTACATTTCAACAGGATAATACACGACCGCATGTTGCAGATCCTGTACGGGCCTTTCTGGATACAGAGAATGTTCGACTGCTGTCCTGGCCAGCACATTCTTCCGATCTCTCACCAACTGAAAACGTCTGATCAATGGTGGCCGAGCAACTGGCTCGTCACAATACGCCAGTCACTACTCTTTGATGACCTGTGGTATCGAGTTGAACCTGCATGGTCAGCTGTACCTGTACACGCCATCCAAGCTCTGTTTGACTCAATGCCCAGGCTTATCAAGGCCGTTATTATTGCCAGAGGTGGCTGTTCTGGGTACTGATTTATCAGGATCTATGCACCCAAATTGCGTGAAAATGTAATCACTAGTCAGTTCACGTGTAATATATTTGTCCAATGTGTTATATATATTCTCAGCATGTGTAAAAGCAGGCACTTTCAACAACACATTATTTCACGCTATAAGACAGAACATCCTATCCGTACCATAGTCATGGGCAGATGAATAAGAAGCCTTCATTATTGTTCTGCTTTTATATGGCCAATGACTTTGGCCCTGATTACCTCGTTGGCTGGGCCCTCTTGCTCTTATTAACCTTATTATGTACACTATCACAGCAGATCACATAACGAAAGTCAATCAGTAGGTTCAAAGGTGAGAGAAAAAATCAATTGCAGATAACTGAGTAGAAACATACCGAATCTATAGAATTTTGCAAATATCCAAATATAATGGACAACTTTCATCAGAGTCTCTTAAAACAGGAGAACAGGCTATAAACTTTTTTATGAACTAAAAAGAAGAACACATTCCAAGCTGACCGCTTTTCATAACCTCTACTGCTAGGAAGTCGTAATTATTTGCAAGTACAATCAGAAATAAAATATTTCAATAACGACTAAATAGCAGAAAATTTATTTGATGAATAGTCTTGATAAATTTCAACATGTTCCTCCCATAATTATCATCAATGTCTTTGAGGGTAATTTTATTATATGATATTGATTAACAACATTAGTAATAATTTTATACGCGCAACACTGATTTTGTAAAATGTGAGAAGTTCCCAGGAATGATACCTGAAAGATGTTATCCATATCGAAGACATGATTGTAATATGATTTAAATTATGTACAATTAACAGTAGAAGTTGTGCAAAATATTTAGATTGAAAAAGCTCTTGCATAAGAGACAAATGTAAATCGTCATAAAAATGAAATGACTTAGTCAAAGCTATTGCCTCACTGTTGTCGTGATGTAAGTGAACATCAACAGCTAATATGTGAAAGTAATACAAAATACAAAAATATGATATTAAATAGTGTAAAATGTTAACTCAAGACCTCGCTGTGGATGTGATGTAACTGAAACATACGTAGCTAGCATATCAATAGAATTACTGTAAGAAGCTTAAGCTTAAGGTTGCTCTCAATAGCTAACTTACAGGTATGTAATTTACGTGTACTATCTTAACTATTTTATAAATCTGAGCACCCATCTCATTCATGCTCTTCTTTGGGGTAGAATTGTATATACCAAAAAACGGAAGATTATTGTTTTGGCAACTTCATCATGGTCGCATGAAGTACACATTAAATGTGTAAAATCACTAAGTTGATGGAGATAATCTATACAGAAAAGATCAAACAACTCTTAATGCTCGAGACCCGATTATTTATCACACCAACGATATTACTGCAAAGCATTATGAAGTGGCTTCCAGTATAGCCTAGTGATACACAAAATTTGCCTCAGGTGGCATGTGCAGTTGCTTAGCTAATGTTGTAATTACCAAGGCTCAGTACGTGAGAGCATTAATGAATGAAGATGGTCCACAGTGCTAGAGAATTGGTCCTTGTCTTGTTAAATTAATGTAGATGAAGTTACAAGTGTCATGCAACACATAACAGTTCGCCATCTGTGAAACATAGAAGGATAAGTGTTGTGTACATAGTTCCGCGTAGTCAATGCGTACACAACTTTCCCAATAGAGCGCGCCCCACTAAGCACAACAGTGCAGGCACAGCGTTCGTCCGTCTCCGCACTACGAGATGGCGCTGTCTTAGAGACGGACCAAATTCTGCTTCCGCCGACCCGCATATTAATATGTCTCGCAGCCAATGAGATTGCTGCTGACGTAGAACCTTTTCTCCTCGTGGATCACACTCGTGCAGTGATATCTGAATGCTCGATGTATTATAACGAGTGTACAGACCTCCGATTAGTCAGTCTGCATTTGTCTGCATTAGTCTGCATTTTTCTGTACCAGTCTATAGTCAAGTTTCAGTCTGCGCCTAATAAGATTACCATATCCCTGTACGTAGCCATGAAGATAAATGAATAGACACTTTGTCAAGTATCACAGATATGTGAGAGTAAGATTAACGTCCCAAGACCAAAGGAACTTCAGATTGTCAGTTGTAAACTGCATCTAGAATGAAGTTACGTTATGTCTTTGCTTTTTATTATGTTAATAAATGTGTGTGAATATTAATCCAGTTCTGTTTAAAGTTGGTCACCGTCAATCTGCTACTCTAAGTGTACAAGTGGCATTTCTATCGTCTGACCTAACGGCAGAAGATAAACACGCCACGATAAGACCAAGAGACATATTGCTGACACTCGCCTACTTCCTTAGAACGACAAATCAAATAATCTGATGGTGTGCGTATCAAAGGTCTTACAGTATGCACACCACAATAAGAAATGAGCTTGTATTTATAAACTTGAAGTAGCAGACATACACATTATTCGTTAGTGTAACAAGGAATGGCTGATCTTTTAGTGGCTCCAGAATTACCTTCCATGCCGTTTGGTGGCTTTAGGAGTATGATGTAGATTTATGGCGCGTGCTCAAAGACAGGACGCTAATCGTTATCTTTGGCGCATCAAGTATACGGAAAGTATTAAAGTATACACTACAATGACAATATTTCGTTTCATTACTATCAGGGTTGTGTACTTCTGCTTAACTACATAATTTGTACTGAATTTAATTGATGAAAGGTGCGAATCAGAAATAAAGATTTTATATTTCCGTTACCTTTATAATATTATTGTTGTATCTCGGGCAGACAATTGTTTTACGTTGGAAGGGCGCAGTAACTTTGTTATTTTCTGCAGATTGTCTCTTTTCTGCTTGCGTTTTCTTAGATTTTTTATCATACCAGGGGAAAAGTTCACACTGTGAATGGATTTGACGCCGGCCGGGGTGGCCGAGCGGTTCTAGGCGCTACAGTCTGGAACCGCGCGACCGCTACGGTCGCAGGTTCGAATCCTGCCTCGGGCATGGATGTGTGTGATGAAACTTCCTGGCAGATTAAAACTGTGTGCCCGACCGAGACTCGAACTCGGGACCTTTGCCTTTCGCGGGCAAGTGCTCTACCACTGAGCTACCGAAGCACGACTCACGACCGGTACTCACAGCTTTACTTCTGCCAGTACCTCGTCTCCTACCTTCCAAACTTTACAGAAGCTCTCCTGCGAACCTTGCAGAAGTTTGGAAGGTAGGAGACGAGGTACTGGCAGAAGTAAAGCTGTGAGTACCGGTCGTGAGTCGTGCTTCGGTAGCTCAGTGGTAGAGCACTTGCCCCCGAAAGGCAAAGGTCCCGAGTTCGAGTCTCGGTCGGGCACACAGTTTTAATCTGCCAGGAAGTTTCATATCAGCGCACACTCCGCTGCAGAGTGAAAATCTCATTCTGGAAACATCCCCCAGGCTGTGGCTAAGCCATGTCTCCGCAATATCCTTTCTTTCAGGAGTGCTAGTTCTGCAAGGTTCGCAGGAGAGCTTCTGTAAAGTCTGGAAGGTAGGAGACGAGGTACTGGCAGAAGTAAAGCTGTGAGTACCGGTCGTGAGTCGTGCTTCGGTAGCTCAGTGGTAGAGCACTTGCCCGCGAAAGGCAAAGGTCCCGAGTTCGAGTCTCGGTCGGGCACACAGTTTTAATCTGCCAGGAAGTTTCATATCAGCGCACACTCCGCTGCAGAGTGAAAATCTCATTCTGATGTGTGTGATGTCCTTAGGTTATCTTGGTTTAAGTAGGGGACTGATGACTGCAGAAGTTAAGTCCCATAGTGTTCAGAGTCATTTGAACCATTTTTTGAATGGATTTGACTTTTATTCGCATTTTATTACGCTCGATATTCAACATATTACGTACCTTTACCCACCTTTCCTAAACGTGGATGATTGCTTGGTTGTGTGAACGTCTGTGTAAATACGAACGCACGCACATCGATAAATTTAGATGGGCCTCTTCGGTCCCGTCTTTGGGCCTTGGAATGGCCGTAGGATCTTTTCCCGGAGGCTACGTTGTGTCGGCAGTCTAGCGGGTGCGAGCAGATGGGGGAAGCTCGGTCTGCTTGTTCATTCTTAACGAGTGGCTTCACGATTGGTTCCTTGAAGATCGCTGCGCAAGAAAAACGATTGCTTCAATTTTTTATGCTTAGGAAATACTGAAATGAGAAACCAGCTGCTGTGTCTGCTGTCTCCTGACTGGAGGAGCCTCTCGGAAAACTGAAAAATCACTTTGTCGACTGGTCAGTTCGCCACTTCCAAGTTTTTATCTGTCTCTTTCCTCGGAGTTGCTACAGACTGAAAGTTGTTCAGATGCAGCAAACGCTGTTCGGGATCTGTTTAGTGTGACTGCCACTGCTGTACTCACTAGAAATGTGATTTTAGTTGTCAGATAGTAAGTGTTACCATGTTAGGAAGTATCTACGATTTTTAATTAATTTGTCAGAAGCACTTTTTGGACACTTCGTGAGTGATAAATATCTGATCGTTTAACTAGATTCAGTTAGGGAAGGCCTTGTTCCTCATCCAGTCATGATTTACTTCTTGCATCGCGATCCTTATTAAGTTTCTTGATGTCTTTCCATTGTCGGCTTCAAGCCAGTTTTCACAGCTCGTCTGCCCTAGAGATGGTGACCTAGTCGTCTGCTCTCTTTAAGTGTCTCGATTTTTGTTTCACTTAAGTGTCCACTTCGAATTTTTCACTTAACCTAATCCTTACGGAATACTGTTGACTAAAATTGTTAAAGCAGACACCCCTCAAGGATCGATAGTGAAAGGACTTTTTAAATTATAAGTGTTTACAGGAGTTGAGTATTTCATTCTGTTTCGTGAATAAATGTAGCTTGGAGTGAACTACTAACCCAAACTTCTCCCTAACGTGCATTCCAGCACACCATCCAATATTCCTGTGCTCATTAACCCCAACTGCCCTGTAATTAAAATCTATAAGAACACATATATTTAAATTTTGTTCCTCATCGGCCGTTCTCAAGTTTGAGTTCCAATTCCCATTGCAAACTTTAGTAAAAACAAAAAAAAGTAATTACGACCAAATTCAATTAAGATATCGTATGACTTCAACCAGTTCGGCGTAGTGGGTGTCCGAGAATGATAGACATTTGTGGGGTCCTGCCCATTCGTCTCGTATAGAATGCCTAAAGGATGCAGCGTTCTCGGAATGCTGTACAACAATTCAAGCAAAATCACATTAATAGTTTTTCTTACAAATAAGAAGAATGACAAAACTTAACTTCTATGTACAACAAGTGGTCGCAAGCAATGGGCGACATGCAAACAAGTGTCCCTTGCTATATACAGTGTTATTAGTGTTATTACAAGCAACTGATATGGATGACACGTCACTGCTACCGTTGCAGTCTCTGCTGGGCCGTGGTGATGCTGTCCGAATACTGAACGGCCGAGGCAGGCAGGAGCGGCGCTTATGTTCTCCTCTTGTAGAGGCCGCTGCTGTCGTGGTGTGGTCCTAATCAGCGGACCACTGGCCGACGTCGTCTCACCGCCTTCTCTTCTCTTGGGCTCTTCAGCTTCGTTGTGGCACTTTTGGTTTCGCCAGAACAACATTGTGCAAAAGGAAACATGAAACTTCGACAATGTCCACGTTACATGCCGAAAGCCCGTCCCACAATATACTCAGTTATTAAAATTTAGACGATATCAGTATTTTTTAAAGCAATTGGCATGTTTTAACCTAGACGAATCTAATTAAGGTTAGTTGAAACAGTTCCTGGTCTCAGCGGAGCATATAAAGACCAGTACTTTCATAAAGGTTTCGAAAGAATACATCAAAACGTATGTGGCGAATGAAATACCGAATTGCTTAACCACAGGGAGAATCAAACGCAGTTTATAAACGGAAACTGCAAAACTGAACTGTAATCGCAGGAAGGCACTCTCCCATGGCATTCTGTGTCTGACACAGATATACTTCGACAACCCAACATTCTCACCAAATACTTAGTAAAGAAAAAATGGTTATCTCTGATGCAGAATAGTCGTACAAGACGATTATTAATTTCACACAAGTACTTCACACATACAAACGTACTAATGCTTTCATATATTGCTGACTCTGTGGCATGCTGTATTGTGGTTTGATTGTGTGTTGTACAATTTCAGCAAGATTACAATAAAATTAGTTACTTGTTATTAATGTAGGAAGTGGTTTTATTTAGTCACTGCTTTTCCGATTAATGATCATTATTTTGTTAAAGAAATCTCCACATGGAAAGGGTTAGCAATGTTGTCTGTCAAGCAGTGTAAATGGAACTAAGTTAACTAAAAACAGGAATCGTATATATGCCAGCAAACAAGCTAAATGTATGATACGTAATATGAACTAAACAAGAGTAATGATTTTATTAATTTTCAGTGCTATTGCATAGGTCTCTTTACTAGTTGCAGATCGTTTATCGAATTTAACGCTACTGTTTTTCGAGATGGCAACACTTTTCTTTCAGGAAAATGAACAGTTTTGTCACACAATACCACACTCACACAACACTAATGTATTTTTTCGCGTCAAAATATTTCATAAAAGTCTTTACGAAATAACCAGGCTTCATACATCAGCATATAAGAATTTGTATCACATAAGATGCTGTTTCCATTTATAGAAGTTCACAATATTTAGGGATTACTCGCAGTCTAACTGGAATTTATTACCTAAGATTGGGTTCTGGGCCACCAATACACAATTATTATCACTATTGTGAGCAACAACATTTATGTCTGTATAGAAAGTTAATTTAAAACTACTGCTGCAGTATATCACTAAGGTGGCGGCTATCGTAAGACAGTGACTTATCGATTCTGCTCCTACCCCTGTTTTACTATTAACAAATAATATATATTAAATCTTTTTGTATCTTTACTATATGTATTAACATTTGAAAATATTTCTTAGTGTTAATCGCTTATTATTCAGCATTTCCCAATAAACCGCACTGTAGATCAATAGTTCCAATGGCTGCGCTTCTTTGTAGCTGCTCAGAAAACTTAACATTTACATATGACGAGAGTCAAAATGAAGTAAAACTCCAATCAAAGAAGATTTATTTCAGTGACACAAAATGGTTCAAATGGCTCTGAGCACTATGGGACTTAACATCTATGGTCATCAGTCCCCTAGAACTTAGAACTACTTAAACCTAACTAACCTAAGGACATCACACAACACCCAGTCATCACGAAGCAGAGAAAGTCCCTGACCCCGCCGGGAATCCAACTCGGGACCCCGGGTGTGCGAAGCGAGAACGCTACCGCACGACCACGAGCTGCGGACTCAGTGACACATAAACTATATTTATCTACTATTAAATTAACAACATAATACACTTTCTTACGGATATCTGTGTTACCAGACATCAATCACATCCTATCAGTACAACAGTTCGAAAAAGAAGAAGGATTATTCTAGAAGAATCATAAGAAAACAAAAGAATGAGATTGCCATTACCTTTCTCCATAGGTATTGCCTGATATATAGTTTCTTACAAAACATTAAATTATGTCATTTACAATAATTATTTGTTTTTTACTAACGATGAAGTCGTTTTTATTAATATGGCAAGAACGTTCATTCACTTTCCACACACAATGCAGTCGTGAATATTATTGTGAGTAAAATGTAGCCGTGGGTATTACAACTCTCAGAGACTTCTCATCATGTACGAGGGGCGGTCAATAAGTAATGAAAGGCATTTATTTGCTCCACCATTTTGGTTAAAAAAATACATATTTTGTTGTGAGACATCGTGGCATATTCCTGCTTCACACCCTCCAGTTTCATGGAATTCCGATAGGTGGTGGCGCTATACGTGGCCTTCAAAATGGCGCCTGTAGAGGAGGTGCGTTACAAGCAGAGAGCCGTCACTGAGTTTCTTTTGGCGGACAACTGGAGTGTCGCAGATATTCAAGCTGCTTGCAGAATATCTACGGATATATGGCGGTGAACAAAATCACGATGACTAACTGGGCGATGTGTCTGTCATCATCACAACGAGGTCGCGTAAGTCGGTCTGATAGCCAAACTGCCGACCGGCCGTACACAGTTGTCACTCCTGCAGTGTTGGAATGTGTGGACTCTGTCTTTCGAAGTGATCGATGAGTCACAATCAAACGCAGTTCTGCACAGCTGTGTGTCTCCGTTGGTAGTGCTGACACACTCAAAGTCATCTGCTAACATTTTGCACCTTCAGACTTCCATCTGTTTGTCCAGTGAAGGATGCAGTCTCCGGGAAGCAGTACGTGGGTGATGGAGAGCTTACTGATATAGCAAGACGATGGCTCAGACGTTGGCCTGTAGAATGGTACCATGCGAGACTACAGGCCCTCCCAGTAGGGTGGCGTAAGGCTGTCACACTGAACGGAGGTGATGCTGAAAAGTAGGATTTTGTAGGCAAAGCCTGTGGGGAATAGTATGGAGTATTTGAATCCATAATACGCTCTCAGGATAAAAAATGGTTGCTTTACTTACTGAACGCCCCTCACGTATATACAGTCGGCCTCAAATGTTCAAATGTGTGTGTAATCTTATGGGACTTAACTGCTAAGGTCTTCAGTTCCAAAGCTTACATACTACTTAACCTAAATTATCCTAAGGACAAACACACACACCCATGCCCGAGGGAGGACTCGAACCTCTGCCGGGACCAGCCGCACAGTTGTCGGTCTCAACGGTACACCATTTTACACCGTAAGAAAGGACACCTTTCTCTATCACAGCCTCGAACAGAAAAGAAAGAACAAGCAGGCTCTGTTTTCCTTCGGAATTCGTAAAAGAATGCCTAACATCTCAGCTCTCTTTCCATTGGTTGGCTTAGGTTATTCACGTCCTAAAGAACTCAAGCAGAGAAACTACCTTAACAGACGTTGCAGTGAAAGTTTATCAGTGGGTTCTGCGATAACAACAGAAGTTCGTCGCGAATAAGCGACACGTAAGTAACTGAAGGTTAGCAATGTGCAAATATAACAAACATATTTCATTTTGATAAGACACGCCAAAAGGAATCGAGGAATGAATCGAGGAATGCCAGTTTCGAAATAGAGGAAGAGTGGAGAGTTAAAAGTACAGTAGAAGACCAGGGTTAGAGTACAGTAACCAGGTTCAAATTGATGTAAATTGTGGTTAAAATTTATGTAAATTTCGGTAGTTACTCAGAGCTGAAGAGCTTTACACAGAACAGACTAGTGCAGAGGACTGCACGAAGCAGTCTTCGACTGATCTCCACAACGACACAGAAGTGTGCAACGCTAAATTATTTACAGATGGTATTCAGCTAGGAAAGCCGAAAATTGAGAAAAGTATTCTTCGCAAAATCTAGGCCGAATTCTTTGTTTTCTCTGTTGTCCTCAGTACTTGACGCAAATTTTTGGATATCCGTCACACCCAATTTGATATTTTGGCTTTCTTCCTGTTGCACTGGATTTCAATGCAAGACCATCCACGGATGTGGATCTGTACCTCATCTGATCTGTACGACCTAAAATTTCTTGGAATATCTTTCGATATGTTCTCTCATTGAAAGATGTATTACTTTCGTCACCGATACATGAAATGTGATAGTTTTCATCTTTCTCCAGAAATTGTGTTATGTTGTGAGGATATAACTTCGCAGGTCTTCCTTGAGACGGGATGACAGTGACTGTTTTCTATTTTGGATAAATACAGATACTCTCGATGGTTTTTTCATGAGTTTCCTGTCTTTTTGAGCAGTTTGTGGGTGTGGCTTCCATAGCCGAAATTATCACATTTGTTAAAATATTCTGGGTTATTACTAGGGTTGTTACCTGAATTTTTGTGAAGAAACCCAACTTTAAAATGGAGAAACACGCATACATCAGCTGTTCCGAAACATGTTCTGCAGTCAGGAGAGCATCACATTCTGTTTGGTTGGAAGTCACGCGCCTGCATTATCATACGATATGCAGGGACACGATAGAGATTATTAAACATACCGATAATTTAATGAGATTAAGCTGATTGTGAAACTGAAAGGTATCTTTAATCCGCTGCTATAGAAGATGAGTACTGTTCTTCTATCATGGGGTGATATCATAGCGAATGCAGTAATCGACAATGGCCAATTACGCTAGAACTTTGAAAACATGGCCGGCCGCGGTGGTCTAGCGGCTCTAGGCGTGCAGTCCGGAACCGCGCGACCGCTACGGTCGCAGGTTCGAATCCTGCCTCGGGCATGGATGTGTGTGATGTCCGTAGGTTAGTTAGGTTTAAGTAGTTCTAAGTTCTAGGGGACTGATGACCACAATAGTTAAGTCCTATAGTGCTCAGAGCCATTTGAACCATTTTTTTTTAACATGTGGCAGCATCTCTCTGCAGGGGAGCACGCAGAAACGAGCTTTTATTGCACTCAGTAATGAGCCAGCAGCTTGCATACTGGAACGCAAGTCGATTTCTTCGAACTGTACACAGAAGAGATAATTAATATAGAAGTATCTTGAAGGACGTCTGCAGCGACTGGATACAATGTTGTGGAATTAATCGGTCCGCGTAACTGCTACAATCACCAGTGAGTATACGACGAGTATAACCAAAAGAAATGTGAACAACTGACACACACAGTCTGTTAGATACACTATTATGCGCGACCGCCGCAGAATATACTTCACTCGGACATAATGCTCGCACAACCACACAGAACAGTGTTTTGACCACGACTGGCATTTTCGACGTACTGTGAACGTTGCACAGATGGCGTTCGTGGCCAAATAGAATGGCGCAACTTTCCGCCTTGGCTCGGAGCTGAATTTACGTCCAACCATGCGTTTTTCGTGGTGTTTCCTTATTTTTACTCAACTTCCGTACAACAACACACACGCACACTAATATGCCTTCCATACTGAGATTAGTGTCAAAGGCTTGCAGTTAAGGCAAATGCAATTTGCAGTTGAAGGTGACAGTCTGCATTTTATTGAAGTGTGTAAAACATAAAAAAGGTAAAACAAAAGGAAAAAAGGAAGATTGGGTTTAACAACCCGTAGATATCGAGGTCATTAGAGATGGAGCACAAGCTCGCATTCTGTTAAGGGTGGGGAAGGAAATCGGCCGTGCCCTTTCAAAGGAACCATCCCGACATTTCTCTGGAGCGATTTCGGGATATCACAGAAACCTACATCTTGATTTCTTACTTATCACTCCATTAAGTTCTCATTTCTCTGATTCATCGAATCAGTAAATTAGTTATCGCCAAAGGTATCTTTCACGATAATATATGTTTATGCTTATTACCTTGTTCTTTCATTTTATTATCGTAAAGCCTAACTCTGAATGACACTGTTTTCGTAGTCTTTATATTCGTGACTGTAGACGATCCAGTCCCATTTACGTGACCACCTGTCGAAACGCTCAACAACCACCTTTTGTAATGCACACTTGCAGGTAGAGAGTCAGTGAGGCTCTGGAAGGTACCGACAAGGACGTGGCGTGGCCAGCTGCTCTATGGATTTTGAACCTCAAGATCAATGGCGTGAACAGCCGGCTCGAGGTGGTCCCATATAATGAGCCAGATCTTATATAGGGGCAGTTTGGTGATTAGGGGAGTCCAGAAAACTCATCCTGGTGCTCTTCGAATCTCACGTGTACACTGCGAGCTGTGGGATGTTTTGCATTGTCCTGCTGGTAGATGCACGAGAATAATGTCACCCAGGGAATGCCACGAAAATGTACTCCAGACCATGGTGCAGTCCGCAGCTCGTGGTCGTGCGGTAGCGGTCTCGCTTCCCGCGCCCGGGTTCCAGGGTTCGATTCCCGGCGGGGTCAGGGATTTTCTCTGCCTCGTGATGACTGGGTGTTGTGTGACGTCCTTAGGTTGGTTAGGTTTACGTAGTTCTAAGTTCTAGGGGTGTGATGACCACAGATGTTAAGTCCCATAGTGCTCAGAGCCATTTGAACCATTTTGAACCATGGTGCAAGCGTGTAAGCTTGCGACGAATGTCGCAGGGCCGTACGCGCCAACGGAAATCTGTACGATGCAGCATAAAACATGATCCACCAATCGCCGCTCAGAGCACGTTCAGTTGCGGTTCTGGCGTGCGAATTCCAGCCTCCGTCGGCGATGAACAGCAGTCAGCATGAGTGCAGGAAGCAGGCTCCTACTGCGGAGGCGCAAACGCAGCAACATTCGCTGAACGGGCATTGAGGAGACACTCATTTATTAAGGAAAAAAAAAGTTTGAAAATGCCTTCCTGACATAATGTTTCTAGTGTAAGAATTATAATATTTACTATTTAAAACAACTGTCACGAGCATGCGACAGGAATGACGAACAAAAAGCAACGTTGCCTAAACCTGCAATATATAGAAATAGGAAACGACAAGGACGAAGAAGAAGTAGAAGACGAAGCTGAAAATGAAGGAAAGTATGCAGAGATTAGTTTTAAAGGAACCAGATTTTAGTGACCCATAAGGAATCGTAAAGATTCAGGCATATTGGGAATTTTCTTTGTTCATGGCGTCAGGTGAAGTGTACAAACGGAGGGTGAATACGGGAAATAAGATGCTTGTTCGCCTCACTGAAGGTGCTGCTCTCATTATGGAACGTACAGAAGCACTCGGACAACCAACAGTACATGTCCTCCCAAGAGTGCGCATATGCAATGAAGCTGACGGTGGGATATTCTAGAATTTATTGTCAACTATAAAACACTTGTAATGTGATATGTACAATAAGCCTTAAGGGGATTCCTTCAAAAAATATATTTTGGAATTTTCACTCCGTAAAAAATGTTGTAACGTTTACAAACTGTTGTATGTGTATGCACGAGTAAACTTGATATTTTATTGATCAGTACTGCAGCTGAATATCACTGTACATTAAGCTCTACTATCTCGGAAACTATTCCGAATATGGCGTATGTCCATATGATGATTTTGCCCTCAAATGATCGTTCTTTTCATATGCCTGAAAAATGACCACACCTGCCGAGAAACCCTGTACATTAAGGGTTTGCAGTTTAATTGTTTTCGTGTTTACACATTTAACACTTGGTTGTGTGAACCAGTGCCTGAAGCTATTTGAAGTGAAATAATAGTGTAAGGGACGTTCAGTGTGTAATGCAACAAATATTTCTGAAGGCAGGTTGGTTTGATTTACCATTCCAGTGCAGGATATTGTTTCTGAAGTGTTGGCAGAAGAGCCAACACCGTGTTGCTAGAGGAGGCCGAAATGCACGCTTTTAAGCTCACGCAGATTGGCGTGAGGTCTGGAACAGTTAAGGGAATTAATAGTAGCAAATAAAGTACGTAGTTGATGTAATACTTAACTTTAATCCATAATTGGTGAACATTGGTCTGACGGTACAGGCATCACAATATATATAACAATCTCAATATAAACTGTTAATGGCGCCTTGCTAGGTCGTAGCAAATGACGTAGCTGAAGGCTATGCTAATTATCGTCTCGGCTAATGAGAGCGTATTTGTCAGTGATCCGTCTCTGGCAAAGTAGGCTGTACAACTGGGGCGAGTGCCAGGACGTCTCTCTAGACCTGCCGTGTGGTGGCGCTCGGTCTGCTATCACTGACAGTAGCGACACGCGGGTCCGACGTATACTACCGGACCGCTACCGATTTAAATGCTACCACCTAGCAAGTGTGGTGTCTGGCGGTGACACCACTGTTTCCCTCTCATTTGGATACGAAACTCTACTTTTTAGCATAATCCTCGTACAATGAGAGGGCCTTACCCCTCCCTACCACGCTGGCCTCTATGCCCGCATGGTACCTCCTACTGGTCGACGTCGGAGCCAACGTCAATAACCTCTCCATCATCCACGCACTGGTTCTTGCGGAGTGCATTATTCATTGGACCGGAGAGATGGGCCTCGGAAAGTGCGAGATCCAGCCTAAAGGGTGAATGAGGAGTGGAGTTTTGTAAGCTCCTCTTGGATACGCAGACATATGTGAGGTGTTGTGTTGTTATGGAAAGGGAGACAGTCATTTACATTTTTGTGTCAACGAACATACTGAAGTCGTTCCTTCAGTTTCATGAGTGCACCAGAGTAAACTTCAGAGTTGGTCATTACATTATGAGGGGTACATCAAAGTATCCACACTACGAACAGAGATGTCGAGCACTGCAGCGAGGTGTCTGTCTGTGATCCGTCACTCATCTCGAATGAAAACGTCCACACGTCCCAGAAGTGCAAGAGTCACAAACGTGTGCAGCGAACCGGCACGTGGGACATCGGTCAGGTTTCCACCAAAAGGAACATAATGACAGCACTCCGCTCTTTGAACGCACCTGCATTACTGATGCCATTTTTAAGGCTATGTATAGAGTCGCCACATACCGAAGCTTCATAAAATTATAGAAGCTGACGCATGGTATTCCGCGATGTCCGCCAACAAATCTTCATGTTTTCAACAGAAAGGGACAGAGAAAAAATGTGTTATATTACTTATTGAACTCTCGTAGAACAATACCTTCATTTCAAATGTGGAGTTTACTCCGTCGACGTTATGTAGCTTAACAAAACGGTCGTCTGCAAACAAATTGTTTGGAACAAATGCTGCTACGTTTTTATTTATTTACATACAGCTGCGGTCAAACCGAATGTCGGTTTGAATAAGACAAAAACTGCTCTTGTACCTGTTCTAGGTTCTAGAAGCTACTCGTTAAGGCGTTCCACTGAAGTCGTCCATCGGACAGACAGATCTGTTTGCCCGCCGGCGGAGAGGAGTATGGACTGCGATCGGGCGATAACGAGCTGCCCTTGCCGGAGCTACGCGGGCCGGCTGTCCTCTGGAGGCGAACAGCCGCTGAGGCGCGCCACTTGCTGTCAGGATGGAGCGGTACGCAGGTCGCGTCGCCCTGGTGACGGGCGCCAACTCCGGCATCGGCGCCGCCACCGCACGGGCGCTGCTCAGGAGGGGGCTCGAGGTCGTCGGCCTCGACAAGAGGATCGACAGGGTCCAGGTAGTTAACTAACCACCAGCCTCGGTACAGCATCTCAAAAGTGGACAGGTTCAAAAAATTGTGCCAGTACTTCAGTTCGAAGCGTTATTTAGCTAACTGCCACAGAAACAGCATGGGTTTCAGAGCAATAGAGAAATGAATGTGATGTATTAAGAGTAAGATCTTACTTTTTTCTATTTTTAGCTCAGTCACTTTTTTATGACACAATCGGAACTGGTTTTTAGTCTTCAAAGCCCATCCTCAGATGCTACTTTTTTTGAGTCATCAGTCTTCTGACTGGTTTGATGCGCCCGTCACGAATTCCTCTCCTGTGCCAAACCCTTTATCTCAGAGTAGCACTTGCAACTGACGTCTTCAATTATTTGCTGAATGTGTTTCCATATCTGTCCTCCTCTACAGTTTGTCCCCTTTACATCTGCCTGTAGTACCATGGAAGTCATTCCCTGATGTCTTAAACAGATGTCCTATCTTGCTGTCCCTTCTCCATGTGAATGTTTTCCTTTCCTATCCGATTCTGTCCAGAAACCCTTCTTTATTACCTTACCATTCAATCTACTTTTCCACATTCGTCTGTAGCACCAGATCTCAAATACTTCGATTCTCTTCGGTTCCAGGTTTCTCACAGCCCATTCTTTACTACCACACAATGTTGTGCTCCAAATGTACTTTCTCAGAAATTACTTCCTCAAATTAAGGCCCCTTTTACCGGTGCTAGTCTGCTTTTGATGTCCACCTTGTCCCGTCCGACACAAGTTATGTTCTTGCCTAGGAAGCAGAATCAACCTACTTCATCCACTTCGTAATCGGTCCTGACGTTAACTTTCTCACTGTTCTCATTTCTGCTACATCTCATTACTTTCGTCTTTCTTAGATTTGTACTCATTAGACTGTTCATTCAGTTCAGGAGATCATGTAGTTATTCTTCGCTTTCACTCAGGATAGCAATGTCATCAGTGAATGGTATCATTGATATCCTTCCACCATGAATTTTAATCCCTCTCCTGAACATTTCTTTTTTTTCCCTCATTGCTTCTTCGATGGTACAGTAGGGTCGAAAGACTGCATTCCTGTCTTACACCCTTCTTAATCTGAGCACTTGGTTCCTGGTCGTCCACTCTTATTATTCCCTCCTGGCTCTTGTACATACAGTATATGACCCGTCTCTCCCTACAGCTTACACCTATTTTTCTCAGAATTTCGAACTTGCGTATCCCACTTCTTTGCGTATTGATTCTTCCTGACTAATCTCTTACACTTCAGCCTGCTCTTCATCACTACTGCATTCTGATCTGCTCCTGGGTACGCCTTACAATCGAGTATCTGATTTCGGAATCTCTGCATGTGTATGACGTAATCTAAGTGAAACATTGCCGTATCACCCAGACTTTTCCAAGTATACCTCGTCCTCTTGCGATTCTTGTACAGAATATTCACTATTTCTAGCTGAAATTTATTACAGAACTGAATCAGTCATTCTCCTCTCTCATTCCTTGTCTCACGCCAATATTCTCCTTCCCTTACAACCGTATTCTAGTCCCCGATTACTATTAGATGTTTATCTCCCTATTCGAGCTGTATTACCCGCTCATTATCCTCATACACTTTCTTTGTCTCTTAATATTCAATTTGCGGTGTCGGCATTTACACATGAACTATCGTTGGTGTTGGTTTGCTGTCGATTCTGATAGAAGCAACACTATCAGAGAACTGTTCACAGTAACACACTCTCTGCCCTTCCTTCTATTTTTAATGAATCCTACTCCCGCTACACCATTTATTGCTGCTGTCGATATTACCCTACACTCATCTGACCATAAATCCCTGTCTTCTTTCCATTCCACTTCACTGACCTCTACTATGCCTATAATGAGCCTTTGAATTTCTCTTTTCAGATTTTCTAGCTTCCCGACCACGTTCAAGCTCCTGACAAATCCACGTCCCGACTCGTAGAACGCTATCCTTTCGTTGGTTATTTAACCTTTTTGTCATGGTCACCTCCCCTTTCGCTGTCTCCTCCCAGAGATCCGAATGGGGGACTATTCCGGAATCTTTTACCAATGGAGAGATCATCATGAAACTTTTTCAGTTACAGGCTACATATCTTGGGGGTACAGGTTATGTTTCTTTAATGCAGTGATTTCCATTGCCTTCTGTATTCTAGATCGCGTTTACTTAAACTTATGGGCTGACTTTTTTCTGGTTCATAAACATTTTATCTTTATCTGTTATTACTTTTATGTTGTAATTTCATGTACTGACACGTTCCATGACCTTGGACGTTTGATATTGTTGATTCTCCCGCCCTTAGGGGCAGTTTCCTAAACCGAGGACAAGAGAGTGGCCTTAACCTCCGTCCGCTCCATCGCCCTCTTTGACAAGGCCGTTGGCAGGAACAGGGTGATTCTTATGTCGGAAATCTTCACCCGCCAATGCTGGTTATTAATCAATATTTAAGTAGTTTCGTGTTTCGAACTTGGGACCGAAAACGTCAATCAAATGAATAATCAAAGACGATACCCCTCGACCACTTGTGCATCACCAATGCTGCTATGGACAATACGAAAGGTTACAGTAAGACCTGAAACAAGTGCTATTTTTTTCACTTGGTTTACTTGTGAGCTTATTAATGTGCTATAACAATGTATATGGTTTCATACATATGAGCGGCATTTGATGGACGAGTGCTCATCACCGTCTCCACAAACGGGATGTTGTTTCTTCCAAATGTATTAACAGTTCTTGCTGCTAACAAGTGAGTCCGACTGTAGGACTGTAACACTCTAAACACTATTCCCTGAACTTGTCATATTCACAGAGACTCAAAACTCGCTATCTAATGTCGGTAAACAAACAAACCAAAACTTACCATAATGTTGTGTTTGGCCTCTATATGCACATGAGTGAAATCCTTCAATAGAGTCCAGATTTTCTCAATACTGTTAACCGTAATGAAAGCGTCGTCCCTACGAGGATTCCCATTTATTTTCACGAAGCATCTTGGTGATACCCGCCTGTTGCTCGAGCGTGTAGTAACAAATCAGGCAGACCGTCTCTGAATTTCTTCGACATCCTCCTTTAATCCGTACTTATGGAGATCAAAAATACTGCAGCTGAGCTAAATTTTAATCAGAATTCTTCCAACGAATTTAAATAGATAAATCGCCTTCCCTACTGCCGACACTGCTTGCCCGTTTCATTTCATATGACTTTGCAGTGTTACACGTAGACATACAGAGCGTAACGGGTGCAATTTATTTTAATTTTATACACACGTCAAGTTCCGCAGGACCAAACTGAGGAGCAAATGTCCGAGGTCATGGAATGGGTCAGTACATGAAATTATAACATAAAGGTAATAGCAGATGAAAATCAAATGTTAGTTAACCAGAAAAATGCCAGTCCGTAAACAATCGCGATCAAATAAGCTAATATTGTTAACAAGAAATGACAGTAAGGAATAGATATATCTATATATATTAAGAGGCCAATATCAAAATACCCTGACTCGCGAACAGTCGTCGACAAGAGGTTCGTGAACTTTCATCACTTATTGCCCGAACCGCCCGTTTCTCAGCCAAAATTATCCTTTTGTAATGGGAAGAGTTACCCTAAAATGTAATACCATACGGCATAAGCGAATGAACATAAGAAAAGTAGACAAATTTTCGTGTGGAACGATCACTCACTTCAGTTACCGTTCGAATAGTAAAAATGGCAGCATTAAGTCTCTGAACAAGATCCTGAACGTGGGCTTCCCATCTATCTGAACACCTATAAATTTGAACTGCTCAGTTTCACTAATCATATGCCCATTTTTTGAAATTAAAACGTCGGGTTTTGTTGAATTGCATGTTACAAACATTAAAAATTGAGTCTTACTGTGATTTAGCGTTAGTTCATTTACTACAAGCCATGAACTTATGTCATTAACTTCACTAATTCACTTTGGCAAACACGGATGGCATAGAAACAAGTCTAAAATAGTCTACATTAACCCTTTACCCTTTTTATAAAGCGGCTTTACTACTGAGTACTTAATCGTTCAGGAAACTGACCATTCCTAAAGGGAAAGTTACAAATATGGCTAAATACAGGGCTAACATGTGCAGCACAGTACTTGAATATTCTGCCAGGCACTCCATCATATCCATAGAGTCCATAGTCTTCAGTGATTTAATTATTGACTCAATCTCTCCCTTTTCTGTATCACAGACGAGTATTTCAGACATCATTCTCGGAAAGCATTTGTCAAGAAAGTTATATGATTCCCTGTAGCAATTTCATTTTTATTTAATTCACCAGCAATGGTCAGAAAATGATTGTTAAATACTGTAAATACATCTGATTTATCAGTAACAGAAATATGTTTTCCAGGAACTGACTTTATATCGTCGACCTCATGTTGCTGACGAGACACTTACCTCACAACTGACCATATGGCTTTAATTTTATCCTGTGAGTTAGCTATTCTGTTTGCATAACACATACTTTTTGCCTTCCTAATAACATTTTTAAGCAACTTACGGTACTGTTTGTAATTGGCTACTGCAGCTTGATTGTGACTACTTCTAGCATTTTGATATAATTCCCGCTTATTCCATTTGTCAGCCACGCGGGCTGCCTTTTACTGCTAGTACCCAGTTTTAAACGTTCTAATGGAAAGCAAATCTCAAAGAGCATGAGAAATGTGTTAAGGAAAGTATCATATTTGTCATCTATGTTATCGGCACTGTAAATATCCTGCAACTCTTGTTCCTTAACGACGTTTAAGAAACTGACTATTGCTGTTCGATTAACGTTCCTACATAGTTTGTAATTATATGTGACGTCTGTTTGAGTACAAAAGCCTTTTAGTGTTAAAATCTGTGCATCATGGTCTAAAAAGCCATTCACCCTTTTTCTAACAGAATGCCCATCTAGTAATGAAGAATGAATAAAAATATTGCCTATGGCTGTGCTACTGTTTCCCTACACGCTAGTTGTAAAGAACACCGCCTGTATCAGATCATATGAATTTAGGAGGTCTACCAACATCCTTTTCCTGGCACCATCATTTAGAAAATTTATATCGAAGTCACCACATACAATTAATTTCTACTACTTCCTACAAAGTGAATCAGGATCCCTCTCTAGCTTGTGCAGAAATGATCTGAAGTCAGAGTTGGGGGACCTCAAACAACATTAATTAGCAGTTTAGTGTCACTAAGTTCAACTGCCCCTGCTCAACATTCAAATATGTGTTCAGTGCAGTGCTGTGATACGTCTATGGACTCACATGGAATTCTGTTTTTTACGTACATAGCCACTCCTCCATCCCGCAAGGGATGAAAAACAGCCAGCTAATCTGTATCCTGGTAAAGGAAGCCTCTGAAGTGTGAAATTATTTAAGTGGTGCTCCGATATACCAATAATCTATAAGCAGTTCACTAACTTTGCCTCTAATACCTCTTATATTTTGAAAAAAATATGCTAATTCCTTCTCCACTTGGAAACATGACGTCCTCTGAAGGTGAGCCCTTTGTTAGAGGGACTTGCTTTAAGTACGTGCTGATATTTCTACTGCTAGCTGAGGACAGCGTACTGAACAATATTATATCTTTATTCATGTCACTGCAGACTAAAAGTCATAGTCAGTACAAATCATATATTTTCAGGTGTGAAGTGTGGACGTGTAGACGCAAAAGGCTTAGTGTATACTGACAGGCATAATACTCTTAATGGTGCAGTATGGTCCTGCAGTAAGCCTCAGGTCGTAAAGTTTCTGATGTGTTTGTGGGAAGACTGTTCCAAGCAGAGAAACAACAACCAGCACGCTGGTGTGTGTACACATCAAGGTCCTTTGTATGAGAATATCCGCAACTACACCTGTTACAGGCTGTCTAATCTCCGTGTCTGTGTCCTTCAGCACAACACTAATAGTGTACCGAACAAGACAGCAGTGTTATCCCTACTCATTTGCATTAATTGACACTTTTCTACATTTTTAGCAAGCTCTCATTCATCATACCAAATTGATATTATCTCCGACTCATCCTGTAGCCTCTAACACACTCAACGAAAACACTGTCCCTTACATTGCAGTGTAGTCAGCAAACAGTTGCCTTATCCATCACATCTTTTATCCATATATAGAGAATAAGACAGGTTCCATCACTCGTCCCTGACATACTCCAGGTAATAATCTCGTCTCATTTGCCCTCTGGAGCAACGTACAAGGTAGTGTTGTATATTGTCGGACCTTCATTAAAACACAATAGAGCATTGCGTGGAATGCATTCTGGAAATCTAAAAAAGTTGAATTTGCCTGTTGCCTTTCATGAATGGTTTGCAGGTTTTCATACAAGAAAAGGACAAGTTGAATTTTTCACGAGCGGTGCATTCTCAATCTGTGCTGATTTGCGGACAGAAACTTTTCTGTCCAAAGGAGATTTATTATTTTGCTCGATAGCGTTACGGATCCGTTCATCTACTCTTCTTACAAGCACGACTCACCTGCGCTTTTTTTACATTCACTTGAGACTTCGCTGTGGGTGGGAGATTATGCGAGCTAGGTAACAGACCAGTGTCCAAGAGTACTCCCCGTAACACCGAATACCGCATTCCGTACGGACCCGGCGACTGATTTCTTTTCAGCTTTTTCAGAAGCTTATCTATACCAGAGATGACTATGACTATGTTTCCTGTACTGGGGTTTGTGTGACGGTCAACCGATGATGTCTGTACTATATTCCGCCTTGAGTAATTTTTTAAAAGCAAAATTAAAATTACTGTTTCCATTACTGTCTTCTGTTGTCACACCAGACTGGACTGTTCGATGAGTGACTAAATAGAAGCCTTCGACTCAGTTGCTGATTTTATGCACGGCCAGAAATTTCTCCAGGCCTCGTCAAGATCTGCTAAGGTATGGAAGTGGAATTTGTGTGCTTCTTGCTTCTTCTGACAGATGCAAGAATTTCTACTAACTTTTGCCTGTCGTCAGTTCCGTTTCTGTTTTGATCGTTGTGCAATATTCCGAATTTTCTTATTAAACCACGATGGGTCTTGGCAGCCCTTAATCCACTTAATACGTGGCTAGCTGGGTTAAGGTTGTAAGGTGAGAGATGTGCTGTCTAGTGAACAGCGGGCGCCGACAATAAATAACTTTAAGTGTGATGCAGCGTGTTGCATAATTGATGTTTCAGATGATTTTGTTTCTAAGTCTCAGTTGTAGATATCGTTCGTGTGTTTTGTTGACAAAGTGTCTTTTCGTTCTTGTCGAAGTGGTTTAGATCATGTTGTTACAACGACGATCTTATTAAAATGGCGAAATTTTCAGTAGCAAGAAATAACGAACGAACGTCGACAGTAACACGAACACGAAAAATATTTTAAAATACCAAAACTGAAAAGTGTAAGCTTCACGTTAAAGTGTGACCTCTTTTGTTAACTGTTTCTTGTCGTTTCCTAGTAGTGCAATGTAATGCATGAAAACACAATGTTGTGTATGTTCTACAGAATTAATTTATTTAGTTGGCCGGTGTAGAAGGCCATCATTAGACTTTAAAACACTATCATCATCTAACGAGTTACAATATTTGTAAACAATATTCGAAAATATGTTACTCATCTAGACTGAGGCAAAAACACATAATAAATATCATCTTTGACAGTGCGGTAGCAACGCAATTAAAAAGGTAAAAATTTTAACAGTGAACAGATACAAAATGAGCAAACAAGGAAAAGCATTAACAATAACCTCACGAACACTGCCTATGTAACAATTTATATCAATCAAATGAAACTTCATCGTTCCTAAACAATTTTTTCAAGTCTCAAACATCTATTGTGTATGTATGGAGACAGACGTAACGGACGGAAATTTGTACAAAGGCCGGGATTCAAACGCGAGTGTCCTGCTAGTTAGGCAGGCATGCTAACCACTGCATCGCCCTGGCGGAGTGGCTTTGCAGAACTGCAGGGCCTACCCCAGCAAGCCTCCATCCTCAACCAACCTCCCATTCACTTCTCAGCCCACTTGGCACAGCCTCTAAACTCGAACAGTGGAGAGACGCAGGTACAAACTTCCATTCGTCACTTCAGACTGCGTATATACAATTTACATCAAATTAACTACCCCAATAAAATTGGTATTTGTCAAGACTAACAAAAAGTAGCTTGAGGAGGTATTACATACGAAAAGTGAGACAGAAACAGAGTAAAAGATAAATTAGACAACTATAACAACAGAATTTATGAAGTACTTACACGATTACAATAAAATAAAAGTAAATACAGGAAACTGGAAGAATGTTAATAAAGTTGGCAGCGTTAGATGGAATGGAAATCTGAAAGGATTAAGAGAAGTTTAGAGGAGGAGAAGTATCGAGCGGTCTTTCATCATTTGATATTAAATTATAATTGTGGGCCAGATGTATGTTGATTTCCAGGGCTTCCAATACACTGAGTTTCTGGCCTTAGTCTGCTAAGTGAAATGGGACAATAACTGGTAGCTGGAGTCTTCTCAGTACATGTTCAGCGAATGTGGGGTAATCATTCTGCGACCACCTGTTGATTTCATGTTCTGCCAGCAAAATTGCTATCCCTCTGCCTGATTGGCCAATATAAAACTGATCATAATAAGGACAAGTAATTTTTTATATCCCACTTTACCTGTCCTAGCTATGGTATTGTACACTGTTCCTGCAATCAATGCAAAGAGCAGCAGAGCAAGCATAGAAGAGGAATTGAATTTTCGGTTCTTGATTCCGCTGAAAGTTTCGATCTGTCAGCACAGGATTGTAGCTATTGACTGTGACAAGAAATTTGTGCCTCAGCCTAGATGGGTAGCTTCCTTTCCAGTTTTACGATATTGCTCTGCGTGTGTTGTTAAGAAGAACGATGCAATGTGCTTTCGGACATGCATGCATGCCTGGCATTGTGGTGACTACAGCCGTTATGAAATACATAAAATTTATTCACATTAGCGAATGCGAAGAACCATCAGCTTAAGTGAATGACGACAGTGAAAATTTGTGCCCACCCGAGATTCAAACCTGGACTTCCAACTTTATATGAGCATTCACGTTTACCACTTTCGCTATCCGTGAACGACTCATGGCCAGACCTAAACTTCCATATGTCGTCTTTCCTGCAACACAACCTGTACTCGTACACACATTTTGTAATTCCCGTACAGGGGAGGAAAGTTTAACTGAAAGTCGCTGTCCAGCGTTGCCAAATAAATTCGATAGTGCAGTTCGTTCAAATGTCTCTGAGCACTATGGGACTTAACGTCTGAGGTCATCAGTCCCCTAGAACTTAAAACTACTTAAACCTCATTAACCTAAGGACATCACACACATCCATGCCCGAGGCAGGATTGGATCTTGCGACCGTAGCAGTCGCGCGGTTCCGGACTGAAACGCCTAGAACCGCTCGGCCACCACGGCCGGCTCGATAGTGCAGTGCCTGTCGTGATAAGAAGGACGATACACTGTCCTTTCAGACACGCATGCATGCACTTCTGAACCTCATGGATAGGATATAGCAGCCGTCCATCTCGCCTCCCTCCCCCCACCCCCAAGCAGTTTCAGCGTTCAATTTCAGGGCAGCTAACGACTTTTGCAGTGTCTTCCTGACGTCCAGAAAGAATTTTAGTCTGCAACAGAATACGTGCAGATCTGAAACGCCGTTTGTACCAGACTAGGACTCGAACCAAAAACCTTTCCCCAAACTGGTAAATACTCTACTGACTGAAATATCCAGTCGCAGGTCGTGACTCACGATCCACCCACAAATCTATAGTTCTATCAGAGTTTCTACACTTCTTAGCTCGGCATACCTTATAGGTTCAGAACTCCTGGAAAAAAGGATGTTATACAAAATTGACTTGCCCACAGCCTGAATCATTGATCTTGGAATCAATTTAACACTTCAGGAGAGTATTTGCTTGAACATTCCGTCATATAATAACCGTGTGCTACACACTGGAGTGGACTTGTAACTAGGGAGGGAACAAATGTGTCAACATTCAACGTAAAATTTGGAGTGTTCATAGAAAAGACCCACGTGAAACACCAGAAGGAAGTATACTGCGCGTGAACAGGTGATGTTAGAGGTTACAGCAGTAATACGGCAGCCTTGGTGCTGGTTCACTTTCGATACCAAATTGATATGCAACTTAATTAAATTGTGGCAGTTGATTGATTTATGACGTTAACATATTATACTGCTAAGAGATTTTTCATGTAACGCCACCCCCTCAACCTCGCCTTAACATATTGGTCTTTAAATTGATTTATGACATCCTTGGGGTTCATTTATGATCCCCTGAGGATACTCTGCCCTCCTGAGAAAAACCCCTCAACATCCCCTTCATCTGCCTCTTCCTCCACCCGTCTACGAATTCTTTTCGCCCATAGAAATCACATCTGATGTCAAATTAATTGACTAATTAAATTTATTAACTGGTTAAATCCATGCCATCTGGGTAATATTCTAGCCACACCGCCCTCACTCTCCCTCCCCTCCCCATACTAGAAATTAGTAGGAAAGAACTCAGTTGATTAGCTAATTGGCGAGATATCGATTGCTCCATATGAAATATTGTTTAAACAATTTCTGCTGGACGATGCAATGTGTGGAATATTGTTTATTCAATATTTGTGGTTGACGATGCAGTATGGAAATTTTAAATTATTGTGGTGCTTCTTTATTCCAATCATGCAAGGAATGCTGTCATCGAACACTCACCACACGTAATTACTCTGTCACAGAACGCCCTAAACATATCTGGCGAAACTAAACTGTTGATCATGTCGCTGACTGCCAGACTGACCACACTGCACAGCGCCCGCCACTGGCCAGGGACTGCCCCAGCTACGAGATCGCGATAATGCTCCACAGACAAAGGATCAGGTAGTGGCATCCGTCCCAGATTGATACCAGGCTCACTTCCTGTCCTCCTCTCTCTCTCAAGAGAATACTTCCTGTTTGTGTGTACCAACGTATGCGAATACACACACCAAGATATCCTCCCCACACTTCCTCCCTTCCAAACGCACCTGTCCCCCTCAACACTCACGCAGATGAAACTCTGTTAGTGGCTATGTACATTTGTTCTCACACTTCCGCTGCTATGGAAGCCTGTAGCAGATGGAACAAAGACATTAATACATTCAGCAAGAAGTAGGCAGAGTGTGTTGTGTACCCCACTATTCCCTTGTTTGATATGAACGAAGTACTGGATACCTGATAAACCCGCAACTGTGGATGTCTTGGAAATACTCCCTCACTCCATAATATCGATTGAATAATTAATTAAATCGATACTCTTCGTGGCTCTTCCCTTCATTCGATCCCTGCGAAACCCTACATTTGAGCGGGATAATGGACGACCGCATGTTGCAGGTTCTGTACGGGCCTCTCTGGATACTGAAAATGTTCGACTGCTGCCCAGGCCAGCACATTCTCCAGATCTCTCACCAATTGAAAACGTCTGGCCAAAGGTGGTCGAGCAACTGGCTCGTCACAATACGCCAGTCACTACTCTTGATGAACTGTGATATCGTGTTGTAGCTGCAGAGGCAGCTGTACCTGTACACGCCATCCAAGTTCTGTTTCACTCAATGTCCAGGCGTATTACGGCCGTTATTACGGCCAGAGGTGGTTGTTCTGGGTACTGATTTCTCAGGATCTACGCACCCAAATTGCGTGAAAATGTAATGACATGTCAGTTCTAGTATAATTTATTTGTCCAATGAATACCCGTTTATCATCTGCATTTCTTCTTGGTGTAGCAATTTTAATGGCCAGTAGTATATTCAGCAATTACGTCAAGAGCCCGTGCATGATGTGAAAACAAGAGTGACCTGTGCAATTACTACAACTTGAATTACTGAGTCGATCATTTCCCTCCAAACCGAAACATCTTAATCGGTAAAGTTTACGTGATCAGTATACTGTAACCTTTGTCGAGAACTCTCTACTATTGAGAAGACCTACGGCTGTATCATGCAAAACAGTGCGAGAACATGGAGAGCAATTGAGTCAGAGACAGTAGTAAAAGATACGGTATTTGTTCCTTATCAAGAGTGTAACAAAATTTAATTTGCACCGATTTCAAAATGTAGTCTTACTGTTTAACCAAAACAGGGCATCGTTGTCTTTTTATTACCTACACAGAGATCTATAGTAAGTCTGAACATCAGCCACAACTCGTCTATGATTTTGGAATTTGGAGTAAGGGCTCTATTGCGTCTTTTAGGTAGAACTGTCTATCAGTTCCAATATTTGCGAATGATCCCCTTGATTTCTTTATAAATGTTTTCTCTTGGTGACCAACATCGCTAACCATGTTCGCGAATCACTATCTCTTTGTCGGCGGATTCAACATCTTCTACTTTTCTTGTTGTCAGCAGGGCTAAAGTGTTTCTCTCACGCGATTGTTTTGAAACTCGTTTTTCGGAGGAGTTATCTGATGACGGATTTAATATTACTTTACAAGATTGTTTGTTCTTACTGTCGATAATGTAAGTGAAAGTTTCATGGTTTGTACTAGCTACATGAAAGTAGCCCCTTTCTGCTAATGTATAGTTGAGCTACATCCGTGTAATTCAATTTATGCTATGTTGAATGGCTTTACGACAGGCGCTTCTAATTCTGACATCATGTGCAAGCATGCAGTTATCAGACTAACTGGATCACCGTTAAATACTTTCGTCTGTGTGTACTAGCAGTTACGTTTTATTTGAATTTCGCCTAACCTAATAATTTTGCTCGCCCAACCACGAGGAGAGTTTCTGTCCCAACTTTGCGATGCATATTCCCTTTACTGGTGAACGGCGTGTCTAGTGTTATGTGAGAGTTATTTGAAGCTCTCGCTCCGGCAGATGACAACTAACACTTAAGGAATCTCACGTCCCATATTTGATATTACATCGGTTTCAGTTACTGGGTTTTCAGATTACGAATTTTTATCTGGAGATCTTTGGGAATTTCGAGTCACACTCAACAAAACGTGTTGCACACGCCCTCTCTTCCCTCTTGGCCGCTTCTGGTCTTTGGTGGACACTGGGGTAACTGTACGAGTCTCCGTAGCTCGTGGATTCTTCAGGTAAGCCCTGCACCGAACTGACGAAGTTTCTGCTGTAGACAGTCCACTTGGCTCCAGTTCATAGCAACATGCTCGGGCTTTTCATAGTCTTGTACTGTACGTTCTTGGTATACATATATCCAATTGAATATACCCTGAACTGGGGTAATTTGATGTCAAGGAATAGATATTCCAGTTCGCGTTCGTTATTCAGTACAAGATAATGAAGTCAGAAAAGCAGCGATATATACAAGCGACTTGAGACTCAACCATGTCGAAATGATACTGCTTTTGGAAAGCCTGGCAAATAGTTGTTCACAGGTGGCTCGATGACATGAGGCATGCTTGCAGAAGCTGTGTACTTTGCAAAGATAAATATGAGCCGCTTCTGTCTGGGACCCACAGAAAAATCCGGGCTAACACCTATGTTACCTCCTTTCTGACAGATCATACAATATGAAACAAGTTGGCGGACTCTTGATATGTACCGATTCCATGAATACTTTCTTGCCCGTTGCGAGGGCTGCTTGGAGAAAAAACTGCAAATTATATAGTGCAGGTCGTCCTAAGATGACTTGCTACGTCGCAAGAACTCCATAAATCCAAGTTTCGTTGAATAACGCGCTGCTCAGATTGCCCGACAGGAGCAACAATTGGGACACACTTTAATATTCCTTCTTCACCATGACAATTATCAACCACATTTAGCTGAGGCAACGGCAGAATGGTCAACATTATGTTACGACGTCAGCTTCAAAGAAACTGGGTACCGAACTATCTAACAGCGCAAATCACATCAGCCCTACTTCCCAACAATTCTAGTCTAATGCGGAAGATTTTCACAATAGGTTAATAGCAGGCCATGTGGCTTCCAATAGTACGGCACACCTGACGTAGACGGTATCCTATCTGAATTGTGGTTACTGACAGTTGAAGAGGTGGTTTTTTAGTTTTAGGTGCACTAAGTAAATTACAACAACGAGCAGAACACCAACTAAAGTCCTAAAAATTGTTTATTTCTCATACTGATTTGCTATAAGTTCTTAGAAGAATTCTGAAAATGTAAGTTTTTGGTTGTTACCTGCTTGGTGCTTTAATTCGATTAGTTAGTGGCGAAAGCTTAACACTGAATGACTATGTTAAGTTTCTTCACATACATGATCAAGTTAAGTGAGGCTACCTGTGTTCACGAATTCCGAGGTTCTGGGGAAACAAGAATATTATCATCCTTAGTGGCAACAGCTTCTTTCTTCATGTAATTACAGCACTCACTTGTGTAGAATTCAAGTTTGTTAAATGGCAAACTTGATCTATCTCCTAATGATTTTTTTTTCTTCTGTCCAGTGCAGATTCCACAAATCTGTCGTTTATTTCTTGCAGGCTCGAGAACTGAAGGACGCTCCGGGTAGGCTCTATCCATTGCAATGTGACGTCAGCTGCGAGGAGAATGTTCTACGGGCCTTCAAATGGATCAAAGAGAATTTAGGAGGGGTCGATGTTCTTATCAACAGCGCCGGCATTTGCAGAGAAAACCTTCCAACAAGTAAGTGAGCCACAGTTCGTCTCCGTTCAAGTAAGAACCTTGAGACATCATGATGCTGCAAAGGATCTGGAAAGAGATTTATAGTTTATACGAACAGGTGGTAAATTACGCACACAGCCGGTGCTGAAAAGGCTTCTTGTACGCTTACTGTTTCTCTCTGACCACGGCTGGATGTCTTGTTTATATCGTGTCATATGTTTGAGACCCAGAGCAAGGATCAGGTGGGCCAACTTCGTGAGTCATCTATCATTCCCCTCAATAAACATTTTTATTTAATAGTCATTCTATCACAAGCCAACTAAAAGTTACCAAGAATCTTGCTAAATTAATACAGATAACTGAGGTTTTAAAAGTAATATCGCAATGCATAATGACATTTGCACTATACTTAAAATTACAAGTGGTAGTATAAGAACATGTCAACGGTGCAACACAGTTATGGCCCGATTACAAAGGGGCGTGGAGTAGCCGCGCGGTTTGAGGCGTCATGTCACGGAGTGCGTGGCCCCTCCTGCCGGCGGTTCGAGACCTCCCTCGGGCATGGGTGAGTGTGTTGTTCTTAGCTAAAGTTAGTTTAAGTAGAGTTTAAGTCTAGGGGCCGATGACCTAAGCGGTTTGGTTCCTTAGAGATTCACACACACCGATTACAAACAATAGATGAAATAAACGGGTGGCAGGGCTGAGTCCGCACATCTAGCAGCACAACTGTGGGCTAACCCCACAACAGGACTTGAATTCAAGTTGAACAAACGACAAGTAAAGTACGTTAAAATGCATACATCTCCAGTGCATCAGTAAGCTCCAGACCTGCTCCGAGGCAAACATTGGACACAAGTACATATAATGTTGGTGTCCAAAGTCTATTAGCCACCTCACGCTAGGTGGTACACGATCATGTTAAATATTCCTTTTACTAACAATAATGGGGAGCGTAAGGCAAACGACAACACTTTGGTGCCATAAGACATTGTTATTCTCGTCCCATATAGACAAGAAAAGGACAAGCTGGCCAAACGCAATCGTCGTGTAAGAACCGTGCAAACTGTAATACTTGACTGATTGGCTACAACGCTGTTACACACAAATCAAGTACTTAATAAGCTACTGGGCCCCTAAAACAAAATAAACTACCGGGCCCCTACTAAAATGGTAATGACAATTAAACCCATAATATCTTTAAAGAAATCAAAAAACTCTGCTCAGTTTGCCCAAAGGCTTTCATCACATTCCCACAAGAATCTTGCAATAACAGAAACACTGACAAAATTACTTTCTCAAATGACCAAAGCCATGTTACCAAAAGAATGGAAATAAACTGCTCAGCTTGAGGTTGAAATGGGAGATCCGCAGAAGCGTGTGTGACCTGCCAACACCTAGACCTCGTGCGATGACGGGAAAGCCGCCGAAGCAGAAGGAAGACGCGTCCCTGCATCGGACCAGCAGAACAGCAACGCGTCAACCGCTGCCGATACATAGCTGTCAACATATACCAAAGGACAAACAGCAGACAAGTTTGACAGAAATTAACATACACAGTAGTATATAAGCTGACATTTAAAATTATTTCCAAGGAAACCAACTATTAAAACTTCAGTATAGGAGCACCCCGTTCATAAACATTGGAAGTTAACCTTCCTACAAATAACAAGGAACAACGTAAAAAGTCATTTAAAAGAATAATTACATAATAATTGAAGCAGTACCTTTACTGGGGCGTCTTGGTGACTGAATGACACTGTAATTCGCTACGCACCAAATGTCAGATGGTCGGCCATAAGGGCCGGCCGGAGTGGCCGAGCGGTTCTAGGCGCTACAGTCTGGAACCGCGCGACCGCTGCGGTCGCAGGTTCGAATCCTGCCTCGGGCTTGGATGTGTGTGATGTCCTTAGGTTAGTTAGGTTTAAGTAGTTCTAAGTTCTAGGGGACTGATGACCTCAGAAGTTGAGTCCCAAAGTGCTCAGCGCCATTTTTGAATTTTCGGCCATAAGGTCTACAACAAACAAAAATCACACTCAGTAGTGTCAAATAATCAATGATAACAGTGACTTCAGGTACCAGATTGACATTGCACAATGCAAGCTTGGCGCTTGAAGAAACCTCCAGACTGACACACACAGGCCCGAAAGGTGTCACTGAAAGGCATAAAAGAACCGGATTCGTGGCCAGCTAGCATCGTAGGACAATTAACAGTCTTTAAGTACAGTAGTTACTGAATAGTCTTCGTACATGATTTCACGTTAATGCGAAGGAGGCCAATAGCTTCAGGACTCCAAGTAGGGACTGGATAACACTGACCTCCTGCTCGTAGCTGCTAACAAGAGGTTCAGTACATCTCGGCGTATTTAGCCCACCACAATTAACTGATGCATTTCGTGACGAGAGCCGCTCTTTGCCCCCTCAGCTCACCGGCACCAACGGTAAACGCTACATGAAAAGGCGGGACCTACGAACCAACGGTCAACGGTTTCAACTCTCTGCATTCGTCAGTACGCCAGCTACTCAGACACACCCGTCCAGATGCGACTTCCATACACCACTCCTTACTTCACAGCTCCAGAGGTAACACTCAACCAAGCAAAGATGATACGACGAGGGCCAGAATCGATGGAACGCGCGCAGAAATGGCGCCAGTACGATCGCACTAGCGCACCTTCACAGAAGCAACCACTACTCATTTTTGTTGTACAAATTGCGTGTAGCATAAGAAGTAAAACTGTCACACAATATTGACACAATTTTCGATAAAGCATTGTTCAGTTCACTAAGTTTGATACGCCCAGTCAATGAAAGTGGGAAAGAGGCAGCAGGTACAACAAAGAAAAGAATCATACGCTACTCTGGGAAAATGCTGAAAGCAAACCAGCCGTCTACGACGTTCCAAGATGGCAGATGAGGCAGTTCTATGATGAAATAGCAAAGACAGTGTGTGGCGGTATGCCCTATCATGAGCCCAGCTATAGACTACGTAGCCAAAGAAAACTAATAGTATTAGGCGTTCACAGGCGGGCAGATAAGGCAATGCCATGTTGAAACGGCAAACACACTGCGAGATAAACCAGTTGTTGAGACTAGCGATAGGACACGTAGCTGTTGTTCACAGCTCACGGAATTTGAACGAAAAATAAACAGGTGGAATCTCTTAGCACACACACACACACACACACGAGGGAGGCCTAATTTCGTCCTATATACGTATAAGCAGGAACTACCTCGAACTGGGACACAGGCTGACAATTACAGTAACTGTAGTGCTGCGGTATGAGGGAGATATCAGCGTATTACAGTATTCGAATCTGTGGAATTAGCTTGAGATAACGCCCATCTGCTAATCTGTATCGTTCTGATCTGTAGTAATATCCGTACAACGACAGTTACAATCATTCCATTATACAGCTGATGGTTGCCCATAATCGCAACTGCGAATACATTTCATGTCACTGAAGGCTGTCGTCCGTTGATTAACAGCGGCAGTAGCGGCGCAACATTGGCCTGACCTGTCTGGGGTTTGAATGAGTCTCCAAGGCGTGTGCTGTACAGGCCTAGACAGTTATCCTGGTAGACGACACAGATTAATATAGCGTTACTATAGCTAGAATAAACTGCCATTCGGTTTTATTATCTCTGATCTCAGATAGCTATTGCTTTCCTCGAAGCCTTCCCAACAATTGGTAAAATCTTATTATTTTATACACACTGATGAGCCGAAACATAATGATCAATTACTTAAAAGTCTGTTGGTCCACATTTGGAAAGCAAATGAGCGGCGACTCTGCGTGCAATGGGTTCTAGAAGCTCGTGATAGGTTTTCAGATGTTTTCCCCGGTCAAATATTATTTTTAAGCGTACGTGAGGAAAAATGTTACGGTTACTTTGTGATTGGAAATCTTCGCAAGTGAAGAAAAATCCTTTTTATTAATAATTTGTGGAAAAAATTCGTTTCATGCTCTAGGGGTAGCGTCTTTGATTCATAATCAAAATGTCTTCGGTCCCGCGTTCGATCCCCGCCACTGCCTAAATTTTGATAAATAATCAGCATTGGCGGCCGAAGACTTCCGGCATAAGAAGTCAGCCTCATTCTGCCAACGGCCTTGTCAAAGAGTGCGGAGGAGCGGATAGAGGTTCAGGGCACTTTCTTGTCCTAGGGGTGGGAAATTGCCCCTAAAGGCGGAATAATCAGCAATGGTCAACGACATGAGGATGCAGAAGGCAATGGAAAGCACTGCATTAAAGACACGTAACGTGTATCCACAGGACATGTGGCCTGTAATTCAAGAAGTGTCATGATGATCTCTCCATTGGCAAAAGATTCCGGAATAGTCCCCCATTCGGATCTCCGGGAGGGGACTGTCAAGAGGGAGGTTACCATGAGAAAAAGATTGAATAATCAACGAAAGGATAACGTGCTACGAGTCGGGGCGTGGAATGTCAGAAGCTTGAACGTGGTAGGGAAACTAGAAAATCTGAAAAGGGAAATGTAAATGCTCAATCTAGATATAGCAGGGGTCAGTGAAGTGAAGTGGAAGGAAGACAAGGATTTCTGGTCAGATGAGCATCGGGTAATACCAACAGCAGCAGAAAATGGTATAACAGGTGTAGGATTCGTTATGAATAGGAAGGTAGGGCAGAGGGTGTGTTACTGTGAACAGTTCAGTTACCGGGTTGTTCTAATCAGAATCGACAGCAGACCAACACCGACAACGATAGTTCAGGTATACATGCCGACGTCGCAAGCTGAAGATGAACAGATAGAGAAAGTGTATGAGGATACTGAAAGGGTAATGCAGTATGTAAAGGGGGACGAAAATCTAACAGACATGGGCGACTGGAATGCAGTTGTAGGAGAAGGAGTAGAAGAAAAGGTTACAGGAGAATATGTACTTGGGACAAGGAATGAAAGAGGAGAAAGACTAATTGAGTTCTGTAACAAGTTTCAGCTAGTAATAGCGAATACCCAGTTCAAGAATCACAAGAGGAGGAGGTGTACTTGGAAAAGGCCGGGAGATACGAGAAGATTTCAATTAGATTACATCATGGTCAGACAGAGATTCCGAAATCAGATACTGGATTGTAAGGCGTACCCAGGAGCAGATATAGACTCAGATCACAATATAGTAGTGATGAAGAGTAGCCTGAAGTTCAAGACATTAGTCAGGAAGAATCAATACGCAAAGAAGTGGGATACGGAAGTACTAAGGAATGACGAGATACGTTTTAAGTTGTCTAACGCTATAGATACAGCAATAAGGAATAGCGCAGTAGGCAGTACAGTTGAAGAGGAATGGACATCTCTAAAAAGGGCCATCACAGAAGTTGGGAAGGAAATCATAGGTACAAAGAAGGTAGCTGCGAAGAAACCATGGGTAACAGAAGAAATACTTCAGTTGATTGATGAAAGGAGGAAGTACAAACATGTTCCGGGAAAATCAGGAATACAGAAATACAAGTCGCTGAGGAATGAAATAAATAGGAAGTGCAAGGAAGCTAAGAAGAAATGGCTGCAGGAAAAATGTGAAGACATCGAAAAAGATATGATTGTCGGAAGGGCAGACTCAGCATACAGGAAAGTCAAAACAACCTTTGGTGACATTAAAAGCAACAGTGGTAACATAAAGGGTGCAACGGGAATTCCACTGTTAAATGCAGAGGAGAGAGCAGATAGGTGGAAAGAATACATTGAAAGCCTCTATGAGGGTGAAGATTTGTCTGATGTGATAGAAGAAGAAACATGAGTCGATTTAGAAGACATAGGGGATGCAGTATTAGAATCGGAATTTAAAAGAGCTTTGGAGGACTTACGGTCAAATAAGGCAGAAAGGATAGATAACATTCCATCAGAATTTCTAAAATCATTGGGGGAAGTGGCCACAAAACGACTATTCACGTTGGTGTGTAGAATATATGAGTCTGGCGACATACCATCTGACTTTCGGAAAAGCATCATCCACACAATTCCGAAGACGGCAAGAGCTGACGTGAGAATTATCGCACAATCAGCTTAACAGCTCATGCATCGAAGCTGCTTACAAGAATAATATACAGAAAAATGGAAAAGAAAATTGAGAATGCGCTAGGTGACGATCAGTTTGGCTTTAGGAAAAGTAAAGGGACGAGAGATCAATTCTGACGTTACGTCTAATAATGGAAGTAAGGCTAACGAAAAATCAAGACACTTTCATAGGATTTGTCGACCTGGAAAAAGCGTTCGACAATATAAAATGGTGCAAGCTGTTCGAGATTCTGAAAAAAGTAGGGGTAAGCTATAGGGAGAGACGGATCATATACAATATGTACAGCCGGCCGCGGTGGTCTAGCGGTTCTGGCGCTGCAGTCCGGAATCGCGGGACTGCTACGGTCGCAGGTTCGAATCCTGCCTCGGGCATGGGTGTGTGTGATGTCCTTACGTTCGTTAGGTTTAAGTAGTTCTAAGTTCTAGGGGACTTATGACCTAAGATGTTGAGTCCCATAGTGCTCAGAGGCATTTGAACCATTTGAACAATATGTACAACAACCAAGAGGGAATAATAAGAGTGGACGATCAAGAACGAAGTGCTCGTATTAAGAAGGGTGTAAGAGAAGGCGATAGCCTTTCGCCCCTACTCTTCAATCTGTACATCGAGGAAGCAATGATGGAAATAAAAGAAAGGTTCAGGAGAGGAATTAAAATACAAGGTGAAAGGATATCAAAGATACGATTCGCTGATGACATTGCTATCCTGAGTGAAAGTGAAGAAGAATTAAATGATCTGCTGAACGGAATGAACAGTCTAATGAGTACACAGTATGGTTTGAGAGTAAATCGGAGAAAGACGAAGGTAATGAGAAGTAGTAGAAATGAGAACAGCGAGAAACTTAACATCAGGATTGATGGTCACGAAGTCAATGAAGTTAAGGAATTCTGCTACCTAGGCAGTAAAATAACCAATGACGGACGGAGCAAGGAGGACATCAAAAGCAGACTCGCTATGGCAAAAAAGGCATTTCTGGCCAAGAGAAGTCTACTAATATCAAATACCGGCCTTAATTTGAGGAAGAAATTTCTGAGGATGTACGTCTGGAGTACAGCATTGTATGGTAGTGAAACATGGACTGTGGGAAAACCGGAACTGAAGAGAATCGAAGCATTTGAGATGTGGTGCTATAGATGAATGTTGAAAATTAGGTGGACTGATAAGGTAAGGAATGAGGAGGTTCTACGCAGAATCGGAGAGGAAAGGAATATGTGGAAAATACTGATAAGGAGAAGGGACAGGATGATAGGACATCTGCTAAGACATGAGGGAATGACTTCCATGGTACTAGAGGGAGCTGTAGAGGGCAAAAACTGTAGAGAAAGACAGAGATTGGAGTACGTCAAGCAAATAATTGAGGACGTAGGTTGCAAGTGCTACTCTGAGATGAAGAGGTTAGCACAGGAAAGGAATTCGTGGCGGGCCGGATCAAACCAGTCAATAGACTGATGACAAAAAAAAAAAAAAAAAAAAAAAAAAGCTGAGCCGTCATTCAGCTTAGAATTTTGAAGCATGGATTACTCGGAAGACCAATGAGTGATCACAAATTCCCATTCCCCCTATGGCATGTCCGTATATTCTTAGGTGGGGTGTTTATATGGAAACATGACAGAGGACAACTTTGAGGTTGTGTGACTGACTGTTCTTAATTATTTATTCCAGGGTGTCTGTGTACGCCATGGTTTTCACAACACAGTATGATGTCTTACATGTAAGATGTGAAATTCTCCAAATTGCTGGCATGATGGCAGTAAACGTACGTCGAACAGAATTCATCTGTCTCGCAACGTGTGACAGAAACCTTCGGCTTAATGAACCCCATAAAACGCATTGCACACAGGATGACAGATCAGGACTTCGAAGCGGCCACTTCAAAAGTACACGCGAATGGACAGAACGACATCCAGTCCGTTTGTAATGAAATGTCTCATTGAAGCTTTCTCTAATGGCGATAACAGAATGGACTGGTACCCTATCCTGCTGAAACCACATACGACCGAGCAGTCCCCGATCTTGCAGATACGGAATAAACAAATCGCGTAACATGGTGAGATACGCAGTGTGATTCACAGAACCGTTGAAGAAATATGGAGCTACCAAGTGGGTTACAGACATTGCAGCCAATGTCATGACATATGGTGGGTTGTGTTCACGTTAGTCATAAAAATATTGGTCTTCTTTACTCCAGAAACGTTTCTGGCTCTTGCACTGCGATATATTACACACTTGTCCGAGAAAAACAATTTGTGCCTTGAAGGAATAGTTGCTAAGTCATCAACCATTCACCCCCACACAAGCCTAATGACTTTTCGGGTGTCGTTACCATTCATTTCCTTGGCAAACGAAGGTTTGAATGCCTTTAGCTTGTAATCATTCCTCATATGATTTTGTAATGTAGAGTATGGAACTCCCAATTCCGATGACCGCTTACGAATGGACTTCTTTTAGCGAACGTTCGACAGGCACTGCATCCTCCAGATAATTTTGCATTAGTATTTATAGTCTTCCTGATCGCATCTCATGTTTTATACATTGAGATGAAATTGGTTTTTCTCACACCGTAAAATTGTTAGGTTTGGTAGGAAATATTTATGAAACATTGCATTGAAATCTAGACGAATATTTCTTATTGATTTTGCTGTATGAGGTCGTTCGTGAACACACATGCTCATCACGATCCGTTCCTAGATGGTGCAAGTGCGCTCATCAGCCATGATTTAGATATATGTGACTGCCTACAAGAAAAAGAGAACAACGTAGCTTCCCTGCAATACATAGGGGTTAATGGGACTTTGTGATAACCCTGTAGAAGTAGTGACGAAGAAACAAGCAGGAAAGCGCCCCATCTTCTATTTACAGGCGGTCATTAGTCCTTGACGTCTTATTTTCACATGCCACACATAATTATAGCTCTTTTTGATGTAAATACGTATTTGAGACAGAGCCAGATATGGGAAACAAGTGAGTACAACAGAAGTGAAAGATTTACAGTCTAAATTATTTTGAACTATAACTCCAAAATTAAATACGTCAACCAGAATTAAGTGATGTCACTTGCAGAGTGTACAACTAAAATGTATTCCCTCTTTCTCGTTCCGTGAGCAGAGGCAAGCGTGCAGTGCGGAGGGAGGAGCACAACGACCGCCGCGGGGGCGGGAGGGGGGAAGGGTGTGACAGGCAGGGAGCAGAGGCTAATAGAGATCTCGCATTACGTCTAATGTGCACGCTTTGCGCTTCGTACCGATTGCTTGCTGTAATTCACATGATAGGCGGGAGAGAAAAGTTTTGTGTCAGTGCGTATGTACGTAGACTGTTATCTTCACATGTGGTATATATTGACAGCACACCACAAAGATAAAGAAATACCCGCTCACCTGTTAGTCGCGAACTGACGGACTGTTCGCTGCAACGCTGAACAGTGGTAGATCGCCGACTATGGCAGAAGTTGCAAAAGGCACGAAACGTATAGAATTAAGTCAAAAAATTCCTAACGGAACTGTGGCTCTCAAGAAACAAGACTAAGTGGACAGACGATAGCATGTGAAATAGGACCCGCAATAATACTGGTTTGCATTTGGCTAGCTATTTCGCCGTGAGACAGAACAAATATTGGCCTTCTTACAACAAAGGAAAGCACTGATAAAGTCAGCCAAATTGCCATCCTCACGTGCACCCATTATGTTCGTATTTTCGTCTTCGCTTACTTCAACCAGTGCTTCGCTAGTCTCTTATATTTTGTACTAAAGATGGACGACTCCATCAAATCTACTTTCCGCTTCACCCCTGTAGTTTTATGAAGTTTCAACATCTGGCGGCGCCATACGTAGAATTCAAAATGGCGTCTGTAACAAGTGGTGCGTTGCAAGCAGAGAGTTGTTGTTGAGTTTCCTTCGTCGGAAAACCAGAGACTCACAGGTATTCGTAATAGATTGCAAAATGTCTGCGAAGACCTGGCGCTGAACGAAAGTAGGATTAGTCGTAGGGTGAGGCGTTTGCCATCATCGCAAATAAGGTCGCGAAACCTTGCGATCTCCCGCGGTCTGGGCGGCCGCACACAGCTGTCACGCTTCATCTGTTGCAACGAGTAGCCACTCTCATTCGAGCTGATCGACGGATCGCAGTCAAATACGCAGTCGTTCTCCAATTGGAGTACTGAAAGATGTGGGTTCCTTGGCGACTGACAGGTGACCAAAAAATAACTACGAAGAACCGTCTGCGTGGAATTGCTTGCCCGTTAAGAGGTTGATCGAGGCAATTATTTGTAAGAACAGCCACAAAGGCGATGAAACACGGGTTCATCACTTCGAACCGGAAATAAAGCAGCAGTCCATGGAGTCACGCCACACCACATCTCCTGTGAAGAACAAAGCCGCATCCTCAGACGATAAAGTCATGGCGACGGCCATTTGGGATTCTCAAGGGGTTATTCTGTTTGCTGCCCTACTTCACGGGGCAACGATCAACTTTGAACTGTGTTCTGTTACCTTCAGGAAACTGAACGAATTCAGTGTGCTCGACGCCACAAAAATGCAAACAAACTGCTCCTTCTCCAAGACAATCTAAGCCCTCACACAAGTATGCGCACCCGAGAGTACAGAACTTCGTTGGGCTGTTCCTCCTCAGCCACCGTACGGCCAGGATCTCGCACCTCCCGACATTTGTTGGGTCCAATGCCTCCGATGTCGTCCAGTAGAGTCGTACCATGTCAACATACTGCCTCTCCCAGCGAGCCCAGCGAGGTGGTGCGAGGCCGTCACATTGAACGGAAATAATGTTGAAAAATAGGGATTTGTGCCAAAAGAGTGGGGAATAATAAGGTTTAATAGAATCCTGAATAGAACCAACCTGCTTTCAGAAAAGAAACGCTGCGTTACCTATTGAACGCCCCTCGTCTATGACCATCAAATCTGCCCAACGTCGCACGGATACACAAAAGAAACCAAAAATTGTTTTCACCAAACAAAAGAAGGAAACTGCGTAGCACGATGCCTTTGCAGCTAGAATTTGCGACTAGAATTAGGGAATAACTACTGCAGGGAACTAGAAATGCTTGAGGATTTATCTAAAATTCGCTTTTGCATTCCTATGTTCTTGCCTTTCATATTAGTACAGTCATTCTTAAACAAATGAATATGACATAGTAAAGAGTAAGGCAGATGAAATAATTAAAATGTGACGTAAGATTTTAGTTATTGTTGTCAATTGCTTACGTACGTGAATGGAGCTTATTGATACTGCCGGCCTTTAACGTTAACATGTTAAGACGCACCTTCTTAAGGAGTGGTTGCTATGAATCTCGGTCCCAGGTATCGGGCATAACTATCAGCCCATATCAAACGTCAGTCACCCTATTTGCGGTAGTAACCCCCCCCCCCCCCCCAAAGAATGATTCTCCATCTGTCCCCGCTCCGATTTTACACCCCCCCCCCTCCCCCAACACCACCACCCACAATGACACGTGCCTGTAACTCTACCAAGGTGAGTTCAGCCTTGCGACGGGAAAGGATCAAAGTCAGTTGGCTCAACAGTGGACACTATGAGGAATGCTGGGATAGATGAAGAATAAACTGGAATTCAAATAGCTGAGACAGATATCTTACAAATGCAGATGACCCCATACTGGTTGCAGAAGGCTTGGCTCTGAGCACTATGGGACTGAACTGCTGAGGTCATCAGTCCCCTATAACATAGAACTACTTAAACCTAACTAACCTAAGGACATCACACACATCAATGCCCGAGGCAGGATTCGAACCTGCGACCGTAGCGGTCACGCGGCTCCAGACTGTAGCGCCTGGAACCGCACGGCCACTTCGGCCGGCCGATTGCAGAAGGTGGAAGAGAGTTAAACATCCTCTTACTCAAAGTGAAAGGAGGAAGTACAGAGGCTGATCTGAGTTAGAACGTCAAGAAAACGAAAATTATGCAACTGCACGTATCACTTCATGGCATACGGGAGGAGCAAAAATGGAGGTAATTTCTGTGATGTTGAATGCAGCTACGAAATCAAGAGACCGTTACTGTGGTGTCACTACCAGACACCACACTTGCTAGGTGGTAGCTTAAATCGGCCGCGGTCCATTAGTACATGTCGGACCCGCGTGTCGCCACTGTGTGATCGCAGACCGAGCGCCACCACACGGCAGGTCTCGAGAGACGTACGAGAACTCGCCCCAGTTGTACGACGACGTTGCTAGCGTCTATACTGACGAAGCCTTTGCTCTCATTTGCCGAGATACAGAATAGCCTTCAGCTAAGTCCATGGCTACGACCTAGCAAGGCGCCATTAGCCTTAGATAGCTTGTATTTAAAGAGTCTCACTTGTATCTCCACTATCTCCAGATGTCTCATCAAGAACGATGTATACAAAGGAAGGATTAAAAGATAAGTAGTCCAGAAGTTACGAATTTTCTTTATAGCATTCATTAAGTCTCCTGTTTCAGACCTCACTCCATCCTTCGTGAGTTAACGCGTGCATCTTGGCCGCCTCTTTCAATTAGTGTGCGTAGTGTTGGCAAGTCTGCCGACACTACAGTTACCGCTTTGAGGAGAGGGGAATTACAACTCTGGCAGTGTTTTAAGGAGTAGAGACGTAACTTTACAACAAAAATCTGTATAGTCAGTTGTGATATACGGATGTAAGACCTGAATCGCAAGAAAGGCTGAACGGCGTGGAATTGTGGTATTGGAAGAAAATTCTTAAGAGTTCCATGGAGTGAAAAGAGTATGAATACAGTAAATAAAAACCAGACTGCTGCTTAAACGGTATAATAAAGAAGCAAAAAAACAGACCTGCTTTGGGGACATTACGAGAAGACACCATTCGATAGAAAAGACGGTAATGCTGGGCAAGATCGGAGGCAGAAGAAGAGGGCGGGCAAGGATGAGATGAATCGATGGCGTCACATCAGTAATGGATTCGGAGCTTCTGCAGGAGAAAATGCAGGACTGAAGAAATCGACATGCTCTAGTTCATGGGGTCATGGAGAGTGGGAATCGACTACACAAATAGAGAGATAGAGAGAGACACTACATACCAAATTAATGCAGTTTTACTTGTTGGATTGATCCGAGAGGGCGAGCTAATGCTTGTTCATCTACCCTCTTACTTTTATCCATTTTTAACCAGGGTTATACAATGGAATAATTCCCTGCCGCATTCATTAGTATAAGTTTGGCACAACCACCTTGATTCTCAAACGCAGTTTGTAAATAGCGAGACAAACGAACGTTCATCCACTAGACAGTGGACCAAGGCAGGTAAAAGACCTGGATGTGTCAGGTTGTGTACTAGCAGAGCACCTCTGTGATGCGACTTGCATTAACTTCCTTCATCAATATTGTTTGTATTTACCATTTTGTAACGAAGCAATTATGTATACCTTTGGTATTATAGGTATTTTTAACCTACAGAACTTGCTTCAATAATTTTTGTTTAAGTTGAGTCTTTTTCAATTAGGCAGCAGGTTCCATTCGCACAGTACGATTGAATTATTTTACGATATTCTCACTAGAGGCGACTTGTTTTGTTTTAGAGGTGTTCTTTGTAGTTTAAATTCATAAATTTATTGGATGTTAGATTTTAGGCACATTTCTGATAAAATATCAGCTACAAATGATTTATGATGATTCCTTCAAAACATTAACGCAATACTGAAATTGAAAAATAAAATATGAGATTAATGAAATATAATGAAATAAAATTTTTTGATAGCAAAGGAATTACAGTGTTACGTACTGTTTCATAGTGTCGAAAGTGGGACGCTTAAAACTAAAATCATTGACACAAATCCTCAGCGAGGCGACGAGTCTATTTACGCAGACAATGGTTTAAGAACATGAGAGCTTTCTAAAAACATGGTCAGCGTCCAAAAAGCATTACGTAGAGTGGAAAAAAATGTAATATCGGAAAGTGTGAACATATTGGATTGAGACTGATAAAGAGAAGGTTACAAGTGTTGGAAGCCAATAAAGACCTGTTTGCATCCCATCTACTGGCCAGTGACGAAACGTGAATATACAGGGTTGTGCTAAACAGTCTGAATAGCACGTAATGCTGTTGCAGGGTAAGATGTGCTGATAAATAATTCGATACGTTGCGCCGTGTCCGAGTAAAAGACAATGGAAATCAGGCCGTTGCAACTTGAGCACGCAAATTCAAGAGGCCCGCCAGAGACAGTGTCGCCAAACATGATCGTTTGTTTCCCGAATACCGAGCAATAGAGCAACACAATAATTGGACACGGGACGGCAGTAAGGATCGAACCAGAGCCGAAGGCTGAGTAGTCTCGAATGTTGGCTTCCTTGCTATAACAACTGATACCAGCTGCATCTGGCGGGCCGCTTGAATTTGTGCGCTCAAGGACCTTCAGTGCTTGCTATTTCTGAAACGGCGCAACGTATCGAGTTCTTTTCTTAACAACTATTTCTCAACTCAGCCTACACTGAAACACCCTCAAAAGATTTTCAGACTGCATCCGACCACCCTGTATATAATCCAGAATGAGAAAGGTCCAGGTACATGCGACGCATCACCTTCCGAATACTAAACAAATGTAAGAGGTAGCCATCGGCAAAAAAATTCATAATTACTATTTTTGGAATGATAAGGACGCAGTTCTTGATTTTCTGTAATGCCGCTGTTCGTAAATAGCGAGGGACACGTTCACCTTTTACAAGCATAAAGTCGTCACTACCACGAAGAGATTACACAAGAACACGGAAGCGGTTCAAATTCACAATGGTAATGCCAAACCGCACGAATCTTTGGCAGCTAATCTGGCACCTTCTTAGACTGGATCAAGATCCCTTACGCTTCGCACAGTGCAGATGTGACACCCTCCGACTTCTACAGGTTGGACCCGTGGAAGACAGTCTTCAGCGTCTCAAATTGATAATACTGGTGACATAAAGTGGCTGTGAAGACGTAGATACAACAGTTTGCACTCGACTTCTTGTGACGAGGATTACAGAATCGGCTTAAACGGCGATGCTCTGTCACTACATTTAAAATAGTGGCTGTTCTGAGTAGCTTCATTGTATACATGATCACTAACTTTAACAGCATAAGCATTTCGAATGATGTGACGGTACACAGGGTTTCACTGCAGTCCTCGTCCTTCGCTTTATTGCTGACTGATGATGGCGGCATGATGTGTTCCCAGCTGGACAGACAGCCGAGTGGCGGCACACACTGGACGTCAACGTCCTGGGGCTGTCCGTCTGCACGAGGGAGGCCGTCCAGAGCATGCTGGACAGGGGGGTCGACGACGGCTTCGTCATCCACATATGCAGGTAGACCTCAAAGCGCCTATAGCAATACTTTTTCGTCTTGTGAGTCTGTGTAGAGGTATTCTTAAAAATACAGCCATTCAGCATGTGACTGTCAGGGAAGATGCTTTATTGGGCTTCTTAGCTTCCGATAAACGTTGACATCAGCTACCGTGTGAGAATCATTCTTTCGGGTACATCAAAACCGCCCTATGCTCGAATTCTGCACTGACACCTGCGATAGCTCTGACATGAAGATCATTTCATGAGATACCTTAGGGAGGAAGTAATAAGTTTCTTGACAGTTCTTGGATTACAGTACTCCTCTTCATCATGTAGCAAATGTATGTAGCAATGTACAATGAGATTGGTTCAGAATTCTCCAGTGCCGTGCTGTTTATTGCGATTCTCAAGGAATAATCCACATAGATTAGGTGGGAAAACGTGGAACCGAACCTGAACCTTATTATACTTCATTCCCGGATCGTTTTACACTTGTGTTGGCTGACGGAAAACCTAGGCTGGCACACAAAAAAGTGCTCTTTCACCAGTATAATGCTCCATCCCACACATCAGTGATAATGGTGTAACTGGGCTTTGAACTGCTTCCTCATTCGCTTTGCACACGAAGCTCAGCTCCAAGTTACTTTTTTCGGTACCATAACTGGAAAGTTTGGTTTGCTGGGGAGGAATTCTCAACAAATGAAAACGTTACAGCCGCAGTCAACGAGTATTTCGAAGAGTCTGACAGAACCTATTTCTATTGATGGGATGAAACAGCTGGCAGATCGCTGGACCAAGTGTGTTTCCCTCATAGGAGACAACGTCTAGAAGTAAGGTGAGTTGTTTAACGAGCAACTTTTTTCCATGATTTTTCACTACACTTAGTAAACCAACTTCGTATTACCACACAGCTTAAAATAAATTGTTGCATTACGCCTCATTTGACGCCTACTGTTAGGTTGCAGATATTTGTAATCTTGTACTCTGTTTTTTTTTTTTAGACCTATCATAACTATTTCGGTTTTTTACGTTCACCAAGTTATCAGAGCAGAAAAATGTACATATTTAAATATACTTTTTTCAGGATTTGTAGATTATCTACCCAGCTATATAACTAGAAACGATTTTTCGTGGTATAAAAATTGAATATTGCTTTGAAAAACCACAAGCAATGTCATCTCGTAAGTACACTTTTGCAAATTTTCGTGCAGGGTTATAAACGTGCGTGATACTTTTCCTGTTATGCTTAGTTTTACACTCATTTAGCTTTCATTATTAGAAGACTAGGTACTTTCTTTACAATTTGGACAGTACAATTTCAGGTGATGATATCACTGTGTACTGTCGTTGAAAAATAATAAAATGATTTCCGTTTTATGAATACCCTTTTCTCGAAGTATTGGTACATATTTATAGCTGCTAAAAGAACAAACACTACCTCACTTGTTACAAACAATGTAGTGTTTACCCAGCTTAAGATAACACTTGAAGATTTGCAGTTGGTGCAAAATTGAACAACTGCGCAATTTACAAGATTCTGTTTTGTTGTTGTTGGGCGTTTTCGTTGCCGAATTTCCAATCAACGTCTCACGTTTCGAGAATGGCTAGAAGTTCTTGTATTTTTGCGTGTTTATTAACGAACATGAAAGCTGACTCTCATCTCCACAGTCTACACTGGTGTCCAAAATTAAAGCAACAAACCACTATTTTCCCGTCCCGTGCCTAATTCACGATATAATCATACAAAATGTCGACAGATGTCCGTACAATCATGATCTGCATAAAAGATAGCATTCCGGTCAACGGACAAGCACGCCAACGTTGACGTCAGAACACCCATCAAACGAGGTAGTATTTGTCGAGTTGTCCAACATCCACGGTCGTGGTGTACACTGCCACAGACGGTGCAGGGCGGCACAGAGAAGTCGCCAATCAGACTCTCTGCAGTGGAGAGCCGTACAAAGAATGGAAGCAGGACAGTCGCAAACTAATGTACCCCGATGGCTTAATGTGAATCGTTCTCTTGTTTACAGATATCGAAACTGTATCCCGATGATCAGGGCGGGGCCGACCACGTGTAATATCAGAAAGAGAGAACCATTATTTGGCTGTAAGAGCACGACGGACCGCCTTAGTAGCGCATGGCAGCTGGCGTCTGACATCGCTGCACCCGCTGGACGTGTTGTAGCGAGGCAAACGCTGTGTAGAAGGCTACAGCACAGAGGCCTTTACTGTCTGAGATCTGCTGTATGTGTTCCTCTGACGTGTCATCTCAGAAGAGCCATGAACATGCCACAGTTGGCCAATGTTCTTTTCACAGATGAGTCCCGTTTTTGTCTGGAGAGTGATTATCGACGCAGACGCATCTGGAGGGAACGTGGAACTCATTTTCGGAATCCAAACATTGAGGAAAGACAGTGGTATCGAGGAGGATTCCTAATGCTGTGGGCAGGGATTACGCTGACTACTCGAACATCTCTTCATTAAATTGTACGAGTGAACAGGCAATGTTTATCTGATGTCAGTTATCGCGATGAGAACTTGGGACCTCATGTGCAGTTCTTGCGAGGTGCTGTGGGCCCATACCTCGCACTGATGGATGACAGTGCTCGACCTTCAAAGCACGGATGATTGATATTCTTTTGGAAGCGGATAATACTGCTCGCTCCCCAAATTTGAATCCCATCGAACATGTCTGGCATGCGCTAGGAAGACAGGTTGTATCACGTCAGCATCCACCAACCACTCTCCAAAGCTTCCGAGCAGCTCTGCAGGAAAAAATGGCGTTATTGCCTCAACATGAGACTGATGACATCATTCACAGCATCGCCACTCTTAGTCAGACATATATTGCAGCCAGAGGTGGTAACACCCCATGCTAAGTACATTAACCAGTTGTCGGAATGTGTGTGAAAATGCTTTAAGTTGGAAAAAACGAAGAACATCTTTGTCTACCGTTATAAATGGTGCAGTTGTTTACGTTCTATATTTTTTACGTTGTTTCTACTTTACTGTCACCTGTTTATATTGTTTTGTTGCAAAATTAATGCAATCTTGCACTATTTCCGTTTGTTGCTTGGATTTTGGACACCGGTGTAGATAAGACGTTTGATTGTCAGAAGAAAATATTTGCATTATATCCGGTTTTCCCGATTGAAGGAATCGTTGCAACGGGTCTATTTTCTCTTCCCTTTAAAATACAACGTCTATGAAAGAAAGTAATGTAGCATTCTGTTACGATGTAGAATTCTCGTGCTTCTAAGGAAAGACGAAAATTCGCATTGTGCGAGACGGTGTGGTGGGTAAAAAAGGCGGACTTTTGGATTTCAGACCCCCGTCCAGCGATCCGCATGGAAATTTCCTGTGGTTTCTTTGTTTATTTTAAGGCCCAAGCCAGAATAATTCCTTCAGGGTCACCACCGTTGATTTCCTAACATGATCATTGTTAAACTGAACTAGTGTTTGTCCTAGTAACCCCGATATCGACGGAGCATTAAAACTTCTTCGCCTAGACCTGACGAAGTGCATTTCAGATGGTTTCAAGTCCGCAACATAGAGAAGACTTTAATGCGAGTCACCGTCTCTGTCCTGTGTAAGACCATTTAGTAAAAAAGAGAAAAAAAAATTATGGTATACTTTTTTGTGTTCACTCGGACTATAGAAACGAAGGCACTCAGTTATTGTAACCTACAGATCTTCATAACCTACTCTCTGTAGAGCTCCATGCATTTTGCTGTATCTGTGTACTAACGCATCATGTGCCAAAACCACTGCCCAGTAGTGATAAAACTGTGACTTGCTCACTGTTACGACCAATAACATGCTGCAGAGTTGAAACCAACATTAGTAATACTCATCAACGAAAAATTCCGCGGAGGAACTAAATGTACAGCACCTCTGGTGTATCAGTTCCTGCACATGTCGAATCTATCAAACATTCTCCTCACACGTAACCCTCTGTTTCATTCCTATGGTTGGTAGGGAGGAACCTGGAAATTCTTCAGTATCACACTGAAGTTTATGTATTTTAAGGATAGAAAATAATGATAAATACAGACTTGTGTTCATAAGGGTCCCGTCACTTCAGTGCTAGTACTACCCCTTCTAATTTCGTGTGATTATGTGTGATAGCAGTAAATGACATGATGGCAACGGTGTGGTATCGCCGAATAAGTGAATTAAATTAGCCTTGCCAATGACAGTCCCCAGCTGCGGTAGTCCCCAAGCTGTGACGATACTCCACTCTAAATTGACCAAGATCGGTGACTGGAGACTAATTCTAGGAAGAGTAGAACAACCGCGCACTGATAATACTTTTATTATAAAAACAACTACCAAAGATACAATGCAAAGTGAACATTCACTGAGACAGAACGTTAACTCCAACTCACTAACCTAAATTGGAGATTCGCAAATCGTTCATGACGTGACTCGAAATCGCGTCCCCGCTAATACGACGGAAGCACTTAAGCGGCCGACACTGATTAACATCGAAGTTACGGAAGCCTCTAGCCTTACTGGCACTGACAATGAAGGGCACTGCGATCAAAGAAATGGAACTTAATACACATACTGTTAAAAGAGTTCCTATGTGCCGAGCCGTGGTGCGTATATCGCTGAATTCAATTCTGTGAAGAACAATTCTGCAGCGATTATCTGGGACCTACTGCCAGTGGTCGCAGAGACAAAGTGCGTTGCGTAGCTGAAAATTCTGACTACACAGAGGACGTCAAATGGCGTCTGCAACCTCCTGGGGTCGAGGCCACTTCCGTCTAATGCTGGACACGAATTAAGAATTCTACTTCCTTATAAGCCAGGAGCAGAGACATTTCATAAATGTAAGGTCGTAAAGAAGCACTCTGTAATGACTTCGTCTCCCCGAAGGAGCACAGGTACGTACCTCTGCTCACAGAGAGACGAATGATGGCGATCCTATTGGCAACATCAGCACATTCGAATCTAATGCTGCGACAGTTCTCTGACGCCTCGCCAGCAATGTCTCAAAACGGTATCCACCTAAGTTTTTCACTCACCGACGCTCACCAGAGAGCTCTCAAAATCGCTTTGTAGCCAAATATATCCTACCGACACCACCAAGAGACGCCCCCCGCCAGAAGCGTCCAGTTAGTAAACCTCCCGTCGTTAGTGTGTATTCTCCTTACAGCCATTCACAGCCCCCACTACAAATTGAGTACCTTCCACTCTACACATCAAGAAGCTATCAGTCAACGTGTTACAGCTCATGTTTAGCTCAATAGAAACTTCTAGAACATATTATGACCCCTCCTCCATCTGCAATTGAACTAACCAAATTCGTTTCTGTGTCTTTTAGCAGGAATGTGGCTTGGCCTTCTCATAAAAACTTCTTTCGGCCGTTAGCACGCATTTGCGGCAGGCATTCCACGTATAAAAGGCTGTTCATGGCACTCTCTACAATCTCATGCTTTCAGCATCATCTTGCCTAAGCCTCCTAAGCGACCACAACCAATCACGAGAAGCTCTTTTCCACTGGCCTCACGAAGAGGCGACAGTCCTGGGCTGTAAACTACCAGCATTCTCCTTTTAGATCTATGAAACTGGCTTCCCAGCAGCCCTTGTTCCATGTCGATCACAGGGACCATGAAGTCCCACTTTCGTCTTTCTGTCAGAAAATTACACTTTCAGTTATCATCTCCACAGAAATGTTAGTATGAGGCTACCCAGTATCAACCAAGAAACGATTAATTATTCTATAGTTCCCGCCCCCTAAAAAATGCGATCCCCTACTAAGTAAATGAAATACGAATTGTCAAAATTATTCATGTTTGGTGGTTAAATCTTGCCGACTTACACAGTGTATAATCTGTATCCATATAGTACAGGCAGTACAAGTTTGTTTCTTTTTCTTGTTTCCAGTATAGCTGGCCACATCATGCCATTCGATCCATTGTGCTCGATGTACCACGCCAGCAAACATGCTGTCAGGGCTCTGCTTGAAGGACTGAGGATGGACCTGGTTGCCAGGAACAGCAAGATAGGGTGTGGGGTAAGTTTCAAATGCATTATGTTGTTACGTTTCGAAGCCTCCGAGCAGGACCGGTGTTTCATAATTTTGTGATTACGTAAATACACTTTTCAATCATACAGAATTTTCCAGTCTGGTAAACACACAGTTCAAACAAGTATATATAAATTGCAGGAAAGAGAATGGATTGAACAGAACGTTAAAAAGCAAATTATAAGTATCCAGGCTTCGTGATAGAAATAGGAAGTTAAGTAAAGAAACCATTGCTAACACAATCTCACAGATGAATTCTCCACTATGGAGCAGACTGTGTGCCCCTCTTAAACTTGCTGTCTGTCTGATGCAGTGCTCTGAGTTTTTGACTCCAACCTGAAACCTTGACTTCGGTAGCAAGACTCCTACTGGCTGACTTACCCACACAGAACCCGTCTTCTTACTTCCGCAGTCGCTCTGCCTCCCTTCACTCCGTCCTGCGCTCCAACCTTCACAGAAGCTCTCCATGGGCACCTTGGTTCACTGTCCTTCTTGAAAGAATGAATATGGGAAGAAATGCAATGAAGTAATCCCCTGTTGTCGCATTTATCTAGTATATAAGATTTTCAAATATTAAAGTCGTGTAACAGTAATTGTTTATTCCGTGCTTGGAATCCACAAATAATCCGAATTTTCAGGCCTAGTAAGATAAAGACGCTGCTCAGCAATTAGACTTGCAGCGAGGAATTGACCATTTTACCTGCCATGCTGAAATCAGTCGTGCATGAAGGCGAAAGTGTGCCGACATGACTTGTCAGTTTGCAGTTGAGGCTGCGTGGTGCCGCGTGGCTGTTGACAGACATCTGGTGGCTTTTATCTTCGTATTTCTCTGTAGCCGGCCGCGGCTTTACAAGCAACACTGAGAACAGTTCAATACACATCATGTGCGATGTTTTCTCAGTAATCGTTCTGCAGGAGAAACGGTCACTCGACATTGGCACAGAGCTGCTGTCCCATCCAAATCGATCGTTTCCTGTCGCCCAGAGTACATATGGTGAATTTTATCTGCAGTAATTTAACTGAATGGGTGATATCCAAGCTATATTTTGGCAGTTGTAGGTCAGTTAACAAGAACACAGTCGGAAAAGTGGACTGAAAGAAGAACCATACGACACTGAAAGGAAGCTGAGAATGTCACAAAATGACAGCAGATCTTTGGATGAATGCAAGACTCAATCAAAACTGAATAGGAGACAGACTGAAATGTTCCCTGAACGCTAAATCAGAGTGCCCACTCTGAAACACAGTCACCTCTTCACTTTCAATGCCCTCAGATCAAACAATTCCATCCCCTCGATGGCCCGTGCTCAGGAGTTTTCTTCTTCTTCCCCCCAATATTGCTTTTGATGGCACTGAATTTTCCATACTGTCACCATGTTAATGGTGGGCTCATTTCCACAGTAGCACAATAAAGGGCAGAAATTAAGTAGCTCCACCCTGTCATTCGACGTTACAGGCTGCCAACCACTTCGATCCCACTCCAGAGAATAACTCCACGGCGACCAGTATCGAGACAAGATGGTCCCATGGCAGTCTCAATAAACTCGAGGCACCAATCACAGTCTGCATCAAGTTCCCTACATACTCACACGCCAGCTTTTCGTGAATGCGTCCAAGTTTCTGTTCTGTGCATTGAAGAGTCGCCAACATGGCACCAGCTCAACAGAAGGTCCGTTAGCTTCTACTGGGAAGGCCTTTAAGGTTCCCACAAACGTTTATCAGGTACTTGAAAACTCGGTGTCATCCATTAGTTGTCTCAGCCTTTTAATGGGATACTCATTTCAGAGTGAAGTGAAACACAACTACCATTTTTCAGTGACTGCCGGGGAAGTCTTGAAATTCCTGATAATAAAGCGTGGCTTAACTGGAAGCCTATTGCTCAGAGCGTTGCATAATTTTTAGTACACACAAGAGGTCGTCACTTCATCGCTATTCAGATGTACTTCTGTGTAATTACATCTGTAATATCTTACATAGAATAAAAGGAACCTCAGTGTTGTAAATATTTTATTAACTTATCTTCAAAGCTAAATGCTTCGTGGGATGATAATCATTGAACACCATTTTGTAAATGAAGTCTGGTTTACTGCATTCTTTCTATTTTACATCACGTTATATCTAACTGTAAACGGCATGGATTCACGTATTTTACATACCACTTCGCTATGTTCCAAAGCCCTTTCCCTCTCACCTCCTGTCTATTCTCTACAGTTGGTGTTTTTATGCTTTTGTTTCCTAACAGGGAGTCTGCCGATTGTCAAATGACGGTATGTTCGTATGCTGCTCCTGTGTGAACGATTTTTTGAATGTGAAATATAAAACTTTGGATTTCGTTGTGCTGTCTTCAATTGCCACACCAGACTGATCAATAAGAGACTGAATGGACGCCTTAGATCCGCTTAGCAGGTTCTATGCAAGATCTTTCGCTAAGGTGTGACGTTGGTAGTTGTTGTATGCTTAGCGCACAGAACTTTTCACAGACGCACTTGTCATCATTTGTGTGTCCCCTTCTGAACCTAGGGTACAGTAGGCTCTGCTTACTCAGCATCTGGGCCGGCCGAAGTGGCCGAGCGGTTCTAGACGCTACAGTCCGGAACCGCGCGACCGCTACGGTCGCAGGTTCGAATCCCGCTCGAGCATGAATGTGTGGCATGTCCTTAGGTTAGTTAGGTTTAAGTAGTTCTGAGTTCTTGGGGACTGATGACCTCAGAAGTTAAGTCCCATTGTGCTCAGAGCCATCTGAACCATCAGCATCCGGCAAATTCCGTTGTTAAACCATGGTGGGTCTTTTCCATCCTTTATCCACTTACTAGGCACGCACCAGTTCAGATCACAATTTGCAGTCTGCTTAAACTTTTCCCACAATTCATCCACATCCATCTTACTGGAACTAAGTGATGCCAATTCACTGCCTAAGTGAGATTTTACTATCTGCTTACCTGCTCTATCCAGCAGAAACACCCTTCTAGCCTTCTTGACATTTGTTAACTTTCGTTATCATAGTTGCTACAATGAAATGGTTCAAATGGCTCTGAGCACTATGGGACTCAACTGCTGAGGTCATTAGTCCCCTAGAACTTAGAACTAGTTAAACCTAACTAACCTAAGGACATCACAAACATCCATGCCCGAGGCAGGATTCGAACCTGCGACCGTAGCGGTCTTGCGGTTCCAGACTGCAGCGCCTTTAACCGCACGGCCACTTCGGCCGGCTGCTACAATGACATCATAACCGCTTCTCCTCGTTTGTATGCTGACATTGTCGATAAGGTGCGGCCTATTTGCAGCTACAAGGCCTAAGGATTTCCATCGCTTGTGGGCTGCCTAGCTAGCAGCTCAAGACAATTTTCAGAAAATCTCTTCAAAAGTATTTCACATGACTGACGTTTTGTAACCCCCACAATGAATGCATAGACATCCCAACCTATACTTGGCAGGTTAAAGTTGCCTCCAACTAGTATTGCTTGATCTTGGTATTTACGCGGTAAAGACCGTAGATTTTCTTTGAGTCATTCTAGAACTGTCAAAGCGGAATGAGGCGGTCGTTAAAAAGTCCAACATTGAACATAGATTCACCTACACCTGTTATATTCGACCAGGTGACTTCACTGTTACAGTCAGCTTCGACCTCAAAAAAAAGGTTTAAATGGCTCTGAGCACTATGGGACTCAACTGCTGTGGTCATAAGTCCCCTAGAACTTAGAACTACTTAAACCTAACTAACCTAAGGACATCACACACATCCATGCCCGAGGCAGGATTCGAACCTGCGACCGTAGCAGTCGCACGGTTCCGGACTGCGCGCCTAGAACCGCGAGACCACCGCGGCCGGCGCTTCGACCTCAAAAGAGACAATATTTTTGCCAACTGAAATGAACACTCCCACTCATATGGCCCATAATCTGTCTTTACGATATACGTTCCACGAGTCGCTAAATATCTCAGAGCTTTCCACTTCGGGTTTCAGCCAGCTCTCGGTCCAGAGAATAATTTGAGGGCGACAACTCTCTTGGAGGGCAGTAAATTTGGGAACTTTATTACGAATACGTCGACAGTTTACTGATAAAATTGTGACAGTCGAAATGGCTCTACTCTGAAGTCAGTTTGACTCCCCTTTCTGTGGATCTACTGACGAGTGTTCATCAGAGACCTTAGCCTACCATCTAGCCAAAAAACCCTCATGTGAACTCCACAAGTACTCTGCTGAGCAACTGCTTCGTTTGTGTTGTGCACCCCTGACCTGTTAAGGAGTGTCCTACAAATCCCCACACAATAATGCAGGTCTAGAAATCTGCAGCCAAGATCGTCACAGAGTCGACGAAGAATTTGGTTGAGATCCCCCACTCGGCTCCAAATTAAAGAACACCGACCAGCTCTGGGAACGATGTTGCAAATTGCTAGCTCTGCTTGCACCCCACACACGAGTCCAGCAGTTTCCACCATCCCCGCCAGATGGCTGTACGAACTGAGGATCGCTTCAGGATCCATGCGACAGGCATCGCTGGTGCTGACGTGAGCCACAACTTGCAGACGATTGCAACATCACGCTCTGTAGCCACAGGCAAGGCCGCCTCCAGATCTCGGATGAGGACGCCCCAGCAGACATACTGAGGGCACATTGGATTTCTTTCCAGCCCTGAACGCTATCTGTCGAATGGGCTCCATAACGCGCCTAACATTACAGCTCCCAATAACCAATAAACAGCTCCCCCTGCTCGGGCACTGCTGAAGGAGCGTCCACCTGTCCACTCACAGGGTGAATGGGCGAGGCCAGGCTGCCAGTCTCCACATAGGCCCTTCACCTCATGCGACGTGACAGCGTTACTACCCGCCACTCACCCTCTGTGACGGCGAAACAGAGCCCATGGGCTGAACAAGTGACACCTGAGGTGTCCCATGTGACGTGCAAGACTCGTGATGTATCATCAATGGTCGCTGCTGCGTTCAAGAGCTACGTTACTGGCTGTTCAGTGAGCAACTATTGCGCTGATGACTGGATGAAATAACATTTACAAAAGCGCGAGATTAACCCTCTTAAACATAGAAACGCACGAAATTTACTAAATACACTACGTGGACGCACTCGTAATACGTACGTCACGTCATAGGAGAAACAATTTTGGATACTTCGTCAGTACGACGATTAAAGTACTAGTGGTCGATTGCTAGTTGTATCAATGGTCCCTTGAAAGCCTCTCTGTGTATCTAAAATCCCAATCGTCCAAAACATAAATTAATGTGTACACAGGGTCCAGGGTCCGGAATGTAAACTCACGTCCTAGCATTGATGTTCAAAATGTTCAAATGTGTGTGAAATCTTATGGGACTTAACTGCTAAGGTCATCAGTCCCTAAGCTTAGACACTACTTAATCTAAATTATCCTAAGGACAAACACACACACCCATACCCGAGGGAGGACTCGAAGCTCCGCCGGGACCAGCTGCACAGCCCATGACTGCAGCGCCCCAAACCTCTCGGCTAATCCCGCCCGGTCGGCATTGATGTCTCCAGCAGGCAAGGCACAGGTATTGCTGCAAACTGGAAGATCGGCCTGATCTCTAGTTGCAGCAGGCAGGTCAGAACACCCACGGTGCAAGTCGGCTGTTCTCAGTTTCTGGACCTTTCGTGATACCGAGAAGATTATTTTGGACCTGATCTGTGTCTCAGGTTGAATCAGAATGTCGTATCGTGCATGATACTGCTGCTTATGAGTCATCAGTTTTCCAATTCGACTGCAGCTGCAAGTGATGCAGCAGTATGCGTTGTGGTTCCAGCTCACGGCAGCTGCAGAGCTATAAAGGTCATTTAACCTTCCCGTCTATATTTATACAGTTGGTGTAGGAGGTAAATTGTGCAGAGCGAAAATGCGTCCAAATTCCGAATAAAGGCCTCAATACAGTTCTGCCTAAATTGTGCCGGGAAAAGTTTGGTCTTAATACAGCACGCGGGAGGTTGGATTAACCACATTCAGTGAGTGGTCCCTCCCTGCTAAGCATCATGCGGATGAGCTAAGTTAAGAGGAGTACTTTTACACCGGCAGTGGCGATGGAACAGTGTGTTTTCATTGTGATGGTGTTTTAAAGCGTGAAAAACGATGATCCGAGGACAGCACAGACTCTGTGGTTCTCCAAATGTATGTTTGGGATTCGTGTGAAGGACACTGACTCTGTGGATGCTATCTGTCGACCGAAACAGGCGATAATTACTGCAAACGATGTGTGAAATATTAAACCAGAGGCAGATATTCTGAATAAAGCAACGAGGATATCCGTCTGTGCAAAATTTGCTTCCAAGACGAGGGCAGCGCAATGTTCCATTGACGTCGACATGCTATCACCTGTGTTAAACGTGCATTGTGCACTCTTCATTTCCTCCAATGTTGCATGTTTCTTTTTTGCAAGATGTTAAACTTCACAGTTCACCTAACTGATATCTAACTGTTGTAATGCGCAATAAATGTATTTTTTTGTAAGCAAGTTCACTTAATTCATAACCCTGCCCACGAGCTAAATTACGTGTTTATACATACCCACTGAAAACAGCTGTACGGAGTGTCTGAATTATATACAGCAACGCTCAGACTTTGAGGTAGGGACCTGATTTGGAAATCCATATAAGCAAGCAGTATTAACATCGCCACCGGTGTATGGTGCTATTGTTACACATGCCGGTGGGCTTGCTGAAGTGCTATATACCCGAACTTTATGACGCATTACAGGTAGAGTGACATAGTTTGAGAGCACTATGTCAGCAGTATCGGCTTGTTGTTGATCGTTAACACCGCTGCGGTTTCACCTTCCTGCTGCAGTCAAATCGTTTACAGCACATGAGAACTGGGTAACACATGACAATTTATCATCAACCACTTACAGCAGGTTCCGCTCACTGTATTCGAGCGCACAGTCCGGTAATGTGTCTCCTGCTCTTGCACGCTGTGTCTCCAATGCTGCTAGCGTTGGGTCGGAAGCCCCTCCGCTGTTTGTCTACTGGATTAAAGGAAACCGATAACTACTATATTCTGCCCGCATGCTATTATAATAAGATTCTCGGACTCCAAAATAAGCGGAAGCGTTATTCTCCGCAGTACCGTCGGTGGTACGGTCTGTACGTCGCTATTTGGTACTCTGTCACACAAATCGCGGAATTTACCATTAAATTACGCCGTTACGTTATTATTGGCCAGCATTTATTTTCTTCCGGCATATTAGACGAAGCCGTTAGTTTACACACAGCGCAAGTATCCTGCCTCACGAAACTGCACTATAAATCTGCATTAACGGAACCAGCTTGCTTCGGCAGTTCTGTAAAGTTGTTGCAGTGCAGAGCGTTGGATGTTCTAGGGGACATGTTGCATATAAGCGACACGTAGGGTTGTGCTATACGATAAGAGTGTTTAATATGGATGACCTCCAAATGTAGAGTAAAAGTTATGTTTCATATATGTGTCAAATCAGAAGTCCAGAAGCAGGCAACGTTATTAGTAGCCAGCTTATAGGTTTTACGAAGTGACCACGCACGTGGCTGAACATGGTCGTGTGTTTGATATCTGTGCAACACAGTGTAGGTAATAACTTGATGTCTCTTCAACTACTCTGTTATGGAATATAATTACGTTATATGGGCAGCTACTGGAAATTCCGCACTACTATTGCTGCTGTACTCACATTATTTCCCGTGTAGTGTGGCTCTGTTGTCTTCAGAGCGGCACCGTCATACTGCTACACTGCGATGTTGAGGTACGTGCCTCATAATATTTGCAGCTGTTTTGTGTAAGCTTTCCTTATTGGAAGTCCTAGTATGGATGATGTGGGAGAGGGTTTCAATTAAGCGTATATTCTAGCTGAGGCAGCATCATGGGCTGCTAGAACCTATGGTTGCGATCCACTAATTTCTTTTTAGAACATGACGACTTCCACATCTACATATCTGTACGTTATAGATAATAGCATCTCATTAATACGTGTTGTGGCATTTGTTTAGTCTTGTTTAGTCTTTATAGCAATGGAGTGAATTCATACGAAGCGTACCAATTCGAATACTCGTCGCGATTTTGTTTGTGTTTCGATAATCATGTGTTTTAGTGAATTATACAGAAATCTTAGATGCGGCAGTATTTAATCTGTGCTTGCGAAGTGCGAGGCGCCTCGCAGTATATTATAGTACACATTTTTTTTTCCCGAGGTTCAACTCTGACATTATCTTTGGAATCGTCACATATCCCAGTGTTACCTTATTTCGTTGTATGTTTTTGTAAGCTGTACATTTTCTTCTGTCACCAAAGTAATATTTTTTGTAGTAAAAAAAATTGTTCTTTGCTTCCTTTCCTAATAAGACAATTATGTTACAAATATGTTTGTGGTAGTGTAGATAGTTACTGATTTCTATTTTCGCAAGGCGTATTTTGCGGAAATGCAACTGTAAAGATCGAATACTCGCAGTAAGTATTTAACAACGTGAACAGGTGGTCATTAACTCTGGCAATACCAAGCCATTTTCAGTAACGTGTATTACCAAGGGGGACAGGCGTACTTTGTGCCAATCACAAAAAAATTAAAAATAAATAAAATTCATTAATTGTACTTGAATTACATTAGTGACATACTCCTGGAAGACCTATTGATGGATAATTAGGATCCAGAACATGAACATTTCTTTTAAAACTGTTTTTAGAAATTCGTTTTACATCTTTCAGTTGAGTTTAGGAAGTCTAATTATTTGGAGAAAAATTAGTAGTAAAAGTCGTTAAAGTACTATTGAAGTACACTACACTAGAATTTAAAAAATATCATACAATATAAAATAGTATAAAAATATATAATATAATATTAACAAATATAAACTTAAGGTAATGTACAAATAGTTTAGGTACATAATATAGTTTTTTGACAAGATTTATTCACCACTTTTTTCGGAATCTACTCACACTTTGAACATACAACAGTTTTTTTGCTCTGTTTGTCACAAGAGTATCTGTTATAATTGTTGCAGATTATTGTTGTTTTGTTAACTTTGTTGTACTTTTCCGCTTTTGAATGGCTTACACTAACACACAAACGACATCTACCTTTACCTCCATGAGCTTTCTTTGCACCGAACTTCTGCTTGATTTTCCGTCCGAGAATACCCTCCATACTTGAAATTACAGGCTTTGGCAGTCCTGCAATATTTGTAACCCTTTCTTCAACGTATGGTTTCATGAGCAGTAGTCCCAGTTGTTGAAGAAATGGTCGTCGCTTATTACGTTTTTTTCTTATTCCTACCTGGGTAGTTCTACAAAAATAGTGTATAATTTACCGCTGCTATGTCCACATGAGTACAGAAAACACCTCTCAGTTGAATATTTCCCTATCATTTGATCTATCGTGTCAACGCCATCTTTAGTGTCATTATAATGTAAATTTATAATTGTTTTCTACTTAGTGTCAGTAGGTGAACCCACAGCAGATTCAGTGTCTATTTGAATGCCAACGTAGCATATATTTTCCTGCAGCTATAGGCCTGAATAGGTTAGTTTTACGACATCGAATTTTAAAGCCTAATTCCTAAAATGATGACTTTTGATCTTTACCTTGGGGTGCATACTTCAGACTTTTGTCATTAATTTAACGACTGTACATTTGTGGAAATTAACTTGTTGTGTCGGCAGACTTGCCAACACTACGCACACTAATTGAAAGAGGCGGCCAAGATGCACGCGCTAACTCACAAAGGATGGAGTGAGGTCTGAAACAGGAGACTTAATGAATTCTATAAAGAAAATACGTAACTTCTGGACTACTTAACTTTTAATCCTTTCTCTGTATACATCGTTCTTGATGAGACATCTGGAGATTGTGGCGATACCAGTGAGACTCTTTAGATACAAGCAATCTAAGGCTAATGGCGCCTTGCTAGGTTGTAGACATGAACTTAGCTGAAGGCTATTCTAACTGTCTCTCGGCAAATGAGAGCAAAGGCTTCGTCCGTATAGTCGCTAGCAACGTCGTCGTACAACTGGGGCGAGTTCTCGTACGTCTCTCGAGACCTGCCGTGTGGTGGCGCTCGGTCTGCGATCACACAGTGGCGACACGCGGGTCCGACATGTACTAATGGACCGCGGCCGATTTAAGCTACCACCTAGCAAGTGTGGTGTCTGGCGGTGACACCACATAAACACCACATAACTCACACTTTCTTTTACACTGCAGTATTGCAATATTGCCACATCAGACAGAATTTTAACCTCTAATAGAAATGTAAATTTTGCATTTTTCTTGCTGCTGCTGTTTTTTAATTGACACTGGAGCCATCTATTGGCGTGGTGCATAGATCGAACTATGGTCTCGATTTTACAGTGCAGTATTCTGCTGGTGATTGGAGGAATTAGGATTTGCAATTATTTCGCGTTTTCTGGGTTTGTGTAGTAGCATTTAAGCTACAGATCGCTTTCAACAAATACGAATTTTTAATTTGTTATTTATATTTTCGAAGCAAATGTTGATTTTTAATTATTTACAGAAGAAATATCGATTTTTCATGCAGCCATCTGGTAAGTAACAGGAGCAAGTAGGATGTGAAAATGGAATTGCTGTTACTTATGTTTTCAGACCTTGTGGGACAGTATTTAAAGTAAAAATCTCATTTTCAGTGAATAAGAATTTGTAATTCGTTACTTATATTTTAGAGCAAATGTTGATTTTTATTTGTGAATTAAGAAGTATGCAATTTACTTGTTCCAGTATTCCACGGCAAATGATACTTAGCTACCAACGTGAGGACTGGTATAGGCAGTCCTTAAACCAATATTTGGAAGTTAGTGATGAAAAAATAGCTGCAGAGTGGAAGTCAAGGTTTGCGGAATGTTGGAGAGTGGTGTAGCGGGATGTTTCATGCAAACAGTAGTGTATTGGGGGATGGGGGGGGGGGGCTGTTGAAAGTGTGATATGGCATGCATGTGAACTGAATCTCGCTCCCACGAATGCGAGGGGTGCTGAGTGTGTGTGTGGAGGAGGGGTGGTGGGGCGGGGGGGGGGCGTGGCAGGGGGAGGGCTTAATGCAAAATATGAAAAGCTCAATTGCATGAGATTCCCCAGAATCGCCTCTAGGTTGGGCTCAAGGATGTCTCTTTCTCTCCCTGTCCTACTACTTCTAGAATGGACCAACTTTCTGTGGTAAGATATTTGGACTTAAATTTTAGTAATTCAAATGGAAATCAGTTTGAAATGAGGGAAGCAGTGGTGTTATGTGGCTATGATCCAGTGAGTTTTGAAAAGTAAATAATAAAATGATTTAACGAAGATGAAAACACAGCTAGATAGAAGCAGTGGTCAATAATACGATTATGCTGTATCTATGAATGGGAAATATTCAGGTATGCCGTCAGGAAGTAAAGCATTTTACCTAGGTACTGAGTTTACATGTTGCTCATTACACAACAAAATTTTCTACTAAATGATTCCGTAATGAATATGTAGGAACTGCAACAGTTTTAGGACAAAGGGCCATGTATATATGTGTTCTTCAGTGATTATGTGTTTCAGAGATGACAAATAAAAGAAACTGATGACTAACAGACGTGTTAGGCCCTGAGGAAACTGTTCCGAACTAGATGGACTTCCAGATTTGATTCATTGCTGCCAAACAGAGTTTCATACAAATTTCGCAATGCCTATCCAGTACAATTTCGGGGAGCAACGAAAGAAGCGAGAGAAGTTTAATTTTTTAATGGATGGAAGCATTTGAGTTCGTCCTGCCTCTTGTATTCCACATTAGGATTTTGGAAAATAATGACTTCGTTTCTAAACTACTGCATTCTTGTACTACTGATGTTTCTAAGCGCGGGTTCCTATTCTAGTTTTGTTCCTCGAGACACATTCAATAATCCCTTTTCCACATCGCCACCCCCTTCCGCCGACGTTTGTTGTAGTATTCCTGGGATACTGTATGTGTGTGTGCGCGCGCGCATGAGTGTATAAAGCTCTGGCCCTATATTTCCGTTTCACTCGCTTGCCAGATCAGCCAACCCAAAGAGGCACGTAGAAATTTTACCTATGTTTCAGGAAGAGTTAAAACAAATCCACGCCTTCAAAACGTAATGGAAAACTGACAATGAAAGTTCAACTGTCTAAAAGTAGTGAAATGAGTCTTTATGTAATTTTACCTTCGTAACATAGCTAACAGCTATGGATTTCTGAAGACTTTTGGGCGAATGATGCATGTATAAGTTCTTCATTAGCTAAGAGCACACACCATTCTGTGGATACAGTACACACCTACTCGAAAGCATCTGTCTCACAGTACTTATATACGACTGGAAAAATAGTAGCTCAGTAAGCTGACTGAGTATGACCAGGCATGAACTTTACTGTACATATGACAAACATACGCAACTCTCAGGATTGTCAAAGAAGAATTCACACAATATTTTAATCAAATTAACCCACTGAATTCTCAAGAGAGACTCCATCACTAAATAAAGACGTTTACTAAAGTCAACTTCATACTTTCCATGGGATCTAAAATACGACCTTTAGGGAACAGTAATTTAATTATGTAATAGAAATTATTCACTATTTATGAGTTGAACACTTTTTGAAAAGTGCATCTGACCTAGCAACTCTACTTTATGTTTTCTAGACTGGACACGTCTTTATTTTACAATGTATGAGGGGTAATTTGGAAAGTAAGGAATGATTGGTCGCGAAATGGAAACCATCCGATCAAACTTTGCGCAGATGTGTTGGACAGTGTCTCTAGTATGTCAGAGGATAGTGTCAGGTCGCTCTTTTCAGTTCTGAGTGCACAATGAGCGTGAAAAGATGCCCAGAGAATGATGACTTCCACAAAATATGATGCGTGGCGGGAGTTTTTGGCCTGGTTTCACGCAACTCCACGTAATGTAACTGTCATGCATTATCTTCTTCATGACAGTTTACGGCTGCACACTTCAGGGACACTGAGGACACTCCTGCAGCGTTTACCATGGGAGGTGCTTGATCACCCACCACACAGCCCGCAATTTGCTCCCTAAGATTTTCGTCCCTGCTTTGATGTACCGCCGGCTATGAAGGCAACATTTCGGCACAGACAACAAGCTGCAGACCAGCGTAGAAAATTGTCGGAAAACACAGCAGGCTGTCTTCTTGATGAGGGTATTGTATAGTTGGTACAATGCTAGAACAGACGTCTAAGTCGGAGCGGCGACTATGTAGCGAAGGAGGTGGAAGTTGTAACTAACTGTTGTAAAACATTTTTGATTTTCACTGTGGTTTCCACTTTGTGACCGATTGTTCCTTACTTGCCGAATAACCGTCGTACTTGTAATATACTTGAACTGGGACAATAATTTTGAGAAATATATAAATGATCCTTCGATAAATATTAAATTTGAAGGGGAAATAAAACAGTTTTGAAAATTAAACATTATCTTCTGTTTGTTAAGGTTTGATTTTTGTTCTAGGAAATATCGCCAGGAATTGTGAAAACGGATATATACAATAACTTAAAAAAGTATTCGCTTGAAGCACTGGAAAATATGCATACGCCTATGATGGAACCTGAAGACATAGCGGATGCAGTTATCTATATGTTGTCGCAACCTCCACGTGTTCAAGTACGTACTGATAATGGTCGCAAAGGTGCAGATAACCTTTTCTGTGTCTAACATATTTATTTAAGTAGGAATTTCTTCTTCCTAAGAAAATTACAGACTATCATAGTTAATCCAACATCTTGCATAGATTTTTTGAACTGGAAAGACAGGTGTTCAAAGTTTGATAAAAGTTTCATTAAGTTTTATAGTGTTAATAAATAAAACATTGGTTGTTACAAACGCACACTGTTCAAAGTTTGATAAAAGTTTCATTAAGTTTTATAGTGTTAATAAATAAAACATTGGTTGTTACAAACGCACACAGCCCATTTCAGATAAATATTAAATTTATATTAAGGGCCAATAATAATAATAATAATAATTGAGGAACCACCTTGTTGTACTATAACAGGATGTAGAATATTGACAGTGTAGTAGTGCTCAGGAGGATTTTATGTGACACAGTTGAAACTGACAAAGTGGAACCAAGTTTTTGGGTAAGAAACAAAAGTGGCATATTTACTTCAGCTGATTCAAATGAAAATAAAGGAGAGCATAAAAATGGTGAGAACAATAGGAGAGAATTTTCTTCTGTTTACCTGTGAAAAAGAAAAGAAGCTTTGGTCGGTAACATTATCACGATCACATAGGAAAAACTACGACTTGTTGTTAAATGTAGCTTGTATATACCAGAAGTAAAATACCACTATTTGAGCGCAAAGAAGGCAAATGTAATCCTCTATAAAAGACTTTAACTGAAAAGTGGGTAACCAATTGCGTCAGTCCTCATTCCGACGACCTCACCAAGGATATTGGCATGTGAACTATTCGCACTCTTTTAATAGAGAACATTCTATTTCCTTTTGCCCAAAACCCTCATTGTAGGGATGCCATTATATTCATCATCTCCCTCTCACTGCTACTCTTTACATACATACGTCTCCTTCCCATGTCTACTTCTTCTCCCATTGGACTTTCTCCTGTCTGTCAGTCTCCCATTGTCATTGTCTTCATGCCTTTCTCTCGCTCTTCCTTACGACTGTCTCCTTCTTTCACTTTCATTGTCTCTCTCTGTCACATTACCATTGCTATCTTTCTTTGTCTCCTCTCCATTTGTGTCTTGGGGGTGGTTTCCTCGAGGCTTTGGCCTTAGACGAGGAAACGTTAAAGCGTGGGTGAGGTGGGAAAAGGTGGGCAGGCTTTTCTTGTCAACTTTTACTGGTTGGGAGGGAGAATGGGAAGGTTGCAGACCCCTTAAGCCTATGTGTGGTTCCAGTCATCTTTCTTTCTGGTTTCCATTGTCTCCTCTGTCTTTAGTTTCCACTATTATTACATTCATCCATTTCTGTCTCCCCCAAACCCTCTCTCTCCCCCTCTTTTCTAATGTCAGTATCTCTCTGCTACTGTCTTCCAGCACAAGAAAGCGCGAATATGTTCACATGCCAACAACTTTTGGTGGGGAAAGCGGAAAGGGGACTGAGGCAGCTGGTTCCCCACTTTTCTCTGAATCTTTTACTGGGTAAGCGTATTTGTCTTTTCTGTGCTCCGACAGAAGAATTGTTCAGCTAGTTCCCTTCTTTTGCCTGTTACAGTGGGGTGTGCTGCTTGTATAAGATGAAATCTGTATCTCAGCAAAGTTTTGACATTTTACTTGTATACTTTGCCTTATTTACATAATTCCACACATGTAAACGAAAAATAAATACACGTATCATAAGGTTGAAACAGAATCGTTTTCCGTTCAATAGAAGTTCACTTTACAGTACTTTACACAGAAGAGCGCAATGTTTTTAGGCTACGCCAATAGTATACCAATTCATGCAGTGTTTGATTTACGAGTACCAAAAATTTAGTATGACAATTTTTTGTAAGGTGCCTACGATGTCAAGTAGCACCAACGAATAGTTTCCAGGTCAAGATAGTGGCGTCAGAACCCTTGCAATGAACCCAGAACCCTTACCATGCTGTCTCTACGTCAGTTAAAACTGCATTTACTCCTCATTCAGATGTTTTACATGAGTATGTACAGTGAATTTGGACCTCTGGATCCCTGTAACACATGTTAAAATCGAAAAAGGTTTAGAAGTTCCCAGAGATCATCATGTTAAGGACATATGGTAAAAATTTCAACGATTTACCATTACAGAAGCGACCAGCACAACAAGTAGTACTTTTGGTGCCTAAAATCATGGTGTTTACGGGTTTTTTCAAGTACAGCCATTGAACAAAGAGTAATGTAATAAAGTCCACACTAGACTGCACCTGATGCTAAAGAACCATACACTTAATAATGTGAACAATTTAATTATTATCAACAAAGTAGCCTGTGCCACAGCTAGGTTTAACTGCAACACATAGACTGCCATAGCTCATAAAGCAAATAAAACCATAAAAGAAAATCTTAAGGAAAACAAATTTTCAATATCAGTTCAAATTAAAGAGATAATACAGACATCAACAGGAACTTTTCTAGGTATTGCGCCATTTTGAAAAGTCGGATAACAGCAACACAGCAGTTATTGTGTGACTACAACTCCAAACCACTTGACTTTTTAGAATATAATAGTATCACTATACTAAAAACAGACCACGCCCCTAAATTATAAGAATCAACTGAAAAAAATTCTTAAAATTTAAACTTTCTTCGAACCATTAATGAAGCCCAGTACCGTGTTGTAATGAATAAACAATCCACGAGGCTGAGGTCTCAACTTAAGATTCACAAAAGTGGTTGTCCTATGCGTCCAATTGTAGATCTCATAAACAACTCAGGACACAAAATTCCCACAAATCTTAATAATATACTGAAGAAATATTAAACTATTGAAGTTACCGAAGGCACCTTCACAACTGTGAACTACGTGAACGTTTGTGTGGACCTCCTGCATCCCTTCCTGCTTGATGGCCGCCTCGACGGCAGTGTCATATTGCAGTAGGATAACTGTCCGTGCCACAAGTCCAGAATTGTGCTAAAGTTGTCTGAGTGGTGTTACAGTGCATTCAAATGACTGTCCTGTGTTGATCACTAGTTTCAACTGATCTGAAACATATAGGACACGTCTGGAATGCTATTGAGGCCAGCTCTGTTCGCAGAGACAGTAGGTTCGTAATTTGTGGCAGTTGCCTTACCTGTGCGTTTCAGTCTAGTCCCACATACCTGCAGAAACGCATCAAGAAGTTCAACATCTATGCCACGCTGAATGGCTGCTGCACTGCGCTTCAAAGGTGGACGAATACGCAGCTAAGCAGCTGGTCCTAGTGTTATGTCTCATCAGTGTAGATATTTCTGTGAACGCTGTTGGGGTTTTACGGGAATTACATAAATGATTGGGCCGCTCTCAGTCCCCGCTCGAGTATCCCCGTTCTCTTTTCATCTTACCTGCCAAGAATTAGTAGTGTGTGAAGAGAACAGATGGAGACACAGTTCTGTCTCGGTCTCAATAAGGGAAAGTGCTGCGAGTATTGTTAAAAATAAAGTTTTTGTGATTTGGATTCTGGACATAGAGTTGACTGAGCAAGGCAGGGTTGTAGTTGCGACCGAGCCGTACTTATTTCACATCAAAGGCATCGCACATATTCTCAGCAGCTGCCGGGCGGGAGGCCAGATTGTGGGAGCGAATGGGCATTTGCGAGAAGCAGGAACACCCAGCGTTGCTCTCTGGATGACTAGCCGCGAGTGTGCACCAAATACTGCAATAGAAAATCAGCAAGGATACTTAGACAGAAACACTTTTAATTAAAACGAGAAATTGTAGGTTTAGTAGGAGGCTCACTGAAAAAAGAAACCAGGAATTTAACACTAGCTAATACTGAAAAATAATATCGAAGGTACGCAGTATGTGAAGCACCCAGAACACATGACCGGATCTCACTATAATTTGGTACATGTACATACCATCGGTTGGTACGTAAATGATCCGACTTCCAAATTTGTCGCTGGTAGAACGGACATCGTGGTGCGTCAGTGTCGTTCGTGTCCAGCGCTGTTACCAGTCCTCATAGGGTTTACGAGGTGCATGAACATCGCCAAGTGTTGAGTGATCACTGTGAAAGCCACATAGATACCACGTACTCCAGTGACACAGCGTTATCAGCACGTGACAAAAGTACGAAATGTCTCCATTTGGCCACTAGGTCGAATAGTGCACTGTCCTGATTTGCGATGTTGCTTTGCATTGGACGGCGTGGGAATATGAGGGAGGGCGTACTTTTTATCAAGATTCCGGGCCTCTACAACACACCACGGAACGGGAGGATTGTCGAATCGTGCACACATCCGCACCTGCCATCCGAGAGAAGGTACTGAACATTCTGTCTAATCGCTTACCATTATTAAGAGACCAGCAGCAGGCAGACTAGGGAATTACCGTCCCCTGCATAGGATAAAGTTACCATCACCACACAGGTGGGTGCGTTTGGAGTGGAGCTGAGACTAGAAAGCATGGACTGCTGACGAATGGCGTCGCCCAATGTTCAGGGATGAACCATAGTTCACGACCCTGGATGACCATCGACGGCGAATATGGCGGCGAACTGAGGAGAGGTCCCGTTCCTCCGGTGTTTCGGAGAGGCAAAGTGGTTTGCAGCAAACTATTCATGTGAGGAGCCATCGGCTGTGAGTTCAGGTCAAGGCCGGTCGTCATTGAGGAAACTTTGACGGCAGAGCGGTACGTAGCAGACGTCGTGCGAACTCAAGTGTTAACACTCATGCAATAAAATCTTGTTTTCATTTTTTAACGGGACACTGTACTTTCACTCATGGCAGTGATTCTGTGAACTGCCTGGGCTATACTGCGTTACTCTTGTGGTCAACAACATCGCTAGATCTCTCCTGGACAAAGAATGCGCATGCGCAGCTCGGTCGTAAACTCCGTTCAGTAAGAGTTTCCAGGGTGTCAAGGAGCCGCTACTGAGGGCCAGCATGCCTCAGGAGAGGACACAACGTCCTTATGGCACACTTCCTAACCTAATCTGTGCATGCATCCATGTCAAGGAAAGTGAGGCTGTTATTGAGGCCGTAGGAAGCGTTACTCGGTATAAACTTCACCATGTCTTCTGGGAGCGTCCAATTATTTTCTTGTCCAATGTGTTTTAACTGCCGCTGGAAGGCAAAACTTACGTTTCAGCCAAGGTTGCTGCGACCTTCCCCTGCGAATGTATTGGGTTCAGTCATCTAGTAACAATTAACAACAATGAGTGCTCTGTACCCTGAAAACTTGCATGTCAGATAACAACAGATAGCACCTTAAAGCATAAATGTTGTTCACAAAATTGGAAGTGCTTTCGGGAATCTGTTTTCGTACTGTAATAAATATTTGCTACTAATGCAGCATTTTAAATCCCTATTTCTTGGTTTCTTACTGCCTGTGACAGACATATTTGATAGTTACGGTATATACTATGTTTATGTATTTACTAACTTGCTTAAGATGTGTATACTCCACAGGCATAAACATAATTAAAATTTATAAATAACAGTAAACATTCTAATACTTTCTGCAGATTTTTCGTTCTGTGTACAGTTGTAGCAACCAACGCTAGAAACGCATTTTATTACTGTCATGTATTATACAAATTATTAGATAATTGTTGTAACAACAACGATATTAACGTCTCGACATCGGGCGTGATATGAGCCGACAACAACAACAACATGACATGACCTGTCATGTTATAACTGACTCAGGCCATTGCTTATTAGGAGTAATCTTATTCTAAGATTTTAACTTTCCCAAACACAAAATATACAAAACCAGTAACAGACAACAGGGTAGAGTGACGAAATACTGAACCATGGGCTAAAGCTGAAGTAATACAGTGCTACTCGACTTGGTGAATATCATACCGTAAAATGGTTTAAGAAAATGTCGTGTTATGTCTTTGCTTTAATGCATTTCTATTTCTCACTTGTTTACGTGGATGTCTTCTCTTCTGTCTGCTTGTATAACTGCGAATAATTATCCTCTTTCTGTTGCAGGTCTACGATATTATCATTCGTCCAACAGGAGATTTATATTGCTGACGAAATATTAAAGTGCTTCATAAAATTCACCGAAGACGCAGCAAATCCTCTTACAGGAGCCGTACTCGCGTATACGACGCAAAATGCAATACAAAATTCAAATGCATAATATAAGTGTGAACAGACAAGAAAATAGTTTCTCGGTATAGTATTTGGTAACGAAATTCTTCAGATTATAGCTTGTTGTTAAACCTTCAGCTTTCATGTTCACACTGGAAATAGCTCACAGAGCCTCTGAGCTGGAGACTACATCTGTGGCATCATCAGCAATACAGTAAAAAAATACACAGTGGAAAATAAACGTGACACACGCTACAACAGAGACAAACTGAATCAATCTATGCATGTGAAGCAGCCCTGTCAATTTTCTGAAGATCATGGGTTAATAACTCGTATATTAACAAACTTCATTAACATCAGTCTTTTGTTATGTGTCTATGATTGTAAGGTTCTTCTGTTGCAGTGGAAGATTAAAAATTAAAATATGTATGAAACGTCGGTGCCATCCAATGTGAGTGACTGATTACTTACGAAACAAGTCACATAAATGGATGTGATTCCCAATTTCAGAGGTATTCAAGACCAGAGAAATCATGACAAGAAATATATGAAGGGTGGAAAATGTCAACGTTCTAAACATGTTTTGTTTTCAAAATGCGTTTTCAGAGCTCTTGTGATTTTAGTACTTCGTTTCATGACATTGGACTTGTTCCAAATGTCAAATCACGGAATAAATCTTTGCAACATCATTACCAGAAGCTACATGGTCTTTGTGAGAAGCAGTGCATACCTCAGCAGTTCCATCCGCTGAAATTACGTACTCGTTCCATGCGACTCAGATGCATACAACTGACTACTTTGAACTTAAAGACGCTGCTGAAACGTTGTCAGTGCGGGCGGTAAGATCTCCAAATGCCCTTTCTTCAAGATGTCTGATCCTCACCCATATCACACAGCTATTAAAAATGTTTACTCTGACACAGAAGAATGGAAAACTGTCATTGTTTTCAAAAGAGGAAACACCATGGCAGGTCCATGCCATGTCGTACTTCATCTCAAAACCACCCATGGTTTACCTTTTGACAATGCTGCCATTTCTTCCTCAACAGCACAAGCAGTTTACGTGTAAAACTTCGCAACAGATGAAGCAACAGAATTCGATACCGAGGGACTTTTTCATGAATTAAATTTTGCCACACCCTTGTAAAGAAAGAAGAAAAACCTTTCATGTGATGGTCCATGTTCAAACTAAATGTAACTTACCAGTATGGAAGTAATAAGTAATATCTAACAAACCTGTAGTTGCATCCGTTATCCTGCGTATTCGAAAGAAATATTTTATCACTGTAGGTAACATTAATATCAGTGTATTTACAAATACGTGGTGGAAGCTGATTAAGAGATCAGATGGGGAATAAAAAATTTATACACGCTTAACTTTCATTTAAAGTTTTTATCCCTCACAACAAGAGTAGTGTGGCCGAAAATATTGTTCTTCAGGTTGCCGGAGCTATCGAGAAATACCTCCGTTTTTCATTGTCCCACTCCACAAACATGTCACTGCCCTTCCTAAATCAAAATCGGGAGCGAGTTGCCTCAGTGCACCTCTTCTTCGCCTGAACCTAGTTGCAAATCCCATAACACACCTGTTTAGTGCTCCACTTACAGCAGTATCACAAGCTCATAAACTTGCTATCGCGACTACTACGAGCAATACAGGTAGAGTTACTGAGCTATTACTACCCTGAGAAATACAGAAAAATTCTCAAGATTGTTTCTTTACGTTTCTTGCACAGGACTGTTGCTATCACTCCCGATCCTGTTCAGAGTTGGATGCTTATCAATGCAGTTCGCATAATTATCCGTAATGGTTGAACAACGACTTTTATGCACTGCAGAAGGAACATAAAACCCAAACATATACATAAATGTAACAATTAAAAACTTAATTGGCATGAATTTATCGTAACTGCGCACATCAAGTTAGTCTAGTCTGACCTGAAGGTGTTTTAGATGCAGCCCTACCATAAAATGTAACTCCTTACAAATGAGCAGAGCTAGTTTTGGACTGGAAACAGGAAATGTGTTGTGTGAAGTTAAATGAGGTTGGGATTACACAAGACAGCAGTGACACACGTTCTGTAAATTGCGGTGGTGTGCAGTGTTCTCAGGCATTGACAGTGGACGTCGTCAGCGACACTTGAGTTGACTTATAGAACGTGTCAAAGTGGTAAGCCTAGCTTGTCACTCATATCGTTTTTGCATTAAACAATGTTTTACTTAGCCGGCCGCGGTGGCCGAGCGGTTCTAGACGCTTCAGTCCGGAACCGCGCGAATGCTATGGTCGCAGGTTCGAATCCTCCCTCGGGCATAGATATGTGTGATGTCCTTAGGTTAGGTTAGGTTTAAGTAGTTCTAACATCTACGGGATTGATGACCACAGATATTAAGTCCCATAGTGCTCAGACCCATTTTAATCATTTTTCAATGTTTTACTTAGGAGAAACAAGGAAACACACACTGCCACAATCATGGCTTCGTTTCAGCCTGAAACCATCAACGTCAGTATTCGGGCAGTGCTGGCTCTTGACCAAAGTACCTCACTCGTGGCGTCACCGATGGCACCGTCAGATATCCTCACTCCCCTCCCTCCGCCCATGTGACAAAGTCTAGCTGCCTTATGTATAAAATGGCTGTATATTCAACACTGTAAGGTCTTCGTATGTTTACTGCCATTGAAAATAGTTCACCTTTGCTATACTGTGAAAAAGCTGAATGAGCGCACTGCACGAGCAGTGAGTAATATCCTTGACTGTGTTTATCTGTGGTTCGCTTGCTCGCCTGTGAGTTTTGCAGCGCTAGGGCGTTCTTACTTGAAGTATAATAGTGAGCAGTTCAGTTTTGTAGAGAAAGAAATTCGGTAATTGTGAATCTGAAGGCAAATATCTGGAATATTTTATTATGGAGATGACAACTTGTTTGTAAACATATGTCATTGGTCCTACTCATAGAGAAGATTTTTGGAGGAATATTTCAAGATAGCCAGTGCACGGTAGGAATGAAATGCTTGTTTGGCAGAACTGTTAACTGAGGAAATTTTTGTCCCTTAAATGACGAATAAGATTCATGATTAGCGTTAATTTGATCTCTTTGTTCTTATTACGTCACAAGTAACACTATTGACTACATATCCGTAATTTTTGTAATTAGAGGATTTCGTAATTTTCAGTCATCTTATGTTATATAGTCCCTTTTTGACAGTAATCAATGGTTAATTTTTCAAGAACGATTTTCATTAAAGTATAAGTCACGTCAATTATTCTTAGTGAAGTTTTGAATGTTGTGTCCAGTGTGCATTGCCCCTTACTCCACATGAAGCCACAGATTGTGTTTGACGAGCAAAAACAAATTTTGTAGTATTTAGTTTATTTTCTCTTTAGCTGTTGCTTCTGACGATTTCAGTTTGCTTTCCAGAACGCCAGTATATCAGTCATAAAATAGAATCGTGAGCAAGAGGTAAGTTACTTTTTTTCAGGGCAGATCTCACTTCGCACAGTTCATAGTCAGATTTCTCAGGTGTTGAGCCAAGCAAGCAGATTAATTTACAGAATTTTTCTTCTGAGTAGAACGACGTCTTATTTTTGTGAACATTTCAAGTCAGAAATTGGACGTCATGTCATGCAACTATCATAATGTAGTTCAGTACTGAGTTTCAGTTAAATAGTATGCGCTGAATGCAGAGTATGTTACATTTGGCATTTAATTAGATCAGTGTTAATTATTTCAGATTCAGTATTCCAGTGATTTTAAAGCTTTGTTACATAATAGTGTCCAAATGCGCGACGCAGTAGTTGAATAGAATATGTAATTTGCACATCCCCCAAGGAGGGAGACTTTGAAGAAAGAATATTTTGTATTTTAATTGACACATAAATTTTAATGCAAAACTTAAAAATTAGGAGGATAATCAAAAAAATAGATGTTTTGCTCTACCCCTCAGACATCATGGAAGAAGCAGATAAATTATCCAAGCATAAATTAGCAGGAAATTAAAAAATGTTCGATGTCACATTCTCATAGTGACAGAAATAGGCCAATTTAACAAAATACAGAATTCAAGTTGGCCACTGTGTTTTTCTCTCATATCACTGAGGAAGAGGGGATTTAGTCCTAAGTATAGAATCCTCTAGAAGACTGGTGCGATCGAGACCTGCGAGAAAGACAGGCCGCTGCGCATAAGCCACGAAGATAGGTCGAGCACGCTTGCTAGCTCACTCAGCTCAGGAACAAACTGCGTACCTACACCTGTTAATTCGTAACTGGGTGTGCATCTACAAACGAGAATTGCATCTTCTACTTGAAACCACTATTATGTAGTTTTATTGTTAGTAATCTCAAAACGATATGAAGTCCATGGGCCTACTAATAATTAGTTACCGCTGTACTGGGGTAGAATGAAATAAAAATCATGCCAAATGACTACCAGTTGCATAAGGTACCACATCTTGTATAAAATGAGGACTGTTATGCAGAAAAGACTAACTGCTATAAAAAAGGCGTTATACCATTTATGTCAAGAATTGATCGAAAATTTTATTTCAGGGCTACTAATCAGTCAGACTTCGTAATATCAGATTCCAGTAGAAGATGCAATTCTCGCTACTACATACACCCCTAGTTATGAATTAACGGATTTGGAAACGCATTTTGTCTGCTGAGTTGAGCGAGCGATCGAGTTCAGACCGCCGGCCGAAGTGGCCGTGCGGTTAAAGGCGCTGCAGTCTGGAACCGCAAGACCGCTACGGTCGCAGGTTCGAATCCTGCCTCGGGCATGGATGTTTGTGATGTCCTTAGGTTAGTTAGGTTTAACTAGTTCTAAGTTCTAGGGGACTAATGACCTCAGCAGTTGAGTCCCATAGTGCTCAGAGCCATTTTTTTTTTAGTTCAGACCTACATTCGTGAGGTACGCCCCACGGCCTGTCTATTTTATCTGCAATCTCTATGGCGTCAGAAACCAAGACGCTAGGACAGAGGGAGCTAACGCGGCTGGCCACTTGTTCTAAGGGTGGAATTCCACATCACCCGCGAAAATTCACCCACAGCCCGCTAGTAAGCCCTGCTAGCCTCGACACTTCTTACAGGAGCTTGTCAGGTTGTGAAGTTCAACCTGTTGCAGCAAAGCACTGACAGCTGACTGTTTCGTACTGCTACTGTGTGGAGAGCCTGGTGTTAAACAAGCAGCATCTTCTGATTCAGCGGACTTGAAAACCTTCTGTTTTTCTTATGCTTCTGGAGCATAGGAAGCTATATGCTTAAGCACAGCTGGGGATAAATATTCATACATAAGATCAATTATCAGTCTTGAATTGTTTTCCCCACTGTTATAACAAAAACGTGCCGGATTTCTATTTCTGACACTATATACATTTCCAACTCTCACACCGAAGGCTTACGAGTACGAAAGAAAACTTCCCATAAAGTCCGACACTGCATTTAGGAAATTCACGAATGACACTGATGGATAGTACTTGCTGCCTCCAGTAATGTTACGGGAGAACGTCAAGTCCATTAATGAATATTTAAGTGCATTATTGAAATAACTTGACAAGCTGAAAGGGGTATTTCGCTTAGACCTTTCATTGGTCAAAGATGAGAGATTGGCAGCAATGAGATGTGTTTAAGGGAAAAAAGTGCAAAAATGTTTATGAGCATACTTACTTCACAGTTTTAAAATTTCGAGTTTCTTGTCAATATTATGATTATTATAAGCGAATGTCCCCATTGGAGAACGATAATCAGGTGATTTTCGATGTTTCTTAGGGTTCTTCTTATTTTCCCAATATTTCTTCATTTCCTCCCTGAAGACTTTCTTTCGTTCTTCAGCCCACTTTGCTCGGTATCGTCTTAGATCCATTTCTGGAATAAACTTCCACTAGTCAATTTTGCTTCTGAATGTATCCCTGGTTGATGTGTTTGTTACCTTAATTTTTGCTTTCATCAAATCCTTCTTAACTTTAGTTACCCAAGGTATTGATCCTTTAAGGGATGTAACATAGTTCAATAGACTTGTGGTTAGTCTGTTTCCGGGTAAACTGTCTAGGTGTCCATAGAACTTTATTCCTCTTTTTCTGACGTCAATTTCGATGTTTGATACTTTTTCTGTTGTCTCGATTGTTTGCAGTCTGTATCCATCTCGTGTGTATCGTGGTCTCAAAATTTTTCTAATAAACTTTCTCTCTACTTTCTGAATTTCTTGTAAATCTAGTTTTCAATTCAGTGAGTGTGATTCACTTGCATATGCGACTGTCGGTTTGATTACTGTGTTGTAGTGTCTGATTTTAGTGTCTTTTGGAAGGCATTTTTTCTTACCTAAATTTAAAACAAGCCTGGCCACTTACTTGATTTCCTTCAATCTGATTTTTCTGCTATTTTTTAAAGCCCTGTTGGTTCAATAATTCCACCGCGGTAGGTAAAATGTTTGACTCTGTTGATCTCACCTCATTTTTTTAAGTTTCGGAATATCTAACTTGGAACACATGAATTCAGTCTTGTCAAAGTAGGTTTCCAGGCCAACCTTCTCTGCACATTCTTCGAGGGTCTCGATTTGTTTTATTGCTGTTTTGTTGGTTACAATCGCCAAGTCATCTGAAATCGCGAAGCATGGAAAGTTCAGTTTTCCTTGCTCTCTTCCTAGTTCGATTGAATTCCAAAAGTTTTGTATTCTTAGTTCCATTTCCCATTCTTTCATTACTTTGTCTAAAACTATGTTGAATAATAGTGGCGGGATCCCATCTCCTTGTCTTACCCCTGTTTTAACTAAGAATGGTTACGAAATTTCATATATCAATTTAATTTTTGATTTGGTTTCTCACAGTGTTTGTTCGAACAGTTTTCGAGTTTTCGTATCTAGTCCGCGTTCTTGTAGAGTATTGCATAGATATGGTCTGTCTATAGAATCGTATGCTTTTTTTTAAATCAGCAAATGTGCAGAGCAATGGTTTCGTATTTATTGATTTAATTTTTAAAATAGTTTTAAGATTAAAGATCTGTTCAGGGCACGACCTATTAGGTCTAAAGCCTAATTAAATTGAAACTGTATGTTCTAGCTGTTTTTGTGCTCACTTTAGAAGACACGAGGATAAAATTTTGTGAGTGACCGCAAAAGTAAAATGTCTCTGTGCTTGTTTGCATCTGATCAATCACCCTTTTTGTGCAATAGATGAATTAAAGCACATTTCCAATCCTCTGGAATTTTTTCTGTCTGCCAAATTTCTTGGATGACTTGATTAATCTCTTTTCAGGAATTTGGAGCACTGTTCTTCAGTAGTTCATCTACAGTTCCACCTTCTCTCAATGACTTATTATTATTGAGCTTTTTAATGTGACTATAAATTGCTTTTTCAGTTGGCGGTACTGAAGTTTCTTTCATATGTGCTGGTTGTAAACTGGGGAATCTCGTACATCGTTGTGAGCAGTTTTGAAGTCGTGAGATATATTTGGCTAATTATTGACAATTTTCTTTGTTAGCTAGAGCCAATTTTCCGTTTTGTTTCTTGAAACAAAGGTTTCGTGGAATGCGTCGTTTCCTATCATACAAAGAATTCCTTCCTCAAATTAAGGCCTCCGTTTGATGCTAGCAAACCTCTCTTGGCCAGGACTGCCCTTTTTGCCAGTGCTAGTCTGCTTTTGATGTCCTCCTTGCTCCGTCCGTCAATGGTTACTTTGGTGCTTAGGTTATGTACTTTGTGACCATCAAACCTGACGTTAAGTTTCTCGCTCTACTCATTTCTGATACTTCTCATTACTTTCGTCTTACTTCGCATGACTATCAGTCCGTATACTCTACTCATCAGACTATTGATTCCATTCAGCAAATCTCCTTCAGTTTCACTCAGGTTAGCAATGTTATCAGCGAATCGTTTCTTTGATATACTTTCACCTTGAATTACAATTTCAATATTACACCTTTCTTTTATTTGCCTAATTGCTTCTTCGATGCACAGATTGAACAGTAAAGACGAAAGAGTACATTCTTGTCTTACACCCTTTTTAATCCGAGCACTTCGTTGATGGCCGTCCATTGTTTTATTCCCTCTTGGCTCTTGCACATACAGTATATTACCCCTCTCTCTATAGCTTACCCCTATTTCCTCATAATTTTCGTATGAACCTGTCTTGATTTTTGTTTAGTCTTGCTTCCATTATCAATTGCAACGTCAGAATTGCCTCTCTGGTGACTTTACCTTTCCTAAAGCCAAACTGATCGTGATCAAACACATCCTCAAGTTTATTTTCCATCCTTCTGTATATTATTCTTGTCAGCAACTTGGCTGCATGAGCTGTTGAGCTGATTGAGACAAAATTTTCGCATCTATCAGCTCTTGTTGGCTTCGGAATTGTGTGGAAGATATTTTTCCGAAAGTCAGCTGATATGTTGCCAAACTTAAATATTTTACACAACAACGGGAATAGTCGTTTTGTTGCCACTTCCCTCAAGAACGTTAGAAATTCTGATGAAATGTGATCTATCCTTTCTAAGTTCTCCAAAACTCTCTTAAATTCTGCTTCTAATTTTGGATTCCCTGTCTCCTATAATTCGACACCTGTTTCATCTTCTATTCATCAGACAAATCTTACCCCTCATAGAGGCCTTCAGATTACTCTTTCCACGTATCCGCTCTCTCCTCTGCATTTAACAGTGGAATTCACCCTGCAGTCTTAATGTTACCACACTTGCTTTCCTATAAGCTGAGCGAGTCCTTCCGACAATTACTTCTTTTTCGATTTCTTCACATTTTTCATGCAGGCCTTTTGTCTTAGTTTCCCTGCGCTTCCTGTTTATGTCATTCCTCACCGACTTCTACTTCTGTATTCCTGAATTTCTCTCAACATTTTTGTACTTCCTTCTTTCATCGATCATCTGAAATATTTCTTCTGTTACCCATGGTTTCTTCGCAGTTACCTTCTTTCTACATCTGTTCTTCTTTCCAACTTCTGTGATTAGTCTCTGTAAAGATGTCCATTCCTCTTCAGCTGTACTGCCTACTGAGCTATTCCTTATTGCTGTATCTATAGCCCTTGAGAACTTCAAGCCTATGTCACCATACCTCAGTATTTCCGATTCCACTTCTTTGCGTACTGTTTCTTCCTGACTAATTTCTTAAACGTCACCCTACTCTTCATCACTGCTACATTATAATCTGTGTCTATATCTGCTCCTGGGCATGCCTTACCATCCAGTATCTGATTTCGGAATCTCTGATGTTGTTGTTGCTGTGGTCGTCAGTCCTGAGACTGGTTTGATGCAGCTCTCCATGCTTCTGTAACCTGTGCAAGCTTCTTCATCTCCCAGTACCTACTGCAACCTACATACTTCTGAATCTGCTTAGTGTATTCATCTCTTGGTCTCCCTCTACGATTTTTATCCTCCACGCTTCCCTCCAATACTAAATTGGTGATCCCTTGATGCCTCAGAACATGTCCTACCAACCGATCCCTTCTTCTAGTAAAGTTGTGCCACAAAATTCTCTTCTCTCCAATCCTGTTCAATACTTCCTCATTAGTTATGTGATCTACCCATCTAATCTTCAGCATTCTTCTGTAGCACCACATTTCAAAAGCTTCTATTCTCTTCTTGTCCAAACTATTTATCGTCCATGTTTCACTTCCATACGTGGCTACACTCCATACAAATACTTTCAGAAATGACTTCCTGACACTTAAATCTATACTGTATGTTAACAAATTTCTCTTCTTCAGAAATGCTTTCCTTTGCCATTGCCAGTCAACATTTTGTACCCTCTCTACTTCGACCATCATCACTTATTTTGCTCCCAAAATAGCAAAACTCCTTTACTACTTTAAGTGTCTCATTTCCTAATCTAATTCCCTCAGCATCACCCAACTTAATTCGACTGCATTCCATTATCCTCGTTTTGCTTTTGTTGATGTTCATCTTATATCCTCCTTTCAAGACACTATCCATTCCGTTCAACTGCTCTTCCAAGTCCTTTGCTCTCTCTGACAGAATTACAATGTCATCGGCGAACCTCAAAGTTTTTATTTCTTCTCCGTGGATTTTATTACCTACTTGACCATAACTGAAATCTTACGGTATCAACCCGCCTTATCCATGTATACCTTGTGATTACTGAAGAGACTAATCGCTACTACTAGCTGAAATTTATTAGAGAAAATTAGCCTTTCTCCTCTCTCATTCCTTGTCCCAAGCCCATATTCTCCTGTAACCTTTTCTTCTGCTCCTTCCCCTACAATCGCATTCCAGTCCCTCATGATTATTCGATTTCCGTCTCCCTTTACGTATTGTAGTACACTTTCAATATGTTCATATACTTTCATAATCTCTTCATCTTCAGCTTGCGACGTCGGAATGTTTTGTATCCCGCCTGGAAGGCGGCGCATGGGTTGGATCAGGAAAACGTGAAACACGTCGGTACTGCTGTATGAATTTAAATCCCCTTTACTCAAGCAATAAGAATACATAACGTGGAATGTGGTGCGAAGCTGAAGCGAAGTGTCCTGGCTGGCTGCACCTGATGAAATGGGTTGAATCTGTAGCGGAGCTCGTAGAGCTGCACAGCACCAGCTAGAGGATGCAGCCGTCGGTGTCTCGTGGTAGTGCCAACCTTTGAAACTATGTGGCCTCGTTACTATCGATACCACAGCATGTATACCTGAACTATCGTCGTCGTTGTTAGTTTGCTGTCGATTCTCATAACAACCCTGTCACTGATCTGTTCGCAGTAACACACTCTCTGCTCTACCCTACTATTCATATAGAATCCTGCTGCCATTATACGATTTTCTGATGCTGTTGAAATTACCTTATACTCATGTGACCAGAAATCCTTGTCTTCTTTCCACCTCCACCTTTCCACCTCACTAAATCCTACTATATCTAGATTGTGACTACATTTCTCTTTTCAGATTTTCTAGCTTTCCTCCCACGTTCTAAATTCTAACATTCCACGCCCAAACACGTAGAACGTTATCCTTCCGTTGGTTAATTAATCTTTCTCTTATGGTCACCTCCCCCCATGACAGACCCCTCCTGGAGATCCGAATGGTGGACTATTCCGGAATCTTTTGCTAGTGGAGAGATCAGCATGACACCTTTTCAATTACACTCCATATGTCCTGTGGATACACTTTATGTGTCTTTAATACAGTGCTTCCCATTGCCTTCTGCACCCACATGCCTTTGATCGTTGCTGGTTCTTCCAGCCTTTAGTGGCAGTTTGCCGTCCCAAGAACAAGAGAGCCCTGAACCTCTGCCCGCTCCTCTACCCTCTTTGACAAATCCGTTTGCAGAATGAGGGTGACTTCCTAGGCCGGAAGTCTTCGGCCGCCAGTGCTGATTATTAACCAAAATTTTTGCGATGGCGGTTTCGAACCCGACACCGAGGTTGTTTTGATAGTAACGAAAAACGCTAACCGGATAGCTCGGGCAATATAATCATCATGTACAAATGCTTTTTACCAACGATGTTGTAGCAAAGAACCGTCACGTATACATCAAGATGGTGTCACTCCCAATCATATGATTCTTCTTGTGAATCTCAGGCTGATGTTTGCTTTTCCTACTATATTTTTTAAATACCGGTGTTTGATTATAACAGTCTGAGTCTTCTTAGGGTTGAGATTAATTCGCCATATTTGCATCCAGGTCTGTAGTCTTTTTTGTGTTGTTGTGATCGAGGCTGCAAGGTACCAGCATGCAGCGTGGTCTGTGTATAGCTGGACGTTTTCTGTCGGTCTGTTTACGGATGGAACAACGGTGGTTTATAGGGAGATCGCTGAGGATACTTAGTCCAAAATTTTCACGTGCTCCCAGCAGTTTGTCACCTATAGTGTGATTGTAGAGCACCTGTTTTCTTTTCCTACTGACGCGCAATATATTATATTTGTTTACGTTCAGGGTCAACGCCAGAGCCTAAGCCATTTACGAACTGTCTGCAGGTCATTCTGGAAATCGATAATACCTCTGGTATTGCTAGTTTCTTGTAGGCAACAGTATCATCTGTGAAGTCTTAAAGAGCTTCCTGCGCTTCCTACTATGTATTTTACAATGATTATAAACAGCAACGGTTCTAATACGTTTCTTTGATGTACTCTGAAGATTACATTTACTTCTGATATTTTGTTTCATTAAGAGCGACGTGTTGAGCTCTGTCTGTAGGTAAGTATTGAATGAAGTCGCAAATCTGGTCCGATGCTTCATAATCTCGTGGTTTTTTCACTAAATGGCAGTGCGGGACCGTTTCAGATGCCTTCGTGAAGTCAAGGAACGCGGCATAAACCTGAACACCGTTGAACAGCGTTATGGATCTCATGAAGGAACAGCACGACCTGAGTTTCTCAAGATGTCTGTTTGCGGAATCCATATTGATTTTCATGGAGGAGATATTCGTTATACAAAATCATCATAATTCTTGAGCATGAAACATGTTCCGTAATTCTACAACAGATTGACACCAATGATATGGATCGATAATCGTGTTCATCCGTTACGCGTGCCTTGTTGAAGTCGAGAACGACCTGTACTTTTTTCCAGTTGCTAGGTACTCTTCGTAGTTCCAATGATCTACGATGAATTGCTGCTAGAAGGCGGGCAACTCCTTTCGCATCGAATATTATAGATATATCATCTGGTTCTAATGCCTTTCCACTACCAAGAGATTGTAGGTGATTTTCTTTTCAGCGATCGGTTATGTCAGTATCTGCCGTTTCGACGCTCTTACGATGATTGAAAAGAAGCACTGTGTTACGATCTTCCGCAGTGAAACAATTTCGGAAGACTGAATTCAACATTGCGGCCTTCTCTCTGTTATCTTCCGTTTCCGGGCCAGCATCATTGCTGAGTGAATGAATAGAGGATCGCTTACTGATTTTACAAGTATGTAAGACCAAAACCTCTTAGGGTTTTTATTCATATGTTTTGACAAAATTTTACTTTCAAAGTCACTGAACGCTTCTCTCATTGCTCTCCTTACGCTCATTTTCGCTTCACCTTTCGTTTGTCAGCTAGGTTTTGCATTCTCTTGAATTTGTGTTTACATAACACGATGTTAAACTGGTGTTAAGCCACGTTGGGTCTTTCGCGTCCATTAAGGCCTTGCTCGGAACACACTTGAACAATGCTTTTGAATTTTCCTCATTTGTTCTCCACGTCATTGTCCCAACACTGAATATTTGATGCTGACTATTCACATACTGTGCAGTTGCTTGTAAAACCAGCGCTCATAGTTGCCAGCACGGCTTTATTGTGACTGATACCTTCCTCTACGTTAACTGATTCGGTAAGTTCCAGGTCTGCTTGTTTGTAGGAGGTCTAAGACGTTACCTTCTGGAGTCTGTTCTCTAACTGTCTGCTCGAAGTAGTTTGCGGACAAAACATTCACAATAATAGCGCACGAATCCCTACCTCTGGCGCCAGTGTTCATAGCATGACTCTGCTAATCTGTAACTGGTAAACTGAAGTCACCCCCTATTACAACGGCACGATCAGAAAAAGTGTTGTCGATGTCCTGGAAGTTCTCTCTGAAGGATTTACCACCACAGCTCCTAACGAAGGCGATATATAAAAGCATCCGATTACCATTTTTAGCGAGTTTTCAAGCTTGACTTCACCTAGGTTAATTCATGTTCGGAATCCGTGATGTCCTCCTTAGATATTATCTAATTCTTTACCTCAATAACTTACCAATTCGTATTTCCCTAGAATCAATAAACAATGTTTGGCAACAAGTAAATGAAATAAGCTCTTATCTTTACCGGCAATGGGTCAACTCTCGAAGAAACAGTTATAGCTGAAGGGAGGTTACCACTTAGTCCCACAGTCTTTCTGGAACATCTTCACACGACTTTTTTTACTGCTTGTTGAAGGCGACGTAAAAAATACCTTCATACTCTCCGATTGTTTTACAGTTTCCTTCGTTTGTTTCCCTTGTCGTTATTGACGGTATGTACAACCTAATGTATTTTTTTTCACACGTAATTTCGTGATACAGTTGGTCGTTGTGCAGGCAATAAATCGAATAGCCTCTCAAAAAGTGCTGAACGAATGTACTCAGAACAACACACTACCATGGAACAAGAGCACTCGAAAATACCAACTGAACGCTGTGGTCTGGCTTCACGTGTTGGTACCACGTTGGAAGTCATTGCAGACTATGATTTGGGGAAGGAACGAAAGGAGCAGACACTGCAGGCTAGCGCGCGCGGTTCTGCGTACCTAAATAGTTTATCACTCATCACTGAGCAATGACGCAGTGCTCATTATTTTGCTGTGAACAGCGGACGTAATTGATAAGTTGAAATAGCCTGAGGTTAATAACACCCAGTCATAATAATTTTATTCGTATCACAATTATTATCATCACTCTCCATGGCTGAGTGGTAGCGTTCATGCTTCTCGTGTGGTGGACAACACCCTATGTCAGTTGGCCTCAGATGTACGCGACTGGTTTTAAGAACGTTGTGAGCGATTCGAACGAATTTTTCGACCAATCAGATCTCCCGACACTAATCCCATCGAACATTCTACACTCCAGTTTCTAGCGTACACAGCTTCGCTCACTGTCTCCAAATGCCGGCCGGAGTGGCCGAGCGGTTGTAGGTGCTTCAGTCTGCAACCGCGCGACCGCTCCGGTCACAGATTCGAATCCTGCCTCGGGCATGGATGTGTGTGATGTCCTTAGGTTGGTTAGGTTTAAGTAGTTCTAAGTTCTAGGGGACTGATGACATCAGAAGTTAAGTCCCATAGTGCTCAGAGCTATTTGAACCATTTTTTGGCTCCAAATTACAGAATGGCAACATGTAAACTGAAATAGCAACAGTGAAATACAACTAAAAAGTGACAATCGATGAATAAATCCATGACATACGGAATATCATCATGCAAAACAAGAACGCTACGATGTTATGCCCTGAACTAACACACTGCAACAGTTGCGAAGCTTTCATATGTGGTGTCACCGCCAGACACCACACTTGCTAGGTGGTAACTTAAATCGGCCGCGGTCCTGTAGTACATGTCGGACCCGCGTGTCGCCACTGTGTAATCGCAAACCTAGCGCCACCACATGGCAGGTCACAAGACACGGACTAGACCTCGCCCCAGTTGTACGGACGACATAGCTTGCGACCAGACGTACGAAGCTTTCCTCGCATTTGCCGAGAGACAGATAGAATAGCCTTCAGCTTACTCTATAGCTACTACCTAGCAAGGCGCCATTTGTATCAGTGCTTATAGCTAACGAATATTCAAGAGATGTATTCCAACAAGAGAATAAAAGTTAAGTAACATCTACGTACTTTTCTTCTTATTCATTAATAAGTCTCATGTTCCAGAACTTCAAGCCCGTCTGCGTTAGTTTAGCGTGCACCTAGCTACCTCATTGTGTCTATGCTTTCTGAAATAGACACAACATCATATACACGGCACAGAGTGTACCCGTGAGGCCGTCAGGCGGGGGGTGGTTGCGACCGCTTGTGCACATAACCCACATCGCAATATTGTCTAGATTTTCGATATGTTCCATCTTTACTGCAGTCGGAAACATCGATGTACATTTCAAATATATGTAACAACTCAGACGCTTCCAAAAATGTAGTCGTACATCAATATCATTTATTGCAAATTTTTCAGCACTTCAATTGTTGTGAGGGTAGCGTTATAGAATCGATACTACTATGCGTCTATTGGACTCGTATTCGCGAGGACGACGGTTCAAACCCGCATCCGTCCTCCTTGGTTTAGGTTTCCCGTAATTTTCCTAAATCACTATAGGCAAAAGCCGGGATGCTTCATTTGAAAGGGCACGACGGACTTCCTGCACCATCTTTCCCTAATCTGATGGGACAGACGACCTCACTGTTTGGTCCCCTCCCTCGAATCAACCAACGAACCAACTATACGTCTGTGTCCGAAGCCAGATATCAACAGCAGTTGCCAGCCGCGGTGGTCTAGCGGTTCTAGGCGCTCAGTCAGGAACCGCGCGACTGCTACGGTCGCAGGTTCGAATCCTGCCTCGGGCATGGATGTGTGTGATGTCCTTAGGTTAGTAAGGTTTAAGTAGTTCTAAGTTCTAGGGGACTTATGACCACAGATGTTGAGTCCCATAGTGCTGAGAGCCATTTGAACCATTTTTGAATCAACAGCAGTTGCTGCCTATCCTAGGCTTCCGGGGGAAAGAAAAATTTCATTTTCAATATTTCACGTAATTATTGACCGAATTTAAAACGCTATCACAATGTACTTATTAAGAAGTGTTATCTTAGTGAAATGTTTAACACAATAAGAAAAGTATACAGATAGAAATCTCATGTTTTTCTGGAAGCAGCGTACCTGAAGGTGGCCAGATACCTGGACTTTATTGATGAAGTATTTGAGAATGATATCACTTAGGGACTTCCAGCAGACTTTGCACATAATATCAAACCTTTATGAAACTCTTTCTTCCTGACACCCACTGTAAAATGACGAATAGGATAAATCTTTTTGGAATATTAAATTTTGACAGACTTCTGCATCAGACATGACGATTTAATTTATTAGTTCCTCACTATGGCCTCTACTCTGAACACAGTTTCCAGAATGTGTCTATATACCAGTGAACGTGCCAGTAAAGTTATATGATTCTGCGACACGAAGTTTAGGAGGTATGACGTCGCAGACATGTAGATAAGTGACAAAGTAGCTTCTGCTAGAACTGGCGTGCAGTAATAGTTCAGTGACGTTCCAGTTTATTTTCTTTACTACCAGCTCTATTCGCAACACACTTTACAGACAGAACCTACATATATCATTGAATATTCCTGCAAAATTATATCATTGTACAACACTCCTGCAAAATTATATCATTGTACAACACACACTTCAGGAGATATGACGTCATAAACATTAAGATACCTGATAAACTTGTCTGAAATGGTTCAACATCTGAGGTCATCAGTCTCCTAGACTTAGAACTACTTAAACCTAAGTAACCTAAGGGCAGCACATATCCATGCCCGGGGTAGGATTCGAACCTGCGACGATAGCAGCAGGGCGGTTCCGGACTGAAGCGCCTACAACCGCTCGACCACAGACAATATTCGTGCAGTGTTCCGTAATGAGAGCGCTTAGCGACTTTCAACAAATTTTAAACATAATTTCAATTATTTTGCACAGTTTTTGTCGCTAATACGTTTAACGCCAAACATTTGATACGTTAACTCATTTGTAAAGTAATCAATACTTGTAAGGTCATTTATACTTGGGAGTTCCATTGTCTAAGGAATCTGGAGTTTACCGGTATTGTACTGAACCTCCTGGATCCTCACTTCGATCCTAGTCGCCGCTTGAAATTTAAATAAAAATTGTCAGTAACGGAGCCCAAACACTTTGAGACCCCAAACGTTTTCTGCCAACGCTTTGTTCCACAGGGATTGAGCGAGTAGATGTCTAGGGCATCTCCCACTTCTCCTCTGTAACATTACTACATAAACCACCTTACAATGCATGGCGTACGTTACTCTGTGTACCATTGTCGCTCATCCCCTTTCTTGTTGAAGTTTGCAAATGAGGTTCAAATGGTTCAAATGGCTCCGAGCACTATGGGACTTAACTTCTAAGGTCATCAGTCCCCTAGAACTTAGAACTACTTAAACCTAACTAACCTAAGGACATCACACACATCCATGCCCAAGGCAGGATTCGAACCTGCGACCGTAGCGGCCGCGCGGTTCCAGACTGTAGCGCCTTTAACCGCTTGGCCACCACGGCCGGCTGCAAATGAGGTGAGTGAAGATCAGTTGTAGGTGAGTCTCCGTGTGAGCTCATATCTCTCTAACTGTACCTTCAAATGGTTCAAATGTCTCTGAGCACTATGGGACTCAACTGCTGTGGTCATCAGTCCCCTAGAACTTAGAACTACTTAAACCTAACTAACCTAAGGACATCACACACATCCACGCCCGAGGCAGGATTCGAACCTGCGACTGTAGCAGTCGCACGGTTCCGGACTGCGCGCCTAGAACCGCGAGACCACCGCGGCCGGCCAACTGTATCTTCACGGTCTTTACATGAGATGTAAGTTTCTAAGCAATATACTGAGTCTTCCAGGAAAGTATACTCAGAGAATAATTTTAAACATTTCTCCAGTTTCTCTCGGCGTCTTTGTTGATCGAAGAGGCCACGGGTGCACAGTCGTTTCGTAGTGTCGAGCGGACACAAAATTTCGGTGATCAGACGTGGCCGGCGGCTGTGGACTAGCGGTTCTAGGCGCTTCAGTCCGGAACCATGCTACTGCTACGGTCGCAGATTCGAATCCTGCCTCGGGCATGGATGTGTGTGATGTCCTTCCGTTAGGTAGGTTTAAGTACTTCTAAGTCTAGGAGACTGATGACCTCAGATAAGACGCGCTCCTGCCGTCGTAGCGGAAGGAGCTCTCAGCCGGCGATGGTCGGTGCAACGGTAGCTATTGGGGTTTAGGCCTCGCTGACCGCTCTGCTCTACAGAGAGTTCCTTTCTAGGCGTCAGTAGCGCTCGGTGGATCGGCGGAAGGTTGAGCTTGCTCCCTTTCGTCGAAAAGCCGCGTAGCTCGCGGAGAAGCTCTATTGTCGTCAAGAGTCACTGACTCACAGCAACCCGTAACTTCGGTTACAAACCTAGCGAGACTCTCTCGTTCTTTGTTAGGGTTAATCAGTGCCCGGGGCCCGTTCACGTCGGACCACCCCGCGTACTGTAGGCCACTTCTCTTCCTCCGCACCTCCTTTAGGTGCCGCGCCACTGCACCAACGGCGCACGCTAGGCCGTAGGGCAATCCCCCCTCTTCTGTAGGACCTTCTAGCCTTTTCTTTTCAGAAAAAGCATAATTGTCGTGCCCACCTTACCAAATAAAGCTCCTAAACACTATGATGGCAGATTCCGCCGGTGTTTCCCCCGCCCTAACCCGCAGCATGGCTGCAGCTAAAGAGGCGCGAGAGTCGGCTGTTCCCGTCGACGTCAGCGTCCCGCTTGCCGCCGTTGAGGAGGTGTTGGCCGACAAGGACCGGCAGATCGCTGCGCAAGCGCAGGAACTGCTGAGCCAGCGTCGGTTGTTAACCGACCTCTGCGGCCCAAGTGAGTCCCCCACACGAACAAGCACACTCAACATTACGCTACACTCACCTGCAACTGGTGACTCATGCACCACTGTCCCACTGCGGCGGCTGACTCCAATGGCGGAACCAGCAGCCGCAGATGCGGACACAGAACAACACTACACTGGGCCCTGGCAGGTGGAGGGCCCACGTCGCAAACAAAGAAACACGCAAACAAGCGAGCAACCACACTCGCAAGGTAGCCGAAAGGCGCTGCTACCTACACCAAAACCCGCACTTCCGGTTAGGAACACGAAAACAACAACAAACACGAGCCGACCTGCGGTCAGCAACACCGTACAAGTACCAGCTGCAGCTACGCCCGCACAACAGAAGACTGGTTTTCCCCCAGTCGTAATCCAAAACTACGGGGACCTCAGCGTCCTCAACACAACATTCGCGGAAAGGCACGCACCTTGCACGCTACACACAAAGTACTCTGGGGATAGGGCCTCACTGTACGTATCAACTAACAATGAATACAAAGATCTCCTTATCTTCCTCAAAGAAAAGGAAATCGAACACTATACGTACAGGACCGCCGAAGAACGGACACAGCAGTACGTGGTAAAGGGGGTGGACCCCAGTACCCCAAACAACACTGTACAAGCGGCGCTTAACTATCTTGGATTCGACTGCAAAAGTGCTTCCAGGATGACAGGCTTCCGCTCCCACCACCGTCTACCACACTACCTGGTTGAGATGGCCGACACGGCCACCTCCCGCGGCCTTCTGCAGATAAAAAGCCTTCTGCGGATGGACGTAAGGGTAGAAATCTACGAACCGCCACAGATCCCCCAACAATGCAACAACTGCCAGCGGTTCGGTCATTCGGGCCTCCGCTGCGGCCTGGCACCCCGTTGCCGCGGATGCGCTGGCAAACACGCATCCAACACATGTACACTGATACATGAAAACATACGCCGTTGCGCCAACTGTGGCCAAGCCCATGCGGCCAACTACAGGGGCTGCAACGTGTACAGAGAGGCGCAGAGGCGCAAAAACCAACAGTCAAGGCCATCCAACGTCATAACACGACCAAGGCCCGCACCAAACCCTGTCAGGAACGGAGTGTCGTTCGCCATGGCTACACGCCCTGGAGGAGCGGTGCAGGCCGCGGAACCTCTGCGCCCAGCACACGCACCCATCACAACCGCTGCGACAGCAACACAATCGTCTCAGCCAACAAACGACACTGCACCCACACCGGTACCAACACCAGCCCCCAGAAACAACACGACCCCACCCCCTGTAGCCACTGCCTGCAAACCTACACATAACACACAAGAAAACACACTAACACAAGGAACCCCAGAACCAAAAACCCAGAGAAGGCGTAGGCGAACACATGGAAACAGGAGCGGGAACACACGTGCACCACAACAACGCACCCAGCGACAACAAAACACTGACACACAGACACACAGTCAGCAAGCCAGTGACACTACCACACGCGCTACCCCACCCCCGACAACGTCTGACACACAGGCACCTCATGTTCCACATAACAACAACACAAGCGCCAGCCCACACATAACGCCAACACCCGCACCAGCGGCCGCCAACACCACAATCGAGCCACAGGCCGACACACACAACACCAACACAACATCTGGGGGTTTATTGGAAGCAATATTCCCCCGTCATACGACCGCCCAGATCCTTCACAAGGTCTGGACGGTCGTCACCACACTCTGCACACAGCTCACGACTGCTCAACCCGGGCAGTACTTGGCTGTCATACAAACAGCATTCACCACACTGTTTGCACCCATACATGGATAATACGCCACACCCCGCCCCCATCGCAAACAACCAGACACTAACACAGATCCTGTTCTGGAATGCAGACGGGATCAACAACAAAAGGGCGGAATTCGCCGCGCTCATGGAGCGTAAGGGTATCCTTATCGCACTGTTGAGCGAAACTAAGCTCAAACCACGCAACCAACTAAACTTCACCGGTTACTGCGTCTATCGTACCGACCGACCGGACGGCTCCGGTCACGGCGGAACAGCCATCATCATACACAAAGACATAGAACACACAAACATAGTGCTCCCTGAACTTGAAAAACTAGAGGCAACCGCCGTCAGGGTCATGTTCAACGGAGCCTACACTACACTGGTGTCAGTATACAACAGCCCTAAAAACATCAAAACACGCGACATCAGCACAATACTCAACATATCACCGCGCGTAATAGCCGCTGGAGATCTTAACGCTAAACACCCGGACTGGAACTCACGAATACGAAACTCCAACGGCAAGAAACTATACGAACACGCACTAGGACGAAACTACATCACACTAGCGTCGACCGAATCGACGCACATTCCCTACCGGAGGGGACACAGGCCAGACGTGTTAGACATGGCCCTCATCAAGGGCATAACAACGACACTCAACGTTGCCGTTGAAAACGATCTGCCCTCAAATCACCAACCCGTTATACTATACATTGAAGAAACACTGCAGCACATGGAACAACGCAGGATGTTAGACTATAGGCGCGCGAATTGGACCCAGTTCAAGGAAACGCTTGACAGTCGCATCCCACCAATCCACGCGATTAACGAGACAGCCCAAATTGACGAGGCAGTCTAAACCCTCACCGGCGCCGTCGAGGACGCAATAGCCGACACCATACCAATCCGCACGCCACAACAACACAGTGCTGCCCTGCCCCAGGAAATCCTGGGCCTAATCTCAATGAGGAACCGCCTCAGGAGACACTGGCAGCGTACCAGGCGCCAGCACTTCAAACGGCACATTAACAGGCTCCAGGGTATAATCCGGGAAAAAATACAAACATTCAAGACACAACAGTGGGACCAGAAACTCGAAGGGCTAGACTCCACGCGACCTGGCGTGTGGCAGCTAGCCCGACACTTCACCAGGGAGAAACTGTACACCCCCACGCTTCAAGGGCCAGACGGACCAGCATATTCTGCGGAAGAAAAAGCGGAACTGATGGCCCTCACACTCGCAGCGTCATTCACACCGAACCTGGATCCCTCAGACCCAGCGTTCACACTTGCTACGGACCAGGAGGTCACACGCATCCTGGCCCAACCGGCGCGCAACAACATCCGACAAGCTAGTACAGCAGAAGTCAAATGGGCCATCATGCATACCACCGCTAGGAAGGCCCCTGGTCACGATGGCATTCAAAACCGTGTCCTCCAGGAGTTCACGGACAAAGCTGTAGATTACCTAGCACACATTACGAATGCCATACTCAAGCACCAACACTTCCCCGCCTTTTGGAAGACGGCCAAGGTCCTGATGTTCAGGAAGCCGGGGAAAGACCACTCCCTCCCACAAAATTACCGACCCATCAGTCTGCTGAGCGCGCTCACCAAGATCGTTGAGAAGGTAATATTGAAACGACTCACCAGGCACTGCATAACAAACGACACCCTGAGACCGGAGCAATTCGGTTTCAGGAATCACCACTCAACAACACAACAACTCCTCCGCGTCGTTGAATACATAACACACGGATACAACACAAGCAAGGCAACTGGGGCGGTGTTCCTGGACATCGAAAAGGCTTTCGATCGTCTATGGCACAACGGCCTAATACGCAAACTTAGTGACGCAGGGTTCCCCGACGGGCTCGTACGTCTCATACACTCATATCTCACGGATAGGAGTTTCAACACTGACGTGCAGGGCAAACAATCGACACGACATGGTATACAGGCAGGAGTACCCCAAGGAAGTATCCTAGGGCCCTTACTGTTTAACCTCTACATTAACGACCTCCCAGCTACACATAACACGACGGTAGCAATCTACGCGGATGACACTGCCATCCTTGCGCAAGATTGGAAGCCGTCTAACATTAACTCACGACTACAGACCGCACTCAGAACGGCGGAGCCTTGGCTGGTGAAATGGCGTGTTAGAGTAAACGTCGACAAGTGCGAGGCCGTTCTGTTCACTAGAAGACCGAAGCAACTGCGCAAACATCAGCACTGCAACCCAATAACACTACACGCACGCCCAATACGTTTCCGCGAGAAGGTCAAATACCTCGGTGTCTGGCTGGACAGGAAATTACTCTGGGGGGACCACATTCAAGACGTGACCAACAAAGCTAACGCGAGGCTCAAACAACTCTACCCTATGCTTAACAGGCACAGCACACTGAACAGGAGGGTGTCTAGGTCCATGTACATGACACTTATTAGACCCCTGATGACGTACGCAGCCCCTGTCTGGGGATACGCTGCGCCAACTCGCCTGCGCCGTCTGCAGCTCATACAGAACAAAGTACTCAAAATCATAAGCAACGCTCCGCGCTACACACGCATCGCGGACCTTCACCGGGAATACCGGCTAGATACTATCTTGCAGGTATTCCAAAAACTCTCCACACGACTATACAATAACACGAGACACTCGCGCAACCCGTTTATCCTTTCTCTGGGTAACTACGACCACAACCATAGATGGAAGCATAACAGACCAAAGACATTACTGGCTAGGAACTGAACATCTATGGTCCATAGAACGCTAACACGACAGTACTGGCGAGCCCCTGCAACACAGTTATTACTGGATATCCAGATGTGCGACTAGCCGAAAAACAGGCAACCGCACGGAAACCGTACTGTACACAGCACGCAAACCAGCCACACACACCCCCTACACCGTCTGTGAGTCGATCTATGACCGATCGCCCACTAACCCACAACGACCTTGAACTGTTGCAGGGACGCAGCAACTACAGCGAGCGCCGCAACAGGCTCCAACACCGACAAAGGTAACGATGCACGATACCTCGAACTAACTCAACCACACCTTGCATGCACTGTCGCAGATAGCAAGCCGCTACTGCCCTTACTACCCGTCCTACTGTCGCAGAGGTTTTTTTCCCTTGGCGCTGGCCTTGGCACTTTTTTTCCTCTGCTCTTAAAACCGCTACCCTTCGATCGTTTTCGACCACTTCTATCTCCTGATGGACCATGTTAATGAGTAGTCTTACCCAGACGCATGGATAACATCACAGCCCGCATCCTGTGACGCCTGATTCATAAACTAACATGTTTACGGAGGTGACAGTAGAACTTTTGTGTTGGTCACCACGTTGGTGTGGGCGTGGAGGGGCCCCATCCTTTATTTGATGACCTCAGATGTTAAGTCCCATAGTGCTCAGAGCCATTTGGACCATTTGATCAGACGTGTCGCCATCGTCAGGTGCGCTGACAAACTGAGCTCCTGAGGGCGCGCGGACCACTGACACCCGCTGCCCCCACCAGCCACCACGTCTGCGGTCGCGGAGACGCTGGCGTCGGCGTCTGTGACAGCGCTGATGTACGTTCCCTGTCCATCGTGGTCGCCAGATCGTTTTGTTTGCTGAGCGTCTTCTTAATTAAACTCAATGCATGTTCCCAAGCCTTCAAGCCTTGCTAAGATTATAGCCGCAGTCTCGGTTGATGAGACCGTCCCTGGTGCTAATCTCTGTGGTCTCTCTAACGACGTTGTCCCAGTATTTGGGAGTCTGTGGCGAGATCCTGGTACGTTCGCAGTCCGTCGCGTGACCGTCGGGTAAACAGTGCTCTGCGACAGCTGACTTATTGGCGTACCTCAGTCGAGTGTGCCTCTGGTGTTCTCGGCAACGACGCCCGACGCTGCGCCCTGTTTGTCTTCTCACACTGGCATTGAATCTGGTATACGCCGGCCTTCCGCGGCTTGTGAAGGTCTTCCTCTTCAATAAACATCCGAGTTTTCTGAAATTGTAATCAATCGTTTGTTTTCACCTTTACATCACATATACCGATTTCCGTCCCTTTTCGGATAATTTCTGTGTGCTGCGTCGTATTTTTTTTTTTTTCTTAGAGCGTACTTTATCAAAAGTTGTTTTCACTTACTGCTTACTGATTATTGGTATGTAGTACACTAATAATGTAGCACAGAGACTATTACACACAGTAACCACAATATTCACTCTGTTGGAACACTTTCAAATTGGAACAGAATATTTCTTCTACAAGAGCATGATGACGTTCGAACAGATTTTCGCATTTGGAAGACTTTAGTTTTCGGACATAAGTGTTTGTAATTTCAGAGAAAGACTTCAGCAGTGAATGCTATCATTTCAGTTTTGAATGAGAGAATATGCTCAACTTCAGTTACAGAACCGTCAAAATCCGGAAACCTGAAACGGGTTGCAAGGTACAACACTCTAGCTAGCCTAGTGAAGCACCGTAACCGGCAATGGAAATGGCTCTGAGCACTATGGGACTCAACTGCTGAGGTCATTAGTCCCCTAGAACTTAGAACTAGTTAAACCTAACTAACCTAAGGACATCACAAACATCCATGCCCGAGGCAGGATTCGAACCTGCGACCGTAGCGGTCTTGCGGTTCCAGACTGCAGCGCCTTTAACCGCACGGCCACTTCGGCCGGCTCCGGCAATGGAAATCAAAGTGTTCCTTAGTAGCATATGAGTTGGTATTTTACGCAAACCTTAATATACGGCCACGGACTTTCTTCGGTAAAGCACACAGCGATGCAAAACGCTTCCCTTCTAACGTAGGCAACTGGACTTGGCTACACCGTTTTGTGACGGCACCGTGTTTAGTAAATACTCTTCGTGTATTTGGAGTGGCAACGTTTTCGGGGTAGTGGCGTGCACGTATGTGTCTTACCCTAATCGACGTATTGGTCACGGCAGTATTATTAATTCAAAAATGGTTCAAATGGCTCTGAGCACTATGGGACTTAACATCTATGGTCATCAGTCCCCTAGAACTTAGAACTACTTAAACCTAAGGACATCACACAATACCCGGTCATCACGAGGCAGAGAAAATCCCTGACCCCGCCGGTAATCGAACCCGGGAATCCGGGCGCGGGAAGCGAGAACGCTACCGCACGACCACGAGCTGCGGACTATTATTAATTGGCCAGCAAGATCGCCAGTAGATCTTACGCCAGTAGAATATTGTTTATAATTGGGTGAAGTCTTAGGTGTGTAGACGAATGTTGAATACGTGAAATGAGCTGCTTGGTCGCGTCATGGATGCTGCTTCCCTCCTTAGAGATCGCACAGAGGCACTTGGACAATCGATATAACGTGTTCTCCCCAGAGTGCAAACATGCATTGAAATTGACGGTGGCATATTCGAAGATTTCTGGTGAACTGTACATCAGCTGTATTTTGATACATAGATTTCAGGCCGTTTCCATCTCACATTTTCTCGCAGACGCCGCAACAAGTCCCGATAGTACCATCGATTAACACTCTGCCCCTGTGGCAGAAATTCATGATGAAGTAATCCTTGAAAGTCAAAGAAAACTATCAGCATGGCTTTGACATTTGACCTGCTTTTTCCAGTCTTTGAGAAAATTTCCCGAACCACTGTGGAGATTGAACCGTGGTCGCAACATCATAACCGTAGACCTACGTCTTATCACCAGTTATGATACTCTTATGGAACATCTCTTTCTCATTTGCGCGATCCAGAACCTCTCCACAGTCTGCGAGGCGAAGGTCTTCCTGGTGTCGACTCAAGAGTAGTGGGAAGAACTTGGCATTCCTAGATGCTGTGTCAGGATTTCAAGACGATACAAGTGCAATATCTCGGAGAGTCAATCTTCGACTGGCACGCACAATTTCATTGTTCCTGACATGTGCGTCGTCAGTAGACGTCGAAGGGCGTCCTGAACGAGGGCCGTCTTTAACTTCCGTCTGGACATTTTTAAACCGTGTGAACCATTCGTAATACCAAGTACAGCTTAAGCACTCATCGCCGTAGGCTCCCTGCATCATTTGATGTAAACGTTTTTTTTTTTTTTTTAGTTTCATGCAAAATTTAAAGCAGATACGCTGCTTCTCTAACTCTTCCATCTCGAAATTCGCCAACTGTGAGGCATACGGTTCTACTCACTACAGCACAGAACAATAACTAACAGACATACAACACTGAATCTTCCGCAGTTACACATAAGTACAAGCGTGAACAGGGGTGCCAGCCGCATTTCGCTGCAACACACCATTGGCGCAAAATTACAAATGTTCCAGAATTTTTTGAGCAGACTTCGCATATATACTTATTTCTTTACATTTGTTGATGATCCACGTTGAACATTCTACGGCAGCCGTCTTATCGCTGTGTACGAAAAATGACTGTTTCCCTGGTTCCCGTTGACTCCATGTCAACTTTTTCTCGTATACTTATTATTGTCACATACATTTTTCCCACGTTAAAGGAATTTCCTGCACTAAACATACATGTAAGTACTCCTTTATTGTCCTACAGTTTTCCCGAATTTGGCGTATTTTCCCTCAATTTAGATGTATTTTCCGTCAAATTCGGTAATTTTACAGATTTTATGTCACTTCTGCTCGTGTAATCATGACATCACGTCTCACCACGTATTCTAAATCTGCTTGCACGTGCAGTACAACTGTCACCACCTAGCACAACTACGCTCTTTTTCTATGTGTTTGTGTCTGTATCGGTTTCACGTTCTGGGACCTTCGTGGCACAAGGTTTCTTGGGGATATGATCAGGATAGGGATTGCATTATATCAGGAATAGTGTCTGAGGGTGCATTCCCCACGCATTATGGTCCGGATAGGGTTCGAATATGAACCTATCATACATTACGGGTGGGTTAGTGTTCGAAACTGGATCCACCATGCGCTATGGCCAGGAATTCGTTAGGAAGTGCTTCAGAAGTTAATCCACTCGCTATATGTGTGGGGTCGTGGATTTATTGGTGGTAGGTTAGGAGCGTGGTCTGGAGGCCTCCCATGGGAAACTGGGGAAACTGAAGGACAGTGAGGGAGTGCTTACATGTCTGATTCACGCAGGAAAGTTCTTGTACATCAGAACGAGTATGCGGCAGCAAGAGAAATACGAGTAAAAGGTGACACGGGAGCACTCGGAACAAGGGGAACAATCATTTTCCGTGCACAGAAATAAGACAGCTGTAACAGAATGTTTAACGTGGATGACACCAAACGCAGAGTAATAAATTTATACATGTCAGATTACAAGCACAGGTGTGAACCCAATGTTATGAGCAACTACCTTGTAGACTTTTATAAAGTGTCCTCAGCTAAACAGCATTGTATTATCATTTTGGGGGCTGCAATATACAGCTACAGAATGGAGCACATGATTCACCCTGCGCAAAAGTGTTTATGTCTTCTAAACTCTAATAAACAGCAGTTACAATGTGTTTCTACGTATTCTCTAACAATCACAACCACACGGAGTCAGCTAACAAGCACCTTACAGAACAGTTGTTGCATGGTTTTTTAGCAACATTCTGCTGTATGTCTATTGAGGTAATAGTGATGGCGCTCGATCATCCACCATAACCAAGTCCATCAATATGAGGTAGCAAATATGAGGTAGCCAAGGAGGTGGAAACGTGGGCTCTACTATGCCAAGACTGCTCGGTAGCTACAATTAATGTAGGTGCTTAAAATATACTACCTGCATTGGGGTATTAACAGTGTTGCATTCCCCACAACTAATATATCTGAAACTACATTGCTTTAACATTATAGCATGTCTAAGTGTAGAACTGTATCGTATTAGGAGCTTGTGTTCGTGTTCGAGAATCATTTTTCCCTTTTCCAGTACCACCTTGGTACAGAATCCAAACACTAGAAGAGTACTACAGAACTGATAGCACAAGTGATTTACATAAAATGTTTGAAACCTCTTCCATCTGGAAGTCCATCACTCATAAACCATACATTTTTTCCTTCTTCTTAATCGTCTGTTATGTTACCATAACGCCCTCAAATGTATCGGGCTTGTATCTACTATACGGGATGAAGAAAACGTGTGTCACGATATTTTAACTGTGGATAGCTAATGCCAGTAGGAACCAAAATTACTAATGTCTTGTAGGTTGATAATGCACCGTTTTTAAACTACGGAAACTTGGCGCCACGCGCTCCGATTGGGCGTAGGATTGCTGTTCGTCGTCTGACGGATAGCGCTGTGGTTGTCGGTTCATATTCACACATTCAAACGTCAATCGCCCTGAGACTGCCCCAACGTGATACGCACACGCGTCGAACAGGTCTCCACCTCACGTCAAAGGCATTCACACCTAAGACGCCACCCACATCCGTAGACGTTTACAGCAAGTCACCGGCGACTTGGCGAAAACATATTCGTCGGCTGCATATCGTAGTGGTGCTGGAAGACATCGAACACGACGGGACGCTGCATTTGAAGAGACTGTTCTCGAGCGTTTCGAGGAAGCACATATGACAAGTTGGACACGACTTGGCTCACTCATCGGTTAGTCTGGGAGATTTTGAGGGATGACGGTCAGCATCCATTTAGTTTCCGCCCTGTCCAAGACCTAAATCCTGTGGCGGACTATGAACACGGGCTAGGGTTTTGTCAGTGGTTTCTGCGACGTGTTGCACCAGATCCCGACTTCCCCGCCATTCTGTTGTTTACCGACAAGTTCACCTTCCATTGGGATGGCCTTTACAACACGCGAACCATTCATTACTGGGCAAGGGGAAATCCTCACCTCATGTACGTCCACGAACAGCAGGAACGATTTTCCCCTCAACATTTGGGTAGCCATTGTGGGTGGCCATCTGACTGGGCCGTTTCAGCTACCTCCTCGACTTACCGGAGCAAATTACCTTTTCGCAAGAAACTCTAACCGAGCTGCTGGAAGATATTCCCCTGGACATAGGGCTACGTATGTGCTTGCAGCATGTTGGGGCGCCCGCATATAACGGTCGTAGTATGCAGGATATTTCAATGAACTCTTCGACGGCCGGGCAATTGGCAGAGGTGCGCACAGGAAATGGCTCCCGCGATCACCAGACCTCACGCCACCAGACTTTCTCCTATGGCGATTCTTCAGGGCTCTAGTTCACCCACCTGGACACGAACCACCTAGAAACGAAGAAGAATTAATGGTTCGCGGTCAACATGCCGCCAATCGCATCAGAGCAATGCCAGCAGTCTTTGAAAGAGTTCGGTAAAACACTGTTCGATATTACCAAGCTTGTGTCGCGTCAGAGGATTGTCAATTCCAACACCTGCTTTAAGTAAACAATGTCATAGCAACATAAAAGGCCCTTCTCAGAGTCGACACAATTTGTAAAGGACTTACTGTACACGAATTAACAGCTGTTGGCGGGAGTGTTCCCGGTACGTCTTATCATGAAACTACAATGGATGTGTCGGGACCCCGGCGGATTCGCCCCCAGGACCTTAGATACATAGCGATCTCCGTTTGGCAAAGCATTCGCGGTCATGTGTTGTCCAGGGCACCCTGCAAAAGGGCAATCCCGTGGCCAATCGGAGCATGTGGGGCCAAGTTTCCATAGTGTAAAAACTGTGCGTTGTCGACCTACGCATCATTAGTAATTTTGGTTCTTACAGGCTTCAGCTATCCAGGGCTAAAATTTCGTGACACAGTTTTCCTCCACCCTGTATACGTTTGATTGAGAAGAGAAGTGATTTTTTATGTTTTACATTCTTACTTTGACATTTGGCGTATCAGTTTCTGTATTGCCGATGTTAGAGGCAATGACCTTTTTTCTCTGCACACAATAGCCTACATCTGACAGTTTTCGCCCTGATAAACGTACTAAATTTTGCTTCCCTTTCGTCTCCCCTTTTTACGTTATTTTTAGTTACGTGGAGAGATCCCCAGCTGTGGGATAAAACTTTTTGAAACATTCTATACGATGATGTATTTTCAGGTCTAAGGAATCGTGGTCTGCAGCCGTTCACTATGGTATGCCTTCGTCTGCGAGTAACAGACGAAAAAATATATCGGAGTTCCCCCTGACGCTGCGTAGCTTTAAAAATAGTAGTACAGTACAGACTGGCTTAATAGCGTAACTGTTAAAGTCTGACCTCATATGGAGAAGGTTGTGGGTTTCAATCTTGTGAGGTGCCTTGAACTTTTTTTTTATTTTTAAGTCTTTATCGAGATGACTTTGATCATTACTTGTATTCGTTAACTGGTTTAAATGTAACTTGTTTCTATACCTGTGACACGTCGTATTGGTAATCGTATGAAACACATTATTTGATTTCATGTCTCTTCCTATCAGCCTTTTTCCATAGTAAACGTAAACATGGTCCGTAATAACGTTTCTTTAATCATGCGATTAGCCAGTTTCAACCAAGCGTCATTTTCAAGCACGCTTGTAACATCGGTATTGCACGTCATTTTCAAATCACTCTAAATTAAAAGTAAATACTAGCCATAACAGTGATTTCAAAATGACATGACATACAGATGTTTCAAACGTGCTTGACAATGACACTTAATCGAAATTAGCTAATCGCACGATTAAATAAACTTCGCGTTAGAGCCTAATACTGACCATGTTTATATTTATTAAGGATCTGGAGGCTGTGGCTCGCCACAAATACAAAATTTTAGGCGTTTTTCCAGTTTGAGTCCTTGTTCGTTTGATTTTGATTATTGTTATGCGTTAACTTCGATTTAATTTCTATCAATTCTTCATCTTCCATGTTCTTCCATGTTACTGTATTGGTTACTTCTATTTCTCATTTTGTGAATTTCGTTTTACTTATAATCGTCGCTTTCGTTTATATCATCTTAGTGCAATAATAATTAATGTTTTAAACATTTTTATGACGTCTGACATTCAAAAATTGTACATCTTGTAACGAAAATCACGTTCTCGACACCAATGCACAATCAGTATAAATTGATTATTTCGTCTTCTGTTTTTTAACCGACACATCGGTATTTTAAAATGTTTAAACACTATGGTGGGTAAATAAAAATAATTAAATTTACGGGCTCAGATATTCCAATTGGAATAAAAATGAACTATTGAAGATGTTAATACGTTGATTAAAATTACGTGACAGAGGAAAAAAATATAAAAAATTGCATGTAAATCAAATAATTTAACGAAAAAAGCACAAAGCACCTCACAAGATATGAACTCACAACTTCATCCATAGGAAGTCAGAATGTTAACCATTGGGCTAAAAACCAGACTCTTATTCATCATTGTGTGTAAAGCTATAAAGTATCAGACGAAATTTCGAAACTTTTTTGTCCATTACTCCTAAACGAGGGCCTACCATGCTGAATGCCACTGGACTTCAGGCTATATCACCGTACAGGTCGTTTCAAACTGTCTATCACGCCACTGGGGAACTGTCTTTGTAAGTGGTGGATCTACCTGGAGTTCACCTTGTTAGGTTTTTACTATTTCGAGTCTTTTTATGTTAATATTTAATTTCCAGTATACTGATGCACTGATGATGCAAATCACAATGACCACTGTCCACCACGGACTGAATGCCGCCTGGTGGCTTTACGAGCAAGTGACGCGCTAAGAAAAATATACAACTGGAGTAGAGAAAGAGAGGGAATCATTTTACCGACAATACGGGCCACAGATGGGAAATCCACTGAGATTTACGAATTCAGTCGACTGTTGTGGCCAGGTGGCTGGGAACGAGCATCTCGGAGTCGGCGAAAGTGACGACTGTCCGCGTGTTACTGCCGTCTGCATCCAGGGAAAGAGACTGAGGGGACCTATCTGTGAAAGGGCTGCACTTTTAACGCTCCTTTCTCCCTCACAGTAGTTCGGATTTATAAAGCAGAAGCAGCTTAAAATTTGTACTTGCAATTAACGTTATCATCCCCAGCAGTTTTGAGAAAATCAGTTAGCTATCGTATTGTGATGTTCACAAAAATATAACAGGCTAAAAACACTGTTTAACAGAGCAAACGTTTTCTTTCGTATCTCTGACAGCATAGCTTAAACATCAGTCAAGCTACAGAAAACGTTACAAATATTATTTTACCGCAGGAAATATATTTAAAAGTCCCCTGGGTCAGTATCATCCTCCGAGGGGACATTCATCTGAGATCTCACGAAGTTTATGGTTGTAATCAAAAGCACCAAGGCAGCTGTGGACTACCTGAATATTATGTCTTTCTGATAGCGATGGCACCTTTCAGCAGGATATCTGTCCGTGTCACAAGCCGATATTTTTGTTACAGTTTTGTTACAGTTTCTTTCCCTACTGCCGTGCGGGATTAGCCGAGCGGTCTGGGGCGCTGCAGTCACGGACTGTGTGGCTGGTCCTGGCGGAGGTTCGAGACTCCCTCGGGCATGGGAATGTGTGTTTGTCCTTAGGATAATTTAGGTTAAGTAGTGTGTAAGCTTGGGGACTGATGGCCTTAGCAGTTAAGTCCCATAAGATTTCACACACATTTCAACATTTTTGAGCACCTACTCACATTGACCTATTGGCCAACAAGTTTGGTTGCTGTCATACGGATGACAAACATATGGGTGTTATCAGGCGTGAACTCCCTACATTCAAACATCGAGCATAATGTATGGCAATTTTGTGACCTGTGCATGGACATCTGATACCACATACCCCTGGAGGACAATCGAGTCGGTGCCATCAGAGCAGCGGCTGTACTACGTTTCAGTGCGGGACAACACACTGTTAAGACAGTGCCCGTAATGTTTTGTTTTCCATTGTATATAATGAAGCGTATTTTATTATTGTCAAGGACTGAGCATTGGGACCCATGTCACTCTTCCAAGTCTCATCTTTCAGCAAGTTCTGGGACTGGATTTTGAAGCTCATTTTGCCACATTTTGTTTGTTCATAACAGATATTCACGAACACAGCATTTTTTTCGCACAGAGATTTCAAGTGTAATGGCTCTCACAGATTACTTTAATGCTTTGCAAACTTCAGATGTATGACTTCGGTTGACGCTACCTGGAGGTAAAAATTGAGTTCGCTCAAATTCGCTTATCAAACCGCGTTACTTAGGTTCTGATGATGGTACTGCCTCTATTGTATTTTGTGATATTTTGAGTGCTTTGTAACATTGCATAGGCGTATTTATTTGTTTTCAGTCGTTGGAATTGTTTTTCACAGACTGTAGCTTCCATAACATTACATTCACCATCAGCGTCATAAGAAAGACTAATAAAATGTGGCATACAAAGAAATATTCTACGGAAGTCCATCCACATTATCATACCAAAAAAAAGTGACTCCATCTTCACGTATAGTCCCACATAGTGGCCTAAAAAGTAATAGCACATAGAAGATCTCATCAAGTGAATGAATCATGGCACACAAAGTACTCTTTAAGGATACATTGATATCCTATGCGTCCAATGTTAAATTATCGAATTTTGTGACCCATTATCTTAAGAACATTTTAAGATGCCAACTTAGAATTTTCTATGATTATTGAATTCACCTTTCCAGATACACAGAACTAGAATTTTTACTAAATTAGTGTTGTGGGGCATGTTATCTTTTTTTTTCAAACACTCAATTTTTTGACAGTATGTTTTAAATAAATGAAAATACAAACAAAAACAACGCAGGATATTTTAATTATTCTAGTTCCATATGTCTTGAATTTCACACTTGGCATGCTGTGAAAATTTCGTGCTTCTAACACCAGTACACTTTAAGAAAACGAGTCATTTATTTCAAAAAGTGTAGTTGAGAGATATTGATGTTAAAAACTATTTTATTACAAATTCTTATACAGACTTACATTTCTGAGTCTTTTATGCACTAGAATTGCCCTGGCCCATAGTCTGTGTCTCATTTAGTGTCACAACAGCTCAGTGCTTGCCTCCTCCTTTTCTTTCTTACTTATTTTGTCATTTGCTGAGCAGCTAACTCTGCTACATGTACATGAAGCTCATCCAGTCCTTTAGCTGTGGTCTGTCCAAATCTTACCCTAACTTCTTTCAGAACCTTACGTCTTTCATAGTTCCCACCATTAAAAGTTATTACAGCATCAGACACTGCTAACTTTAGAGTCATAAGGCAAACAAATACATTTTTAGGCACGTCGCAGCAGACAACATTATTGAAGGACTCATTCACATTCTGGATCTTTCCATGTAAACACTAACTTAGTAGCTGAGGATTTGCCACATCCCTGTAAATAGGTTTGATTGCCTCCATTCCTGCCAAAGGAAGAGAATATTTATGTTTAAATAAGTGACTTTGCTTTTAGATTCACTAGGGGGTGTGGTCATTTCAGAAATATTATCGTTATTTTCGTCACTGCTAGCATATGTGTTTTTAAGTGCTTCAGAAGAAAATGCAGGTCTCACATATCTGTTATCCGCAAATCTGCGTTTCTTGAAGTTGCTTTTAGGTTTAGTCATTTTATTTATGTATAAAAAGGAATAGAATTTAGTGTAATAAAAAAATAGCCAATAATTACACTACTTTCAACGCAAACTGGTGCCAGAAACAAAGGGCTGATTTGTCTATTCGCAATGCCAACATCTGAGACGTAGCAGTGGGCACAAAACAAAGCAATTCACAGCCTTCTAGGCTGTGTAGTTCCCAAGATATGACTGCTCAGCTGTGGCAGTGTATGCCTAGCCGCCAAATTTGACAGTCACACGTCTACATTCAGAATATTATTTTAAGATCTCACAATTGTCTGATTTTAACATATTATATACCAAAATGTTTAAAAAAGTCCCAAGTACATTATGAAGTAGAACACAGAAAACGTCAAATTTATAAAGTTTCACATACAATGTCCCATTTGAAGAAAACACATTCGTTACTTTGTTGCACACAAAAGAAAACTGTTAATTAAAATATAACAATATCACATACACCACAGTGTAACAACATATGATGTTTACTGCTGCCACACACCCCTAAAATTTCATTGATTTCTCTCTTAGTTAAAATTATCCTCATCATTTCTAGCAGGGAGTTCCTCCATCAACGACTTCAACTGGTAACGCCATGTCGACCCAAAAGTGAGTAGTGTCACCTGAAATCATACTTTGCGTTTCCCTGTGACCTCAGTTGAAGCAGAGAAAACATTATCATTCTGGCCAGCGCTGTCCTCTTCAACACGACCATACATCTTGTGGTAAGACATTGGAACTCTTTAGAGATTAGGTTTACACCGAACAGAATGATTTGGTGGAGCTCTGAGAATGTAGGAAGCTTGCAAAAACTGATTTCCTGACCCTACACACTCAAGAAACCAAGCGGGAGTTTTAAAGCCGGACAGAAAAAGTTTTTCATCATTAGTGTACCACGCTTTACTCTGTCTTGTGCTTCCTGAGACCAGTATGTAAAAAAGAAACATCAAAATTTCTCATATTATTCGCAATTGTACTCTAAGTCAAACATCTGCATTGCATTTACCCACCAAGTAACCACACACAAATCAGTCTTACAATTGCCAGGCCGAGGTGATGGGCGTGGAAAAACAAACTACGCCAAGCAAGCATGAGGATGAATGTCATTTAGAATCATTTCATATATATCAAAAAGATTTATGTGCTAATCAACACCAAATAATTCTTCACAACTGTACAAAACACAACCGTACGCCTTCTTGAATGTTTGCTTCGCTTCTTCCTTAATCGGTGACATACTGGCCCCAGTCCTTCAGAACTTTTTTCTGAACTGTAGTAATGCACCACGACTGGAAACTTGATCTTGAATTTGAGTTACCACTTCCTAGTCAGATACCCTCTCAAGTTTTTTTTAAGAAGCGTCATTTGTTCCTTTCTTATTCCACCCTCAAATATTGAAAACCATTTTGTAGCTGTTTAGTTTCCGCAGTAACTACGAGATGAAATTCACTATTACCTTCCAGAGAAGGTGGTAAGCGTTGACAGTGGAATCTGGAGTGAAGTCGGCGTTCTAAATAATCCAGTTTCATGTCAGGACTCTGGGGAATCTAGTCCATTTCTGCAACGTTGTAGTCCTCAGACGATTGGTTCAAAGATGCTGCTTTATAATAGGGTAGAATGTCATACCATAATGAACAATCATTGTCAGCAAAATGACCCCCTACTATATGTACTTCCCTGTACTGTAATATGAGTTCACATCCTTGAGCTTTCAGCGTTATCTTAATCGTAGTAACAGGACCACACCTAACTATAGAAGGCACCCTCATACCGTACCACAAATTTCTTTGTACTCAGTTGACATCTAGTGACTGCTTCACGTTCAAAGTTGCTGATTTCTCCTAACAAACTCGGTCTACAGCTACTACGTTTTCTGCTAACAAACCAGTACTCCCCAACTCGTTTTATACTGCCAGGTCAGCCTCTTGCGACATCTAATCATTAGTAACGCATTAGAGTGAAGTGTACCGATACTACTATATACTGTGATAATAGTTCGCTGTCTCACTAAACAGAAGTACCTACCCTTGCTTCTGACGATGACTCACCATGAATAATGACACAGTCTTTGGTGACATGTATTTGTTTGATGATTCAAGCCTTTTCACGGCCTTCTAGCAATCCTACCTGTACTGATTGCGTGAGACTTTCATGCGATTGCCCTGACCTCTGTAAAAAAACCTCCAGGTGTAAAATGCTTTTCGTTTCTATAGGCTACACACCCATTTTCAGTGGTGGATACATTTGCGGAATCCAGTTTCACAGCTTCTCTGAAGAACAGAACAG